>NC_135768.1:22094532-22314532 GCF_052425735.1 Oculina patagonica
AATCTTCACTCACAAAGTCAAATGAAAAAGCTTCGGTTGGCAATGATGGCGTCCTTGCGCAGTCCACGGACTTTAAGCCGTCGTCCTTGTTTTAGGTTACACTTTATTAACTATCACATTTTTTAGAGTTACCACAACATTGTTGGAAAAAGGGCAGAACTGAGATGTTGTCGTCAGTGCATATGGCCTGGCATGAAAGTCACTGTTTTACAGAGATAGCTTCGTGATCATCCGTTCAAGTACCAGAGTGGAGTTCTTTGAATTATCAAGAAGAACGACGACTGCATTCTCAAAACGATTTTGAACTGGGATCTTCTTAATTATTAACATAAAGTAAAAAGTGAAATAGTTTAACATCCAAACGGAAAAAAGGAATAAGAGAAGTTCTCTTAGCAGGTCTATCGATCGGGTTATATGCTTATGGACTTTAACAACTTACGTAATGTATGTGTGTATCGCACAGTTTTTCATTCAACTTTTGGACATCTATCTGATATTCCTTTTGATCTCAATAATGGAATACCAAAACATTTATTGTTGTTGTTTATTTTGAGTGGTCTCGCCAAAAAAGTTTATAAATTAATACTTTGGTAACGAAGGTAGCGTTGCCATTCACATTACGTTAAGCTCATTTTAACAATTATCGGGCGAAGTCGCGTGGAATAACGCCGATACTAAGCCAATGCTCTCGTCTTGTCCTTACAGACATTGCAACATCTCATTCGTCATTAAGGGAAGATATTAAACGCGAAATGTATTTAGGTAATGTCATTCGTCATTAAGGGAAGATATTAAACGCGAAATGTATAAAAAGATATTAAACGCGAAATGTATTTAGGTAATGTTTCTGTTTCAAAATATACATGAACGAAAAAAGAGAACCTCGTTCGACAGGTTAAACACTATGCTTTGTACATCATGCTAGCATTTTTTCGAGTATTCTAGTCAGGCAAAAATTTGAGCATTATTCGAGTATTTCAGTGGCATTGTCCCAAAAAATTATTTTTTCCGAAAAAAGGGTTTTTTTAGAGAAAATGGAGACTGAAACTAAAAATTCACAAAGCTTCAAATGCCACCTTAAAACAGCTGAGGGGAGACTGAGGACAAGACAGCGGTTTCACGTTTCAAGAGTCAAGACGGCCATGTTTGTTTTCTTCGTGAGCCTTGCCTCGAGTATGCCCGTGCATGCTTACCCTGTGAGTTATATTACTATGTTTGGTCTGTGTCTGATGATTTCGAGGATTATGCTTTTGGCTGTATTTATGAACTTGTATACGTTGTTGTTGTTACTTGCAACGTTCACTTGTACGTTTTTGAATTAAAGTGTTAACAGTTAACACCATGTTTTTTTTTAAAAAAAATTGAAATTGATTTACAGTCGTGCCAAGAGAAGCATACCCCCTTAGAGTACATTAATGAATTGATTATTTAAAATTTGAATCCGTTAGACAATTTCAATAGTGCATTCATCTTATTAAAAATATAAGGACACATCAATGTTCGAATCAAAATTTGGTTTCTGATCGCAGTCGCCTGATTTAAAGTAAGGGGGAAAGCGAGAGGAATTGAAATTTTCTTACCGTCTGTTGCATATATTGAAATAAGCGTAAACACGTCCATGTTCAAGGTCGGTACACACTAGGCGACAAGTCGCAGCGACAGGTCTCCTCGATATCGACAAGTCGCTTCGTGTGTACTGCTTCAAAACAAATCGCTGCGACAAGGCGCTTGTTCGGTGCACAGCAAAACATTTTTTGGGATCACTTTCTTGGGAACTTGGAAACCAGGCTTGATTTGGTAGCCGAGCCTTCTGAGCAAAACCCGCCTTGTCAGACAACGTCTCGCACAAGCGATCATCAGGGTCTGACTAAGCCTGCGAGCAGGCTCGTACCCAGTCGCTTCTCTCGCTGTTTGAGCGGCGCGCTTCTCTCTCCTTCCCATCACCCTCTTCGAGCGTAGCGAAAAAACGAGTAACGACTGGGATTCTGACGTGAATCTCTCTTTGAGTGCCGAAGGCGCGTGCTGGCAAGCGAACGCGCCTTCGGCGCTGGGAGAGAAATTCTCGTTGCCCCCGAATAGAGAGCCAGCTCACATGCTATGTTTGGCTCTTTCGATCTGTCGGCTCCGTAGAAAATAAATTTTCCGTAAAGATCTGTATTTAAACGGATTAAAACCGTCCAGTTTCAGCAGTTTCATCCGGTTTACAAACGCAGAAGACATTGAAATTGAAGTTTAAGTTCCACGAAAATCTAGATTTCTGGCGGCATAACATTTATTTATCAGCAGTTCACTTTGGTGATCGCTCGTGCGAAACGTTGTCTGACACCCCTTTTATGAATTAATTATTTAAAATTTGATTCTGTTAGACGATTTCAATAGTGCATTCTTCTTATTAAAATATAAGAACGGTTCAATGTTCGAATCAAAATTTGGTTTCTGATTACAGTCGCCTGATTTGAAGAAAAGGGAAGCTAGGCGAGAGATATTGAATTTTTCTTACTGTCTGTTGGCTCTATAAGCGTAAACACGTCCTTGTTTAAGTTTTCACTCTAGAGTTTAGCTTCTCTTGGCACGACTGTACAGTAAGTCTTAAAAGAACCGTTTGTATAATGTGCATTATTCGATCATTTTAGTGACTTTTTAGAGTATTTTAGTGAGGAAACAAAAGCATAATGTTCAAAAGTCTGTCTTGGCTTGCAACCACGCGGCCGTGTTGGTGGACAAAGCAAAATCTTTTCGCAGCATCTGCATGATAAAAGAGTTTAGTCCCCAGTGGAGGGAAACGCTTTGTTCTTGTCCACCAAGCATGGCCGCCATGACGTCAGCTGCAAACCAGCAATTGTCGCGTGACGTTTTTTGGGTGTGAGCAGAGCTGTTGTCACGCAATGTTTCTTCTGCCGTGTCCGCCATGATGGATTGCAATGCAGAGTTGAACGCTGTTTCTTTCGAGTAAGGATCCATTCCTTCAGCTAAGATGTCAAAAATCGAATACAGTGATCTTCTCTTCGAGATCAGTGAGAAACTTGACGGAAACAAGCTGCCAAGATTGATTTTCATGTGCAGAGAAGAGATAGCGAAAGGCAGCGAAGAGAACATTCGAGATGTACTCGCGTTATTTAAAGAACTAGAAAAACATAATTCCCTTGGAATTGATCGCTTAGACACCTTGAAAGAAATATTGACGCGGATGAAGAAACGACCGCTGCTTAAGAAGGTGGAGGAGTTTGAGATCAAAAGAAAAGGTAAGCTTATTCTTATTGAATTTGATGTTTCAATTGTACAACAGAACGCTAAGTTACACACATGCAATTTTGTGATGCCGGAAGTCATTGAATTGTAACACGCAAAACGATTAAACTAATCTAGGAACTTCAATTCAACTGTTTTTTTTTTTTTACTTGGTCAGTTTTGACGCTTGTCCTTCTAGAACTTATATTTTATGTTTATACAATGTGTGGTTATATTATCCTCGATTATCCTAATGGATCACTAACAATAATTTAATAATCGGGCGGGGCCTGGGTCCGATTCATAATCTACACGGATTTTTTTTATTAACTGCGCTGCGCAGTTCTTGCTCTGCACGGTTTTTTTTTTTTTGTCGGTGAGTAGACTGATGCCCCCGCTCGGCCAAACCTCGAGTCACGCAACGTCTCGAAGCTATAAATCAGTTACCTTTGAAAACTTTACGAAAACAAGTCCTTTATTAGCATGATTAATGTAAAATGTTCGATTTTAAAGTTTTTGACTTTAAGAAAATACTAAATTGTCGTGCTATTGAAGAAAAATATATTTTAGCGGACTTGATACTGTGCGTAAATACCATTTGCGTTCGTGTCAAAGAATGTGCTGACATGATAATAATAATAATAATAATAATAATAATAATAATAATAATATTTAATACTTATATTGCGCTTTTTCTATAAAAATATTCAACAGCGCATTACAATAATTATTATTAAACTAAATTTAAAAAGTTACACAGTAAAAATGAATTTAAAAAAAAACTTTCACAAGGCATTGATTGTGATCGGCCAGTCACGCAATGTTTTAAAGCTGTTATTCAGCTACTTATGAAAAATTTAAGAATCTTTGGTCTTCATTTGGAGGTTTAGTGTGAAATATTCTATTTTTAAGCGAAATGTATTTTTCTTTTTTCACTCTGCTAAAAACAGCTAAAGTGTTCTTCTCAAATTTGATTTAAATCTTTGCTTCAATATTCCATTCAAGAAACGATTGTTTAGTGTTTAAGCATTAATTCGATACAACACTGGGTACCGATTTAATAGATCGTCTGGCTTCACGGATTAGGATCGTGGGAATTTGGCCACCATTAGCATACAAGAAAAATGTTTAATTTCGGATGGAACCAGTCAACCATGAAATGTCACGCAAGTTGTTTTCTTACCATCTTGTTTGTCAGTCGCAACATTGTTCGACGCAGGTAAAGGGGATAAGGGTCTTCGTCGTTTTAGAAACACGAAATTGTATCACGAGACCAGCGCAGTTGTAAGCTCTAAGAGCTCTTGTTTTTATCTTTTTTGTCGGTAAATCGTTCCAGACGCATGCGGCCGACTCCTTGGTCACGGTCACGCAAATTTTGATGTCTCGGTTAGCGAGCGCTCGTATTACGAACACTCTGTTCAGTGTGAAGTGTATGTTTGTGTTGTTCGAGCGTTTGATTCAGCGGGCACTGAATGTTTACAATGCAAAGCCGAAAAGTGTTTTGACATTGTCCAAGCTAATAAAATATATAACCATGACCCACGGGCCCAGGCGACTCCTTGGTCACGCAAGTTTTGATGTTAATTGGCGATCGCTCGCCTGTAGTTATAAATAATCATACATCTATTTTAAAAATATTTACGGATTCTCTGCGCTCTGTTTTTTTTTTTTTTGTGAAATATTTATTTTTTAATGTTATTCAAGCGTATGGCTCGGAGCGAGCACTGAATATTCACGTTGCGGTTTGACATGTCCAAACTATATTTATAAATGAAAAATGAATTATTTTTCGTGTGTTATGCAAGTGTTTTGAGTTTAGATTTGGAATCGAAAGGAAAATTGCAAACCCAGCAAAAATTTGTCAGGGCACGGGACTTACATCATTGGGAGGCGCGGTGGCCTAATGGTTAGCGCGCTCGCCTCCGAATCGAACGGCCAGGGTTCGAGGCCTGGCCGGGGCGCTGCGTTGTGTTCTTGGGCAAGACACTTTACTCTCACAGTGCCTCTCTCCACCCTGGTGTATAAATGGGTACCGGCGAATTTACTGCTGGGGGGTAACCCTGCGATGGACTAGCATCCCATCCAGGGGGGAGTGGCAATACTCCTAGTCGCTTAATGCTACGGAAACCAGGATAAGCTCCGGCATGTATGGGCCACTAGGCTCGAAGCAGACTTTTTTTTTACGGGACTTACATCATCACTAAAAGGGGGAAACTACCTGCTAAGTCTCGCAGTCAGGTATTCTCTATTTACGGGCTTTCAATATTGTGACTTCGCAAATGCCACTGAAAGCTGTGTCTTTCTAGCAAAATAACAGTTAAACTTCAAGAACTTGATTTTTAAACTTCTTTTATTTTAACCAAAATTTATGCCATTCAAGTGGTTTGAGTGTATTAATATATATTTGCAAGCCCAGACAGGAATTGTTTATGCATGTGGATCACGCAAACAAGACTTGTGTGTTTCTCAAGTGAGTGATTTTCTAAAGATTTTTTTACTGCTCCTTTCTAACCAATTTTAAATCAAAGTTTTCTTCGAGATATCGAATTTTTTGCATGAAGTTAGTATGAGAAGAAGGTTTAACCTGGGCATTGTTGTTCGAACATATCATGGAAGAATTCAAACGTCTTTCAGTTCAAGCATTTTTTTTCGCGAAGAAAATGCTGAATTTATCAGTCGCGACGGCTGGGTGCTTTGCGACTCATATACTTTGGCTTGGTTAAAAATGGTAAACTTTGACGTTTGCCTTTAATCGAAATAGTTGTTTCCCTTCGAGTTAGAAAGATTTCTACTTGGCTTAATGCAGGGTTCTCGATAAAGGTTAGGCACGACAGAGTTACCTTTTGTCTCGTCACGCAATCTTAACCCAACAAGTAAATTTTCGTTTGGATATTACCAAAAGCCGCTTTTCCTCGCGTTATTCTTTACCTTACGGCTACACATGCCATTTCTAACGACTACATTTCGGATTTCCAGTAAAACAGTTGCTAAATTCTCTTCAATAAAAAAAAATAAATAATAATAATAAAAAAAAAAAACAGTTGTTGTTTTCTTTTTTCTAATGGCTATGCATTAAAGGAGAAGTTCACTCCAGAATGGCCATTTATTTTCTCTACGCCAAAAAAAAAGTTTATACAAAGAAATGATAATTTCCCCACAATTTCAGCCTCCAACGTGCGCTATAACCCTACGAAATCTTTCCCAAAACTTGATAACTGGAAAACTTGGAGCTGGTAATGTATGCGTGACGTCAAAGAGCTCCGTCTGAAGTTTGGCGGGAAAATTGAAATACTCGAAACTCATCGTTTCTTCGTAGTGGCTTTTGTTTGTCAAAATGCTTGTTTGTGGATCTCCATTTTGCTCAAACAGAGCTCCAAGAAATACAAAAAACAAGAAATTTCGACTATTAAAATTTTCCCGCCAAACTTCAGGCTGAGCTCTTTGATGTCACGCATACATTACTAGCTCCAACATGGCGGCGTTCAGTTGTAGAGTTTTGGGAAAGATTTCGTTGGGTTATAGCGAACGTTGGAGGCTAAAATTTTGGAGAATGCATATCTCTGTGTAAACATTTTATTGGCGTAAAGAAAATAAATGGCCATTTTGGAGTGAACTTCTCCTTTAACTTCTGAACAGAAGCAACGTTAACTGCTTCCACCGGAAGTAATTTCACAACAGGCCACCTAAACACTTGTAAATATCACCTCACACCTGCTTTGAATGATGTTGCAATTCTAAATTCTGCAACTCAGCAGAAATAATCAATTGTCACAAAATGAGTTCCCTTTGGTTAACTATTAGCAACGTTTTAGTGTGTAAAAGACTTGCATCAGTAGGAATTTGCGTTGTTAATCGTTTTAGGTTAAATTAATATTAGCGCCTAATGTAGACTTGTACCAGTACAAAAATTGCGTTCTTAATCGTTTTTAAAACTTCGTTGCCCTCGAGCGCTGAACGCCTCACATTCTTAATTATAACTGGTTATGTCACGTAAGATTTCGGCTACTCACGTTTTTAATTGTTATATAGCGTTTGTAAATTTGACAAGTAACGTTTTTTCTACAAGAACGGAAGTGTTGAAGCACAACTATAGAGTGACACTTTACAAGTCACGCGCTTTGATCACCCACAGCGGAAAGTATTCCCTTGAGAAATTAAAGCAGTCCCTTGGGAGTGAACAAATATGCAGTAAGAGAGGGAATTGGTTATATCCACATATCTCGTTTTTTTGCTTGATAACAAGCAAAAAAAGTCAAAAAAAGAACTGAAAAGAAGTGGTGAAACACTAACCGCCCGATTATAAACTGCTTGAAGTTTCTTGTTGCTTTTATTTCAGCCCAGTCAGTTGGTATCGTTTCATCTTTGAAGCAGGCGGCAGCATCTATAAAAGGAGGTGAGGTGGACAGAAAATATATTTAAAAAAAAACACATGAAAGAAACCCCGATATATTTGGAAGAAACTTTAAAGGCTGCTGGCGCATATAGGCATATATGAGACATGTACAACAGAAATGTATTAACCAAATACAGTCAAACCTCGATTATCCAGACTCGTTGGACTCGTTGTATGAGTTTGTTATCTTGAGTGTCTTTTGTTATTATTTATTATTATCATTCCTAATAGTAATTTTATTATTCCAGTTTGGTAAGGTAAGGACTACTTTAGAGTCTGACCCATCAGGCCAGTGCTTGTCTCAGTTTCCATAACATGAAACAACTAGGAGTATTTTTTAACCGGTCAGTACAAAATGCAGACTGCAGACATGCAGACTAGGTACAAAACACACACTGAGAACAAAAACTGTTTTTTCATCTAGCAGGAAATTAGACGAAAATTAGATCACGAAATTGGCAAAATGTTTGTAAACAGGATGTGACTGAATGGTGTACAGATTTTTACAGCAAATTAATTTTATACAAAGCCGACACGACGAGCCACTTGATTACGGTTCGCCAAAAATATATTAAGTTTCGTTCCTTTTTTGGTGGTGTTGTTGCGACTGTTGTCTGGTCTTGTCTGACACTCCTTCAAACTTTGATTTTTTAAACCATATTTTCATCTCGTGTTCAGGCACAGATGCAGGGGACGGTATTTTATACCATGCCATAGAAAATACAGCCAATCAGAATACAGGAAAGCCGTTGTATATTTGACGGTATTCAACCCAACCTTCCCATCGTGCGCTGCGATCTTATTCTCGATAAAATTTAGTAAGCGTATTTTCAATGGCATGGTATAAAATAGTTACACAACACTTTCTCGTGGTATACTATGGAATACCCCACTTGTCACTTGTATTTTCTTCGTATACACACTCGCCTTAAGGCTCGTGTGTATACCACAAAAATACAAGTGACTCGTGGGATATTCCACAGTATACCACTCGAAAGCGTTGCATAACTAGTATTTATTTAATATTACAATTTTCACGCCTGAAGGGAGATGACTACAGAGGCTTGAAATCATGTTAAGAACAAATTTATCCTCAAGACACTTGGTTTAAAACAGATGAAATATTGGGCCAAGAACATTCCCCAAATGCTAATGTCCATAAAAGATGACATTAAAAAGACGATTGACTGACAATGGGTAAAATATGAAATAATGTTACCGTAGTAGACGAAAAAAAAAAAAACAGTTTTTGTCCTCAGCCTGCATTTTGTACCTAGTCTGTATTTTGTACCCGATCTGCCAACTGGTCTGCAGTTTGTGGTCATGCAGTCTGCATTTTGTACTGACTGATTTTTTAACTCCCCCTGGATGGGATGGTTAAGCCCATGACTGCAACGTCAATTTTATGCAGATGGTGCCAAATGGAATGTAGGTACAGGTGGAATGTGGGAGGTGCCCTTTTTAGTGTGCTGGACTCCGGATAGAGCAGTCTGGGTTCAAGCCCTAGCAGGGTACTGAATTGCGTAGTGTTGTTGGGCAAGACACTGTTTTGCGGTCTCTTTCCAGTCCCATGTGTAAAAATAAAGATTTCGCTCGTTCAGAAAATCTACGGAGTGGATTTTCCTGTAAGTTGTTGTGAGTAAACTTCAACTGTTTGGCAGCGTTTTGGGGTAATTACAGAAAGATTCACCGTGGCATTTTCAAAATAATCGCATTTTATTTAATAACGAAGGCTTCCAAAAATCGCTCATAACTTTAACAAATCGCGTTTGATCGCCATAAAATTTATCATTTTATATAATTTAAGCATTATTTTTTCAGATTCTCAAAAATCTAAGCAATCGCTTCACGTTTTCCCGTTTTAAAACGCGCTTAAAAAAGGGAACTGTCAGCCTCATAAATACCCGCGGGCCACCTTAAGTTCAAACTTGTTACAGTTGCAGCTACAGTTACAGAAGAAACACTTGAACAATATTTTGTTGCTTTAAAAAATGTCTGCTTTCAGTCCTTTTCTAAAGTAAAGTCACAAACTTTTTCAAGTGATTTCAAGAACAGTACTGTAAATAATGTTATTTTAAGTTGGAAAGCATAATTTAAACCTGTTACAGCTCAGTTAGAGTTAGCCTAAATTTCAGACATCCCTCTGTGCTCCCCTACTCGCCAGAAATTCATGCGGAAAAGTTTCTGTCGAGGCCATGAAATTGTGAAAGAAAGAGTACAATTAGAGTACAATTAAATAACATTGTGTTGCTGTAAAATGTCTGCCGCTGTCTATGTGTCAAAAAAAAAACATTTGTCCGTATGTTTGTGTCTGAGAGCCCACTTAATACAGACACCCCGAAAATACAGACACTTAATAGCATGTCCCCCTTGGTGTCGGCTGTATTAACAGGGTTCCACTTCATTATTAGTAATCATGGGAACAAACACCATGCATGACAACTGGTTACCAGGACAGTTAATTGACAATTATCCTGTCATTAACACCTATATTTTTGTATTGCATACCATTACAGCTTGGAAATAAGCTTGGTAGCCCCCCTTTTATGAGTAAATGACTATTTGAATGATAATGTAATTCAGTGCTAGCTTAAACATTTTCTAAGAAAACCATTGATAGAAGTTTTTCAATAGCTCAGCACTCAACAGTCGATTAAGGCTATACAGTCACGATGCAATGTTCAGCCGCACAGCACTAGCTAACACTGCTCGCAAGCTGTAAATATAAGAGAACTTTAAAACTGTGTAGTAATTTTAGCACTGAAATTACCCTGTGAATTTCCTTCTGAGTGTTAGTCCCAATAATGGTGAAAACAGGAGACCACATAAGGCCATTGGATAAAATCAGTGTTGCTTCTTCAATTGATCTGAAACAAGGCCACTGATGGCACTCACAGTTTTGAACATGGCTCCAGACCCTTCTCGTTTAAAGACCATGCAAGCGTATTCGCAAAAGATACGACTGTTTTGCAGTCTAACTAATTGCAGCAATTAAGTTATGGCAGTTGCCAAAAGCTCAAGAATCACAAATGATTATTCATGCATGGTATTATGACCATTTGACTTTCAAAATGCTTCTTTTATTGACAAAGGCAGTTTTTGCATTCAGAAGGTCCTAGAATCTTGGCAGACAAAGGCAATCCCTAATACAAACATCAATTCTTATCCACTCCCCAGGCAATATAACATTCTTTTCAACAAATGTTCATAATAAGTATACATATTCATTATTTTATTTTTTACCCATCAAAGGGTTTATAGATCTAACAACCGAAACCTTTAAAAGAAGATTATAAAAGTAATGTTATAAGTTTTCAGCCAGCTGAGAACGTTTTTAAATCTTTAACATGTTTCATCCTGGTTATGGCCTCTCCATATTTTTAAGATGTGTTAATTTGCATGGTTTCAATTTCCCTGATGTCAAAATAGTGACAAAATAGTGATTGTTTGGTGTGCCTTATGAAGTCCCTCATTTCCATAAGAACAGTGCAAAAGGGGGAGTGTTGGAAAATGAGCTTCATCTAGCAAATGTTAGCTAAGTAACACCCCTCTTAGAGAGTTAAGTTATCACCAGCTACCCCTTGAACTCAACTGTAAGAAATTATGCACAACTTTCCCCCTAACTTGTTCTAAATTAATATGGGCACATATATTTAAGTTATTGCATATAGCCCCCCCCCCCTCCCTCCACCCACCCCATGAGTGACTAATTTAACTCTGAGCTCCCCTTATCCTAGGGGGATGAGTGGCAATGATTAGTGGACTGGACTCAAGCATTCTGGGTTCAAGTCTTGTCTTGTTCCAGGTGTATAAGTAGATACCAGGGAGCTGGGGGGTAATCATGCAATAGATTAGCATTCCATCTGCAGGGGATGTAAAAATACTCCCGGTCACTTACTTCTTCAGAAACGGGGATAACCAGCTGCGGCAGTATGGGCCACTAGGCTCGATGCAAACTTTACCTTACCTAACTTTCCTTGTTCTGGCTTTGATTTATTATACCCCCCCCCCCCCTGGTTTTCCAGCCCCCTGGCCTTCAGGTAATTATTCAAAGTTTCTAATTCTCATAAAGGAACGGAAATTCCTGGGTTTTTTTCAGCGCTTAGAAGTGTTGCAGAATTAATTATCATAATACTAATTAAGCTTGTATTTCTTAGCTAGACTTACATAGTTACTTGTTTCAACAGCCGTCAAGCTCGTTTGTAATGTACGAACGATCGCTGGAGGTCTTGTGGTAATTCCTAGTGCAATGGCTCTACTCCGGCTACATAGCTGCTCCAGTCTTGAAGAATTCATGGAGATCTTTAACAAAGTTGTTTTGCCTTTATACTCTAAACTGGTTGAGATCAGTGAGGGATCTCTGTGCTTCACAGTTCAAGCAGAGACATCCTCAGCTTTGAAGGAGTTATGGGACATCTACAATAGCGGAATATTGCAGAATCGCCTTCAAGAATTCCTTGTCACTGAAGAAATCAAAGAGCTGGCGAGTGGTGAAGACGTTGAGGTGTCTGTATTTATTGACGAACAGGAGTATAAGGAGGCTTATCTTGATCTAATGCTTCTTCAAAATCATGGTAAGGTGATCATACCTAAGAGAATTTGGTAAACCCATCCAGCTGAAAATTTTTGTTGTCATGTGATTGTCAGCCCTGCTCGTATTTCCGAATGCACCCTGCTCTGCGCTTGCGCGAGCTGAGCCTCGTCCTAAAGATCCCAAATTGTATCGATAGTTGAACAGTAAATTTTAATTGTTTTTGGTCACTGGCGGCATTTTGCGTTATTCTAAACGTAAAATTGATAGACGTATTTAATTTTCTTAAATTGTTAATCGGCTGGGTGTTGTGGACGTTGCAGTTTGATCTAAACGACGTGGTGGTATAAAAAGGCGGCAAAATATGTTGCGCGCGGCGGTGTTCCCTGTGCGAGCTAAACGAAACGCGAGGAAAACAAGCAAGACAGAAAATTATCTTTTGAAACATTCCTCGCGCAATCTCCTCTTAATTCCTCAATATTCCGTGAAATTGGGACAGGAGTATTCTTTTAAGAAAAAATTATATTTTTTTTGTAGGTCACTGATTTAATACCCCCTGGCAAGTTAACATCAAAAGCCGCGTGGTTTAACTTATAACCGGAATACAGTTTTTGTGAGATGACAGATCAATCTATAACCAAAGGGCAGTATAAGCGGGCGGGGGGGCTTAGTTTGTAATTTCTATTCTCATTTTCTGCAACAAGTATTCATTATTCTCAATTTTATTAACACCGATTTATCTGTATAGGTAAGGTAGATTAACCTGAGACTGTGGTCAGGAAGAATTCATTTATTTTAAAATAATTTTTCATTTAACTTCTTTCAGTGTCTGATATCAAAGAAGAGGAAAGACTTGGAGTAAGACGTCGAAGGAACTCCGATTCTTTTCTTTGCTTCAAACCAAATGAAGATGGCGTGACTTTGATGAAACTAAAACATGCAGAAAACAAATTGAATTTCGACAGCCAAAGACTGCAAGCTTTAGAAGAGGAAAATAAGAAGCTTAAAGCCGAGATTGCAGAGGCGAAAAATGCACTGAGGAGATTGGGCTGGCAGGAGGAAGAGAGTGGTAGGGATTGTAAGAACTTTACGTTTTATTGAAGTCTCTTAATTAATTCTGCATGAAGACAGAGTAGCCCATGGCTTGTAACGTGAAAAACCAATGCTATTAAGCGGCGTTCAGGAAGTAGTGTTAATTTGAACGCCATGGGAAGCACAATCATCAATTCTACATCTGAAATATTTTATCAATTTAAAGACAACTTCGAGCTTTCGACTTTCATTGAAACTGTAAATAATACATAGCGAATATGGTCTGTCGTGAGACCGATTAGTTAAAATAATTCATTTACTCAGACGCAACTGATGTCCCCTCGAATTTAAAGCCCACCTTCATTTTTGAAACTCAAAAATTCTACCTCTCTATTATTTCGGAAAGTTTACTACGGAGGATTGGAAAAATGTAATTTTCGTGAAGGACCTTTTTTTTGGGGGGGGGGGGGGGACGAGAACTCATTAAGAAGAGTTAGAGATTACATGTAAACGATTTTAAATGGTCATCTGTAACAGTTACTTTTGCGAACTTTTACATCGTCTTATCGGAGGCAGCGTGGCCGAGTGGTTAGGTAGCCCCGAATTCAACTCCTCGGCTACGCTTGTAAATAGCCAACTGGTCTGCCTCCTGCCAGTTGGGATTCTTAATTCACGTTGAGTTCATTTACAATATTTGTTTCAGAGTTAGTTTACATTGCCCCGGAAAAACCCCATTCGGGGAGTGGTCAATTAAGATATTTATTTATTTATTTATTTATTGATTGATTCATTGTTGATTCACATTACCTTTTACAGCTCAAGAAACTGAAAAACTTGAAAGACCTGGAATAAGCCGTCGAAGACATTCTGATTCCGATTTGTATTGCAAGGCAAGGGATGAGGGGATTAGAGAGAGTGAAGGGAAGCCGGAAATATCTGTTGGAGATGAAGCGAGATATTTGGATTCCGAGAAATACGCATTCGTTCAGAGTTACCTGCAGAACATCCGTGAAGAGACGCAGAGTATGACGGCAGAGACAAGTGACAGCGGAATAAGAACACATGGTGCACCATCTGATATTGGAATGGAAGACATCTCTGGTAACTATCAACAAGTTATGTGGACAATGTTCTATATATTACACGACGGAAGTAATCTGAGGGCCAGTAACTATAATAAATCAGTCAGATTACTTCATTACCGGTCCAGTATTTTCTAAGTATTGGACCAGCTATTGCAACTTCGTTCCCAGGGGGCGAGGAGAGAGAGACCCTGGGAACGAGGTTGCAGCTATTATCCCAAATAATCCCGCGCGATTTCGTGCGTTGTAAAATTGTAATGGCTTACAAAAGTGAAATGATAAACTTGACTCGGATAAAAAACCCTATCGTACTTTCAGTTGGTTTGTAAAACAACGTTAGGGAATTCTTTTCCGACCTAAACCTGACTCGGTGAGCCCTCGCTCAAAATCGTATTCTTTTAATCCTTTCCGCTTTCCGCTTATATCTAAAAAAATCTTTTTCAGTCGTGTATTAAATGTATTATTAACCAAGCTTGCTCGGGTCCGTAAAGGAGAGTATCGGCCTTTGGTATTTCTGTACGGACCCGAGGGAGCCTCCCTATGGTAGATATTACGGTAAGGCTCCGCCCAGAAGGGGTACCTTTTTCAGGCTGTATTTAAATAAAAGGGTAGGGATTTCACGAGTTTTAAAAAAGTTTACCTAAAAACGTAGTACTTTTTGTTATAATTAGACAGCTATAGTATATATTAACCGATTATTATCTTATTTTTTTGTTGTTCTTTTTTTTCAGATGACATCTATACACTTTGCTTGAAGGATCTCAGTAAAAAAGTCACCAATGAAATGTTAACAAGGCTACAAGTTGACGAAGTTGCTAGGAAAGATTTCTATCAATCATTTGGAATCAAAGATTCCAATAAGCTAAGAATGGTTGGTCTTGTCAAATACTTCACAGACACTCCTGTGAAGCTAATGAAAGAAGTGTTTGAGGCATTACAGTTGTATGATCTCGTAGATTTGCTGGAGAAACCAAGGAAATCGCACCCCGCAAGATCGCTGCGGATCGCTCTTCCTTTACACGAGATAGAAAACTTGAGGAAAACTGCTGAGCGTCCCACAACTTATCATAGCGGTGCTGCTGTTTTGGTTATTGATGCTCGTGTCTGGAGTTCTGACACAAAAGGGATTGATTCTTTTTTTAAAGATCTTAACTCGAAGAGCGAAGTAACTACAATTAAATGCAGAAAATTGGAAGAGCTGCTCAACCTTCAATTCAGGCGCACTTTTATTGACAAGCTTAATAGTCAGACACTGCAGGGTGAGATCCAAAAGATAGAACCGGATGTATATAAGGAGATAAAGGTGGCAAAGAGGGCTGCATCATCGGTCATTGACAGGTGGATACACAATCAAGGTTGGTGATAATAAGAAGAAATATTCTCCATTACCTTTGTTAAAGTGTTTTGTACAATTTACTTTCAAACTTGACTAACGCTAATATAGATATTTTACGCGGTAGTCATTGGTGTTCCAAATATAATAGAAATTGTACATGTTTGCATAAGAATCATTTTCATTGTTTGGAAACACCAATACGGTCGCCGTGATGTCCTGTAAAACGAGCTTATTCAGGGTATTACACTTAACAATACGTTGTATTACACTTCACAATTGGATTATGAGCTCGAGATTTTTATTTAACAATTAGACTACGAGCTCGAGTTTTTTGTGAGCGAATAGTGAACGAGGCACAGCCAAGTTGACTATCGCTCAAAGAAAACGAGGGCGAGTAGTCTAATTGTTTAAGTAGAAACTCTAAAGGATTGCAGTCCAAAACCTTCAATGTTATGTACTTTTAAGCCAAAAATAAAATTGAAAATTGTCCCTTTACAGAGCAACGCGCGCGCGATCATGTTCTATCAGCGATTTATTTATTTATTTATTTATTTATTTATTTATTTATTTATTTATTTATCTAGGGGTAACCGCACAAACAAGATGGTGACTACCATTTTTGTGATTTTCGTGGTCGTTTCTAACATTTAAACATTATTTCACTGTAATTCACTCTCCGAGATCATCCGTTCACACAGTGTAGTTAGAAAATACCATGAACGCCACATCCATGAATCAAAGTCTCTTCGAGATACCTACTTTTTTGCATGAAGTATGAGTCGAAGGTTTATCCTGTGCATTGTTCTTCGAACTTACCATTACAGTTGCTTTGCAGTTTAGTTTAACAATTTCCTATCTTCGCAGAGGAAATGCAGCCATATAATTTTGTCAAAAATGGCTCGTCCGCGCCGGGTATTTATACACATATTCCTCAACATTACACAAACCAGAGTGCTAGTTAGGCTAACCGAACGCTATTTAGGCTAATAAACAGTGCAAATTTCACCGAGATCTGACAATTCTATACTTTAAAATTGCAAGGACCTTTCGAGGCAGTCGATTACGGCAGCGAAATTAGCAAATGAAACAGCAAAATATGTGTTCGACGCTTTGTTTTTGCGACGCCATATTTGAATTGCTATAGGTAGACCGCTGTTCAATGTGTTCAAGGCCGTATCGTTACGATTGCTCCGCGAAAAAGCACGAAAAAAATACGGATATTTCCGACTACTGTCGGAGAAAACATTGCGAAACAAATCGATACACTCAAGCTGCGTTTTGTCTGCGCTCTGCGAGGGTCGGATATCAAGACAGCTTCTTCGTGGGCTTAAGAAGGATTAAACAAAAGCCATATATACAGTGAATGCTTTCGAATTATATTTGAAGATGAAATACGAAAGAATTTTGCTGTCTTTGACTGAAATTCCACTCGAACTGCGTAGATACGATCGCATGTTGTAAAGCCGATTCATGCAACATTGCTGTCAACGCGAGGTCACGTCCCTAACGACCTAGGCTGATGACGAAATAGAATGGCGCTTGTAGCGACCAAATTTGGCCTAATTTTTAACCGCTCCTAAGCTAAAAGAAGCCCCCAACTCTTGCATTTGTTTTAACTTCAATAATATCTTTGAAAAGAGCGAGTTTTTTGGTATAGTTTATTTTTGACGTTTGTAATTTTTAAAAGATGTAAGTGCTAGTGATTATTTATTCGTGTTTTAGCATTAGTTACGCAATCCATTGTTTGTGCGACTCTTTTTATAGATCGCCTTTCAGACACGTGCGTTGAGATAAGAAAGCTGACATGCCACTTTTAAAATTGTTATATAACGTTTGTAAATGTGACAAGTCACGTTTTTTCCACGAGATCGCAAGTGATCACCCACAGCGGAAAGAAATCCCTTGAGAAATTAAAAAAGTCCCTTGAGAGTAGACAAGAATGTGGTTCCAAATTTTGCCCCACATAACTGCTATTCTCCTACTTTCGCTTGTAAACAAGCAAAAAAGTCGAAAAAAGGGAGGGTAGAGCAGTACTACTTCTTCGGGGAGTGTCAAGCACATTAGACCCTCGCCCTAAGTGACACATTAATTGCAGAGAATAGGCTACCCTTATACCAAACTCTGTAGAAAGCTCGATCATGGAGACAGTACGGAGCGGGATATCCTCTTTGACCATGTCAATATCTTTTAAGATATCTTAAGATATCTTTATCTTTTAAGATAAAGATTTGCGAACGAGAATTTCGCTCGCATAGCAACCCTTTACTCCCTCAAACGAAACAACTCAATGTAAACAATAAAAGTAAGTTAAACTTTTGATGCATTTCACCAACATTTTAAGCAATGAGATGTGCCCGCGCACACTCCTGATTAATAAACTGAACTCTTGCCAATTAAAATAAATGTTAGCAAGTTGTAAGAAAATATATAAGCAAGACGTTTGCTCGTACACGCTCGAGATAATTTAAAAGTTTTTTTTTCACCCAAAAGAGCAAGCGAGACTTCACCTGGGGCATAACAGCTTGATTTCTCAGTGGTGTTTTTTTCTACACTACAAGCCTTCCAATTCTATTGTCATCAGCGGTTGAAGTCTCACTGAAGTAGCCGGCGTTTGATCTCAACATACTGAAATATCAAAATTTATTGTTGCGTTTGTTCAACCTTTAAATTTTAAATAAAACGGCATACTGACTTTAAAAAAAATGAGAAAAAAGAATAAAAATAGCTTCCGTTTGGATTTGAACCAACGACCAAGGCATACACAACTTCTGTAGAAGTGTTCTCTACCAACTGAGCTATCGTGACTTTGTATGGTACAGAGTATATTTTTTGTAGATTTTCAAAAAAGAAAGAAAGAGAGAAAAGAAAAAAGAATAAAAATAGCTTCCGTTTGGATTTGAACCAACGACCAAGGCATACACAACTTCTGTAGAAGTGTTCTCTACCAACTGAGCTATCGTGACTTTGTATGGTACAGAGTATTTTTTTTTTGTATATTTTCATATTATATTTGGACGCGCTTTAATGAAAAAACATGTTTAATTACTCGGTTATGAGTAAGCAAAACCCTAAAAAATCGCTTTGTTTTAGCTTTCCGTACAGAGATAATTTCCACCAAATTCCTGCTCTGCATGTCGCAATAATATTCAAGCGTAGCGAATGATTTAAATATATGCAGTTACAGAGCAATGTATGGGCACGTTGCACAGAATTGCTAATTTCTTGGCACTTGAAAGATCCACACCAAAAACAAAAATGTAGGGTTATAAAGAATCGTACAGAGACACTTCATGCCAAATTTGAGACTGAAAGGTGTAATATTCGAGCCGTAGAATTATTTAATCACAGAGATGATTTACATAATTACAGAGCAATGTATAGGTACATCACAGAATCGCAAATTTTTTCAACTCTTGAAATTTTTTTTTCAAAAACAAAAATGTAGGGTTATTAAGAATCAAACAGAGAGACTTCCTGCCAAATTTTGGACTGGAAGGTGTAATATTCAAGCCGTAGAATTATTTAATGGTACTTATTTCATTATAAATTACAGAGCAATGTATGGTCACGTTAAACAGAATTGCAAATTTCTCGGCTCTCGAAAGCTTTTCATTAAAAACAAAAATGTAGGGTTATAAAGAGTCATACAGAGATACTTCATGCCAAATTTTAGGCTGAAAGGTTTAATATTCGAGCCGTAGAATTATTTAATCGTACTTAATTATTTAATTTTACAGAGCAATGTATGGGCACGTTGAACAGAATTGCTAATTTCTCGGCTCTCGAAACATTATCATCAAAAACAAAAATGTAGGGTTATAAAGAGTCATACAGAGATACTTCATGCCAAATTTTAGACTGAAAGGTGTAATATTCGAGCCGTAGAATTATTTAATCGTACTTAATTATTTAATTTTATTTATTTTATATCTTGTTTGTGTAATTATCTAGGGGCAACCGTACAAACAAGATAGTTGCAATACCGCTTTTGTGATTTTCGTGGTGGGTTATGACGTTATTAAATATTGTTTTACTGTTATTGACTCTCCAAGACCATGCTTCCAGTAAGAAGAATAACATGCACGCCACATTAGTGAAAGGGTAGACGAGAGCAGTACTGCTTTTTTCTGGAAGTGACAAACACGTTGGACGCTCGGCCCTCTTGCCACATGAATTGCATATAAGAGGCTACCCTAATACCAAACTGGGCACAAAGCCATTTTATGGAGACAATACGGAGCAGAATATATGAGATGTATATATGAGATGTATATACTAGTAGTAATCAGAGATTAGGGGAGTGCGTTCGACCTATAGGTAAAATATAGACCCATGGTTAGCAGGCAGTGGCAAAAAAACAACATGGTCGGCCTACTAGTAGTATGCCTTATGTCAAAGTTAATTATTATGCTTATACCTCACTAAACGCGAGGAGGATAAATGTGAGAAAGATTGTGTTACGAAATATTATGTACACAAAAATAATTATTTATTTCACTTGACTTGTTATCGTTTGGCACTAAACGAGATTTGAACTTCCATAAACTTCTGGAAATAGTTTCACTTCGATTTAAAATTCCACAGACATAACTCAAACAGTAATCCACTACACGCATATTACAGTCACTAGTATACAACAATTTCCTCGTCAAAACGTCTAGTGTTTCTAGGAATAACGATATATATCACAAAATAAAACAATTTTGATCCGTATTATACCCACTCTCGATGCATTTAATTTTAACAATTTGTAGTTTTGTGCAACGAACATATAATTACAAGAAAATACGTTGGTTTACCTACGAACGAACTCCGTACGAAACTACGCATCGATTTACTCGATTTCCA
The DNA here is from genome assembly GCF_052425735.1 of Oculina patagonica. NCBI lineage: Eukaryota > Metazoa > Cnidaria > Anthozoa > Scleractinia > Oculinidae > Oculina > Oculina patagonica. The sequence continues at coordinate 22,114,983 of NC_135768.1, forward strand.
CTCTTTTTATGATGTTCTGTGGCTGAAGACAACTCTGCTACCTTGGATGATAACCCTCTAATGTTCTCCATGAAATTTTTGGCAAAATTACAATTTTGGCCACACGTTTTTAACCCTTTTTACAAACAAAATAATGTCTCTAAGCTACGTTTGGGACGCCATCTTGTTTTGCATGAAATCGAGGCCATCTGTGGCTACCAGTTTCCCGGCCGAGATTTGCCCCTGCAAAAATCAATCGGGGCGGCCAATCTGGAGTCCATACACCTGCGCGCGCATTACGGCTCGATTCATTCCGCATAACAGTACACAGGCATACCAACTCAAAAGACACAGGACGCAAAAACAAAATTAGGCTTGCGCTCTCCTTCGTCGAACGCAATGAGATATATGTATGAGTGCAAAAAATTAGTTTCACCTGGGGCATAACAGCTTGATTTCTCGGTGGTGTTTTTTCTACACTACAGGCGTTCCAATTCTATTGACATCAGCGGTTGAAGTCTCACTGAAATAGCCGGTGTTCGATCTCAACATACTGAAATATCAAAATTTACTGTTGCGTTTGTTCAACCTTTAAATTTTAAATAAAACGGCATGCTGACTTTTTGAGAAAAAAGAATAATAATACCTTCCGTTTGGATTTGAACCAACAACCAAGGCATACACAACTTCTGTAGAAGTGTTCTCTACCTACTGAGCTATCGTAACTTTGTATGGTACAGAGTATTTTGTTTTGTATATTTTAATATTATATTTTGACGCGCTTTAAAAAAAAAACATGTTTAATTACTCGGTAATGAGTAAGCAAAACTCTAAAAAATCGCTTTGTTTTAGCTTGTCTTACAGAGATAATTTCCACCAAATTTCTGCTCTGCATGTCGCAATAATATTCAAGCGTAGCGAATGATTTAAATATATGCAATTACAGAGCAATGTATGGGTACGTTGCACAGAATTGCTAATTTCCACACCAAAAACAAAAATGTAGGGTTATTAAGAGTCATACAGAGATACTTCATGCCAAATTTTAGACTGAAAGGTGTAATATTCGAGCCGTAGAATTATTTAATCACAGAAATGACTTACATAATTACAGAGCAATGTATAGGAACATCACAAAATCGCAAATTTCTCAACTCTTGAAAGATTTTTATCAAAAACAAAAATGTTGGGTTATTAAGAGTCAAACACAGTTACTTCATGCCAAATTTTGGACTGGAAGGTGTAATATTCAAGCCGTAGAATTATTTAATGGTACTTGTTTCATTATTAATTACAGAGCAATGTATGGGCACGTTGTACAGAATTGCAAATTTCTCGGCTCTTGAAAGATTTTCATCAAAAACAAAAATGTAGGGTTATTGAAAGTCAAAGAGAGATACTTTATGCCAAATTTTAGGCTGAAAGGTGTAATATTCAAGCCGTAGAATTATTTAATGGTACTTATTTAATTCTAAATTACAGAGCAATGTATGGGCACGTTGCACAGAATTGCAAATCTCTCGGCTCTTGAAAGAGTTTCACCAAAAACAAAACTGTAGGGTTATTAAGAGTCAAACAGAGATACTTCATGCCAAATTTTAGACTGAAAGGTGTAATATTCGAGCCGTAGAATTATTTAATCGTACTTAATTATTTAATTTTATTTATTTTATATCTTGTTTGTGTAATTATTTATCTAGGGGCAACCGCACTAACAAGATAGTGACAATCATTTTTTTGTGATTTTTGTGGTCGGTTAAAACGTTTTAAACATTATTTCACTGTTTTTTTTTTCTTTGCATGTAGTCAGAAAATACAGTTGAACATCTCTAATACGGACACCGAAGGCACAGAGCAGAGTGTCCGTATTAGAAAGGTGTCTCCATATAACGTCCCTTTTAAGACTCTACTGACAGCTTGAAGCGTTCATTAACTTAAAATGAGGCCCACAATCATCTTTTAACTGCATCTAAATCGTTTAATATACAGTATTGAGACACACTGTCTAACAGCTGTTTTCAAACAAAATGATTTTCAACGCAATACTGCATTTATAAATTGACATTAAGCACAATTCCGAAAACGTCTAAGATGAATAAGCGTTGTTGTTTCTGTACCTACAAACAGGAAATTGTATTACATACACAAACTATCATCCCGTGATCTCGGGATTGTCCGTTAAAAAGAGGTTAGGTTTATATGAATTTGCTCCATGGAGCCGAGATTTAGTGTCCGTTGCCCGTATTAGAGTTGGTCCATATTACGGAAGGTTTCTGAAAAAAAAAATTGTGAGAACTTTGTCGGGCATCGGGTATTGTCTGTTATAGAGAGGTGTTCGTAAGGTGAGGCCAGGTTCGACTGTAATATGAACGCCACAGCCATGAAAGAGGGAGTGTAGAGCAGTGCTACTTCTTCAGGGAGTGTTAAACACATTAGACCCTCGCCCTGATCATGAGTGATTCATAAATTGTAGACAATAGGCTACCTTATACCAAAGTCGGTACAAAGCTCGTCTATGGAGACAATACGGAGCAAGATATCCTTCTTGATAATGTCAATGAGTGTGCCCGTGTAAACAGCACGATTAAGATAAAGATATACGAACGAGAATTTCGCTCGCTTACTTCCTTAAACCAAACAACTCAATGTAAACAATTAAAGTCAGCGGGACTTTTGATCACACTAATAATAAACAATTTAACTGAAGAGAGACGTGCTCACGCACACTTAAGATTAAAATAAAGATGAGCAAGTTTAAAGAAAATATATATAATTAGCAAGACGTTTAATTTGCTCACATGCGCTAAAAATGATTTTACTTCGCCAAAAAAAACAAGCTAGAATTTTACTCGTAATGAAAAAAGGAAAAAAAAAGAAAAATATTGTTCCGTCCAGATTTGAACCAACGACCGGGCCGGTCATAAAACATAACTACTGTAGAACTGCTCTCTAACCAACTGAGCCACTGCAAATTTGTACGGTACAGGATATTTTGTTTTGATTATTTAAATATTATATTTGGACGCGCTTTAGAAAGTCGTTAATAACTCGGCTATTACTAGCTATGAGTAACAAAACAAACCAATGGCTCTATTTTAGCCAGTCATACTGAGATAATGTCCACCAAATTCCTGATCTTGTAGCGTTAATATTGAAGGAGAGCGAATGATTTATATATATATATGCAATTACAGAGCAATGTATTGGCGCGTTGCACAGAATTGCTAATTTCTCGACTCTTGAAAGATCCTCACCAAAACCAAAAATGTACGGTTATTAAGAAAGTGTGTCTGTAATACCGGTCTGCCCAATCTGCCTTGTAAAATAGATTTCTCTCATTTCTTGTGTGTTGCAAGACTTTCATGTACTTATACTAAAAACACAATTCACTTGACCGGATCATTAATTTTTTTTCGAGTTTTTAAGGATTTTCGGTTCACCCGAACGAGCTCTTGTAACGACCACTGTCAAGGCTTAAATTTACCACAACTTTGAAAATTAATTAAAAAAGAACTAACAACTTCTGTACCAAACAAACACCACAGCCTGTTAAATTATGTCTTTTTAATTTATCACACCAACTTTCACGAACATTGAGCTCGAATCAAGCCAGCAGCAAAACATTAACGACTCCCCTATCACACACCTTGATGAAACACTTGAAAACGGCTCAGATTCAAACTTTATTTTTGAAAAAGTGAGGCGGTCTTCTTCAATCAAACCAACGCAGCCGAAAAGTAGATGTAATAGAAAATGTTCCTACAGAAAAAAACCTTCTGGTATCGTCTTAATGAAATATTTACAGCTGTGTAAACTTGCCCAATTTCGAAGATCTTCATGTTTGCAGCCATTTTGAGGGAATCGTCAGAAACAGGCGTTTCGTCAACTGGTCTCGCAGACATGCCTAAAACCATCAGAAATAAACAAAGAATAGATATAAATGCATTGCAGTTCAATTGAAAGAGAATAAATCGTGTTTAAAAATGGAAGCTTGACTTACATTTTGATTGTTACGGACGTACGGTTGTTACTATTGGAATTTCGCTCGATGATTTCACTAGAAATAACAATATTTGACATACAAACTTCGACTTGATGTAGCCTATGAATCAGCTCAAGGCAGTAACTTCGTGCTTTACCTTCCTTACTGGCGTACAGCAAAGATTTTCCATCGCAAAACGTTGAACGTCGAAGAAACAGCCGAAGATCAGGCCTGTCGGTCACGACTTCATGTATGAGGCATTATACGGTACACATACGGTACATAACGGTACTCCATACATGAAGTATGTACCGACCAATGGATAAACAAGTCAGTTTGGTCTTCTTTACCCCATGCTCGCTGTTTTGTCGTGAAAACAACTTCGCTGTACGCCAGTAAGGAAGGGAAAGCACGAGGTTACTACCTTTAACTGATTCAAACGCTACATTCAGTCAAAGTCTGCGTGTCAAATATCGTTATTTGTTGTGGAATCATCAAGCGAAATTCGAACAAGAGTGACCTTACGCCCGTAGAAATCGTTGAAATGTAAGTCGAGCTTCCATTTTTAAACACGATTTATTCTCTTTCAGTTGAACTGCAATGCATTTATATCTATTCTTTGTTTATTTCTGATGGTTTTAGGCATGTCTGCGAGGCCAGTTGACGAAACGCCTGTTTCTGACGAGTCCCTCAACATGGCTGCAAACATGAAGATCTTCGAAATTGGGCAAGTTTACACAGCTGTAAATATTTCATTAAGACGATACCAGAAGGTTTTTTTCTGTAGGAACATTTTCTATTACATCTACTTTTCGGCTGCGTTGGTTTGATTGAAGAAGACCGCCTCACTTTTTCAAAAATAAAGTTTGAATCTGAGCCGTTTTCAAGTGTTTCATCAAGGTGTGTGATAGGGGTGTCGTTAATGTTTTGCTGCTGGCTTGATTCGAGCTCAATGTTCGTGAAAGTTGGTGTGATAAATTAAAAAGACATAATTTAACAGGCTGTGGTGTTTGTTTGGTACAGAAGTTGTTAGTTCTTTTTTAATTAATTTTCAAAGTTGTGGTAAATTTAAGCCTTGACAGTGGTCGTTACAAGAGCTCGTTCGGGTGAACCGAAAATCCTTAAAAACTCAAAAAAAATTAATGATCCGGTCAAGTGAATTGTGTTTTTAGTATAAGTACATGAAAGTCTTGCAACATAATAATAATAATAATAATAAATAATAAAAACAATCTTTAGAGAGGAAGCGCCCGTCACGTAAATACGTGGTTTTCAGGGAGGTCCTCCATGGAAATAAAAAGTATTAAAATCTAAAAAGAAGTACAAACGTCACAGATCTAAAATTTAAAATATACAATAATTGAAACTACTAAAACTACCTACTGTCCTAAAAAAGCTAATAAAAAAAGTATTAAAAATCTAAAAAGAAGTAAAAATGTCAACTAAAGTATATTTGTTCATCGTCTAAAAATGTTTATCTATTAAGAACCTTGTAAGGTTTTTCTTAAAAATCGTGCATGGCATTGGCTTTCTTAAAAGTACTGGGAGAGACATCCAGTCATTTATAAAACGGTAGTATGACACTCTCTTTCAGCTTTCCGTTTTAGGTTTAGGCAGTCTAGGTAAATAGCCATGTCTACACACAAGAAAAGAGCGAAATCTATTTTACAAGGCAGATCGGGCAGACCAGTATTACAGACACAACCTCTTAAGAGTCATACAGAGATACTAAATGCCAAAGTTTAGACCGAAAGGTGTAATATTCGAGCGGTAGAATTATTTAATCGCAGAACTGTTTTACATAATTACAGAGCAATTAATGGGCACGTTGCACAGAATTGCAAATTTCTCGGCTCTTGAAAGATTTTCATCAAAAACAAAAACGTAGGGTTAGAGTCAAACAGAGATACTTCATGCCAAATTTTAGACTGAAATGTTAATATTCAAGCCGTAGAATTATTTAATGGTACTTATTTAATTATTTATTGAATTATTTACAGAGAAATGTATGGGCACGTTGCACAGAATTGCAAATTTCTCGGCTCCTGAAAGATTTTAATCAAAAACAAAAATGTAGGGTTATAAAGAGTCAAACAGAGATACTTCATGCCAAATTTTAGACTGAAATTTTAATGGTACTTATTTAATTATTTATTTAATTATTTAATTTTATTTATTTTATATCTTGTTTGGGTAATTATCAATGAAATCCGTGAATAGCGGTTGAACACATAGGTTCAAGCTCTTTTAGTTGGATAACTTTCTAAACAACCTAAAGGTTAGTTGTTTTCGCTGACGTTTTCATTTTCCATCATTCTCTTTATAAATCGGTTTAACAGTTTTATGTAATTACGGAAAACTTTATGGTGAGATGGAAACAACCTTAGCTCACCGAGAGCGGTCTTGCTTTAGAACGGAAGCCTACTGTTATTGTAGAACTGGTTTCGCTTGTTATTCGCATTCTACTGACTGGAGTTGGATAACAAGGCGTTATATTGTCGTCTGACTAAGCAAGACGTTATATGTGAATCGCGATGCTTGACATGACCGACAGAATCCAGTAATCCTTTGGCGCCGAGCCGGCAATTCCTTATAACAGGGTTACACGGCATGGAAGTGCTATTCGGGAGTTTTATGACATGTGTTTAAGATGTGCATGCTTTCCTTGTAATTTATCCAGCGAGGAAAGCTAAAAATGTAGAAGGATTGGTCTTAGGGTTGGCATGGAAACAGATTTGAATTTATCTAGTTAGTGGTCGGGAGGAGAACACAAAATACCTTTCACTATACATCTCATTTTCGCATTCCACGTCGGCGCAATATACATCCTAAAACTGACGTTCTGTATTTTATGACGCTTCTTCTTCAGGGAACTTTTCGTTGTTTGCTGTTTTTGTATTATCGGACTACAAGTTGTACCTGCCCGGCGACACCGTACAGACAATGTGGACAACGTTATTGGAAGATGTATTGGGGAAGCTAGTGACCGGAATACCAGACAAAGTTAAGTTTGTTGTTCAGAAGGATTCCGGTCCCATGTGGACAAAAAACAAACTGTCAGAAACTCTAATGGTAACTACCGGCACCGTAAATGAAGAGTTTTTGACTTTGCTGCTGGAGATTTTTAACAAGCGCTGGCGGACGCTGGACCTGATATCAATGATGGAAGAGTTAAAGAGGTCATTTGGTGGCCTGTTTAATCTCCGTCTTCGCATTCCTGATATGGTGAAAATTACAGACAGATTATCGTTGCTTCCAAGATTTAAGAAAGAGGATCCAATTCCAATCACTCATTCAACGTAAGTTATCTTGACAAGTTTATTTTTCACTGAACAATTTTTAGCGATTTTATATGTAGAACGTAATTATACAAAACCAGATAACAAGATAACATATCACGATGGAGACAGACTAACTTCCGAGTTAGGATTTCGGGTTGGATCTCGAGTTGGATTTTCAAGTTGGATTTTCGTGTTGGATTTGGCACTGACCAAGAATTAACCACATTTTTTAAGTATATATACTGTAAACATAATTAAGCACATGCTGTCGCCCTAACTAACAAATGAAAGCTAACCGCAAGCAAACCGGGAAATCCTGGCAAAAAAAATCCAATTCCAAATCCAACTCGAAAATCCAATTCGAAATCCAACTAAAAAATCCAACTCGAAAGTCCAACTCGAAATCCTAACTCGGTAAATAGGCAACCTCAATTATGGTTTAGGTTTTGAAAGACTGGAATGGGTTATCAAATTTTCCGGCTTAATGGCATAGAACATGATGGAACACGAATGGTAAAGGTCGGGACACACTAGGCGACAAGTCACAGCGACAGGTCGCTCCGTCTGTCCTGCTTCAAAAAAAAGTCGCTGCGATAAGGCGCTTGTCGTTTCACACGCAGCGAATTTGGAAGAGTGAGAATGTGAACTAGTTTTTCAATTCAATATGGCGAAAATATATGACGCTCTCTCATTGGTTAATTTATATTTTGTCGCAGCAACTTGTCGCAGAAGTGTGCTCACGCTGCGTTCGCTCATTTCACGATCGCTGCGATCAGTCGCACGAATTCAACTGGTTTGAATTCGTGCGACTGATTGCAGCAAAAATGCACGATGTCACACGAGACAACACGTTGCAGCAACTTGTCGCCTAGTGTGTCCCGACCTTAAAAGGTAAGGTTTGTCACCTTTGATGCAAACGTTGTTATCTATCCATTTCTTTTTTTTTTTGTCCTGCGTGCAGTAAGGTACATTTTTCATAGTTAAAAAGTATGCTCTGATTGAGCACACTGGCTTAATTATTTAAGTTACTCGAGCTATTGAATTATTTTATACCGAGAGCGCGACGACTCATCCGGGTAATGAAAAGATTACTGGACCAATCAATGCACACGTCGAATAGTCGTGCATTTTTTTTTTCAGAAACGAAGCAAACGGCTGCATTTCTTCTTGAGCATGCAAGATAAAAATGGGTGTTTAGTTAAAAAGGTATTTCGCAGGGACTCGAAAGCTTACTACCGTCAATGTGTGGTCCTATAATGTTTTATATTTTTAATACAGATTTTAAGTATCCTTTAATATTATTATGTTTTCGTTTTTTCAGGTAAACAAGGATTTAGTGCGTGATCCGAAAGCCTCAGCATAAGAACAACCCTGGTTCATATATGGATCGTTTTCCTTTCACAAAGTACTTGCCATGCCGCGGGCTTAGAAATGGTTTGAAACTGTCAGTTCAAATGAAGAACAAATTTGTTGAAAGAAATGTACCCTAATGATTTAATTTAGCACATTCCTTCCAACAATACCTCCCCCCTTCTAGTTACCCCCCCCCCCCCATGAGTGCTGTTTTTTTTTTTTTTTAAATAACAGCCCCTGCTCCGACGTTGTCCTGTTCAGGACATTGACGTAGAAAACACTAATTATGCGGCTAGTGAATTGTGTGGTCTTCTTTCTCATCGGTACGTGATATCAAACAAACCAAACAAGCAAAATTTGTTATGACTTCGTGAATCAGTTTTCGTTTTAAGTTCTTGATTTACAGTAAATACGCAAACTCTTTCTCCAATAAGCGTCACTCTTGAACTACCAAAAGTAAATAAGCGCCCCCAGGCGCATAAATCGAATTGTTACGGTTTATCACCAATCACCGTAGTTTGCGTGGTAAAACTCATTATGTAGGTATTTTTATAGTTTTTAGAACTAAGCTACTCTGCTACGTCTGTTGAGCATTTTTATTATACTTTAATAAACTAACTTTTTTGCAATGTAGTGATAAATTTATATCAAATTTTAGAATTTGTTATTTTTCATGCATTGTGTCAAATAGGTCCAACCCTCGTCTAACCTCGTTCCCATGGTCCTCTCTTTCTCATCCAAGAGAGGGGAAGGAGAGGAAGGAACGAGTTTGAGATAGGTTTAAGGGATTAAGTTTCACTCATGCATTATGTGATATATTTCGAGCCTAGGTTTCCCCTCCCGAGTTTTTACACGTTAACAAGAAGCTTAGAAGCTTCTTTTTATCCTTCAAGCACTTCCTTTTCTTCCGGCTCTGGAACTGCATGCAAAAATCTCGGCTTATATACCAAGCTGGCTTGGGACCGTACAGTCAGAGAGAATATTGATCCTCGGCCTCTTTTATAAGATCCTTTGCCCGCTCGATACGTATTTCCAACTAAGACCAAGAGCTGATATTCTCCCAGTACGGCCCTCGCGCTTGGTTAATAAGATATTTCATATTGAAACGTATGTTTGCAATGACCAACCATCTTTCATTAGTAAAGATCAGTATATGCACGTGATGTATCTCTTAGAATTTTTTTAAAAATTTACTGAACAATGTTAACCTGACCACCGATGCCAACTGTTGCTGTAATCTTTGTATCGATTAGTTTACATTTTTAAATTTTATTGTCTACGTAGTTTTTAAATTTTATAGCCGGTCTAGTTTTTCAATTTTTAAATTTTATAGTCTAATTTTTGTATTTTTATTGAATAGATAATCATATTTAAATTTTTTACATTGTAATTTTTAGAATACACGTTCACTTTTAAACGAGCTCATTGGTGATATGTGTTTAAATAAAGTACTTACTTACTACTTACTTACTTACAATCTATACTGACAGAAGCTTATCACCTAGAACAGTATAATCAAAGCTGGGGATTTTTAAATCACACGGGAAGCCAATCAGAATGTACTTCCTAATATGGATCAATTTATCGTTCGCGCGACTATCTCGCGAGTGCCTGCGAATGTCAGGGACAACCTCAAAATGTCTCGCCACCCGCTGCCATGGATGATGTAAACAAACAAAATCCGCGATACTGATTGGTCAGCTGGGACCTCTTATAATTCCCAGCTTTGTCCCAAGGTCGTAAGTGGAAGTTACACGCTTTTAAGTGACATGCTTCTGATACTAATGAAAGCGTCTTCGCCACCACATGAACGAAGTCCATTTATTGTGACGATTCACGGCTTCATGAAGACTGTCTTTACATTAGAATACATGAATATTAATCTTGGTAGTTAGGTGTTCGTTAGTTCTGTTGTTATTTTGTTTTTCTGCCACCTTTTGCTTTTCGATTGTAATAAACATTAGTTGTATATACATAGTTAGTTGTATAATTGCAATGTACCGTTCATTAGTGACCAATCCATTAAAATATTAAACATTCAGCTGGACACAAAATTTGACTCCTCCAGTCCTCCTCTCACCCAAAGGTAACGAACAATCAGAAAACTGATAAAACGGAACTCAGCGCAACTCAATTTTGTCTGAATTCTATAGTATTGTTTTGAAAAATCAGTATGCCCGCGAGTGTGAAGAGAAAATCTTACTGTAACTGAGACACGTGACTACTGACCTAAAGGACATGAATGAACTCGCTCTGAAGACGGGATGCTTGAAATGGCAGCTGCCCTAATTTCAAACGACCCTTTCAATTTACCAGTTTATGACTCCAACGATTGATAACAAACTAAAGAGAGCTGTTTTCGTTTTAAGTTGAGTCTTTTCTAAGTTGAATCTTTCGTTATGACAAACCCACATTAATACCACCCAGTTGCCTTTGTTATTACTGCCGCTTTCTTTTAGCCAGAGTTAAACCCCAACAGCCGCTCGATCCGGGATCCGTTGATAAAATTAACCGTGATTCGTGATCCGTGTCCCGTTGCATTAGCGATTGCGTTAATGCGTGTCCAAAAAAACACCCAAACAGAGAAATAGAAGGACTTAAAATGCAAGTACTAAAATTATTCATATTAACGTTAACATTATTTTATGATGTTTGCTTCTCCATTTCCACGTAACATGGTTTTAGTAATGAAGTTAAACAGCTCTTTCCAGGCCTGTATGACTTGACTTGTGCACTCGGACGCAAGCATGTCCTGTAATGTCCACAGAAGAGCTTCACCCACAACCTAAAGGAGCAAAATACAGCATATCTACTCATTATAATTACTTGCCAGCCCCAAACAAAAAAGGGACAAAAAAATCACACAATTCACCCGAGAACCAAAATGCAGATAATAGGCTCAAAAGTCAACTTTTGTAGGTTTTTTGGTCATGTAGCTGTCACCAAATGCACAAAGTCTTTACCAGGCCCTCATAGGTAAATAACTAAATAAATTAAGTAATTAGGAATTTACAACGGTGTGGTTCCACGGTGCGGTTCTTCTTCCTGATCGAATTGAAATCTAGAAGTGTTGGTTTTTGTAGAGGAAGAAAAGAAGAAAACCCTCGGAGCAATGACACTGAATCCGGGAATGGAATCCGGGCCACATTTGTGGAAGGCGAGCGCTCTCACCGCTGCGCCATTCCTGCTCCCCATAACATTTCTGTTCGGTTTGATTGTTTTCACAATGTGCGGCAGAACTCAAGGACTATAACTTAGGACTTACTGAGTACGTCCTTCTAGCTCTTTTAAGTAATTTGATACAAGACATACTAAGTACGTCATTGTAGCAGTGAAAGGATAAGAATGTATGGCAATTAGAAAGAGAATTTTTCCGAGCTTATACTTCTTTATTAATGGAAATAATGAATATATGAGTTGTTTTACCTTAAAATGCTCCTCCCTGACCGACCAGGGTTGATGTCTTCGTCCTAAGTTCTCAAGACTTTCCACTAACACCTCGGCATCATCTAATGCAGAGATGGTGCTTTCTACAGCGGCCATGACTCGCTTGGCGTGAAGATACAGAGAACGGGAGTTCATTAGCTCGTCTAAACTGACTCCCTTGAATGTTGGAAAGGTGTCTTGGATATTTGGATGAGTCTTGAATAACCTAAGGATAAACAAGAAGCTCTTAGAGCTTAAAACTGCGCTGGTCACGTGACCACCCTAGGGGTAGCTATGCGGGGAGCATAAAAAATGCACCCCCACCCCCTTATATCCCCTTTATCTGCGTCAAACAATAGTGCGACTGACAAGCATAATGGTAAGAAAACACCTTGTGGGAAATTTCATGGTTGACTAGTTCCATCCGCAATTAAATAGTTTTCTTATATGCTAATGCTGGCCAAATCTAATTCCCACGATCCTGATCCGTGAAACCAAAAAATCGCTTATCGGGACGACGGGATTTTTCGGGCGAAAGTTTACAACAACTGCCCCTGGGTCTCCTCCGAGGATGAACTTTACAATTGATAAGTACGTCTGGCTTCACGCCAGGAACGTAAGTATCCGTGAGAATTTCGACAGTATTCCCCATTTGCATAAAACTGAAAACTGGCCCAATGACAATGTTTCGCAGTTTCTATACTGTTCGTATTATTTTTGAACATCTTTCACAGTTCAAAATTTTGCCCCTCTTTCGGTTTTCGTATTACAATAGGCGGTTGTAAAAATGCAGCGACTGACAAACTTTCTGTGACATTTCATGGTTGACTTGTTCCAGCCGCGATTAATTCTCTTATATGCAAATTCTGGCCGAATTCCCACGCGCGGACTCTGAGGCTGTTTTTAGCACAGAGGGTATTTCCCTACCATACCGAATTACGTAAGCGGTATAAGTCAGGGCATGTTTGTGAAGGGAATTTTTCTTCATATCTCTAAAATCCTTTCAATGACACAGGCAAAAAAAAAATAGATTACTCTTAAAAGAGAAATACTTTGCAATAAATTTGTTTAGTAAAGACCAAAGGATTTGCAAAGATATTAAAGTAGCTGATAATACCTTAAAAACATTACGTGACTCGAGGTCTAGATGATCGAAACTGAAACTTGTCATGTCAGCACATTCTTTTCCACCATCGTAATGGTATTTATTCATAGATTCTGGCCCGCTAAATTATATTTCTCTTTGAAAAGGTGGATATTTAGTATTTTTCATGAACCAAACGCTTCAAAATCGAATAGTTCACACTAAGCATACTTTATAAAGACAAAAAAGAGAAAACATTTTCATTTGTTACTGATTTGTACTTGTAGCTTCTAAACATCGCGTGATTTCAAGCTCGACCGAGTGGAGGTCTGGGTCTGGTCACCGACAAAACGAAAAAAAATAATAACAAGAGCTCTTAGAGCTTACAACTGCGCTGGTCTCGTGAGCACTTTAGGGGAGCCATGTGGGGGGAACAAAAAATGCACCCCCCCCCCCCCTCCCCTTATCCCCTTTACCTGCGTCGAACAATGTTGCGACTGACAAACAAGATGGTAAGAAAACACCTTGCGTGACATTTCATGGTTGACTAGTTCCATCCGAAATTAAATATTTTTCGTGATATGCTAACGGTGGCCAAATTTAATTCCCACGATCTTGATCCGTGAAACAAAAAAATCTTTTAAATCAGCATCCAGTGTTGTCTTGAATTACCGTTTAAAGATTGAATAACCAGCTCCGAAAATGGAATATTGGAGTAAATAAGAAAATCAAATTTGAGAAGAACACTAGACCTGTGTTTTGCTGAATGGAAATTCCCTGGGGAATTAATTTATCAATGACGTAACCCTTGCAAGTCAGGGCATGCTTGTGTCAGTGGTTTTCCATCAGATTTCAGAAATCCTATAGATGACACAGTTCCAAAAATAAATAACGCTAAAAAGTCGAATAATTCACACTTAACATGCTAAGTTTAGACCAGAGGATTTGGTTAGTTTCCGTTTGTAGCAGATTTAAACCATTTCAGAGCATTGCGTGATTCTTGCCGATCAGTGCCTTGTGAAAGTAAAAATTTGTTAACGCCAGCACATTTCAGGGCACAAACGTAATGTAAATAAATGTGAATTCTTGCCCGCTAAAGCGTATTTATTTAAAGCGTGAAATTTTAGTATTTTCTTTGATTCAAACGCCTCAAAATACTTCACACTGAATTTTGTAAGTAAAGATTAATGGATTCGCAAATATTTGAAAGGTAGCTGATAATAGCTTTGAAAAACTACGTGACTAGAGGTCTAGCCGATCGAAAGTAAAACTTGTCATGTCAGCACATTCTTTTACACCAACGTAATGGTATTTATTCACAGATTCTGGCCCGCTGAAATATATTTTTCTTTCGACGCATGAAAATTTAGAATTTCCTTTGAATAAAACGCTTCAAAATCGAATATTTCACACTAAACATTCTTTGTAAAGACAAAAAATAAGAAAATGTTTCCATTTGTTACTGATTTGTAGCTTCTAAACATCGCGTGACATGAGCCTGACCGAGTGGAGGTTTGGTACAGGTCACCGACAAAACGAAAAATAACAAGAAGCTCTTTGAGCTTAAAACTGCGCTGGTCACGTGACCACCCTAGGGGTAGCCATGGGGGGAGAATAAAAAATGCACCCCACCCCCTTATATCCCCTTTATCTGCGTCAAACAATGTTGCGACTGACAAGCAAAATGGTAAGAAAACACGTTGTGTGACATTTCATGGTTGACTAGTTCCATCCGCAATTAAATATTTTTCCTATATGCTAATGCTGGCCAAATTTAATTCCCACGATCCTGATCCGTAAACCAAAAAAACGCTTATCCGGACGACGGGATTTTTTGGGCGAAGGTTTACAACAACTGCCCCTGGGTCTCCGAGGATAAACTTTACAATTGATAAGTACGTCTGGCTTCACGCAAGGAACGTAAATATCCGTGAGAATTTTGACAGTATTCTCCATTTGCATAAAACTGAAAATGGCCCAATGACAATGTTTTGCAGTTTCTATAAAGTTACTACTATTTTTGAACCTCTTCAACAGTTCAAAATTTATTTGACTCTGTTTCGGTTTTCGTATTACAATAGGCGGTTGTAAAAATGCAGCGTTTGACAAACTTTGTGTACATTTCATTGTTGACTTGTTCTAGCCGCGATTAATAATTTTTCTTATATGCAAATTCTGGCCGAATTCCCACGTGCGGACGCTGAAGCTGTTTTTAGAACAGAGGGTATTTCCCTAGCATACCGAATGACGTAAGCGGTACAACTCAGGGCATGTTTGTGAAGGGAATTTTTCTTTTTCTCTAAAATCCTTTCAATGACACAGGCCCAAAAAAAATAGATTACCCTTAAGAGAAATACTTTGCAATAAATTTGTTTAGTAAAGACCAAAGGATTCGCAAAGATTTGATAGGTAGCTTACATAGCTTTAAAACATTACGTGACTTGAGCTCTAGCCGATCGAAAGTAAAACTTGTCATGTCAGCACATTCTTTTACACCAACGTAATGGTATTTATTCACAGATTCTGGCCCGCTAAATTATATTTCTCTTTGAAATTTAGTATTTTCCATGGACTAAACGCTTCAAAATGGAATAGTTCACAATAAACATACTTTATAAAGACAAAAATAGAGAAACTTTTTCCATTTGTTACTGATTTGTAGCTTCTAAACATTACGTGACTTCAAGCTCGACCGAGTGGAGGTCTGGGACAGGTCACCGACAAAACGAAAAAAAAAAAAATAATAATAATAATAAACCGCGTGCAGAGCAAGAACTGCGCAGCGCAGTTAATAATAAACCCCGTGCAGAGCAAGAACTGCGCAGCGCAGTTAATAATTGTTCAAGAAAAATAAAATACTTTACTTTACAAGGTGACATATGATCAAGGTCCGATCGTAAACCGCTTAAGAAGACTAAATTACTTGCTGAGTTTCTGCTGTGGCTCGTTTTACACTGTATTGTGAACAGATCTTTTTTTGTCTCGTGATAAATAAATAACCCAGTGACCGACTATTAGACAAACTCTTAAATCCGATTGCAATGCAAGGACGGTCTAATTTACGTTAGCATAACCACACTATTGGTAATCGCGCAATCTAATTGGCTACACAGGTGCCGTCTACCGATCAATACACGGCTCTCGGAGCGCGCTTAGTTTACGCTTAATTCTATCAATCAAAACCTTCAATAAATCAATTCTAGCGATATTCTGAGTTTAATAGATCGGTCAGTGGGTTATGCTAACACAATTTGACGGCTCGCTTTCGGTTTCTATCGACTTTGATAGTTGGCTCGGGGCTTCGTCCCTCGCCAACTATTTAACAATTAGACGGCAAGCTCGAGGTTTCTACCGGCTGATAGTTGGCGAGGGGCGAAGCCCCGAGCCAACTATCAAAAGCCGGTAGGAACCGAGAGCGAGCCGTCTAATTGTGTTAGCATAACCCACTGACCGATCTATTAAACACAAAATATAGCTAGAGTTGATTTATTGAAGATTTTGATTGATAAAATTAAGCGAAAACTAAGCGCGCGCTCCGAGAGCCTTCTACGGATCGATAGTAGGCACCTGTGTAGCCAATCAGATTGCGCGATTACCAATAGTAGGTCAGTGTGGTTATGCTAACAGCTGTTATAGTTCACCACTAAATTTTCTGCGATTCTGATTGGTTTAAATTGATCACGTGACGCGATAGTGTTCGTCCGCTGGAGGGCACTATTTTAACAATAGAGTGTTTCTGTCGAGGAACTATCGGCTGATAGTTGCCCCGCGAAAATTTGATGTTCATAAAATAAATATTAGCCCGAGAAGCGAAGCTTCGAGGGCAAATATGCTAGTTTTAAGAACATCAAATTTCCAAGGGGCAACTATCAGACCGATAGTTCCGAGATAGAAACACTCTATTGTCTTTATTGTTCGCCACTAAATTTTCTTCCGCGCGCACATACAAAAACAAGCATCGTGAATTATTTTTACTTTTGAGGATAAAAAACTCAATTGAAAGCCGAAATTTAACAAACGAAACAAAACCAGAGGAGAAACCCACTAAATGCAGTGAATTTGGTTGGGTTTTTTTGTCTGCAGGCAGCTTGTTTACAAAAAACAGTCACGGGCGGGCACTATCGATCCGGGTATTTTTCACGGGAGGGCACTATGGGCTGATAGTGCCCTCCGGCTCGCGGGCACTATCGCGTCACGTGTTCAATTTAAACCAATCAGAATCGGAGAAAATTTAGTGGTGAACTATAATTTAACAATAGAGTGTTTCTGTCGAGGAACTATCGGCTGATAGTTGCCCCGCGGAAATTTGATGTTCTTAAAACAAATATTACCCGAGTAGCGAAGCTTCGAGGGCAAATATGCTAGTTTTAAGAACATCAAATTTCCAAGGGGCAACTATCAGACCGATAGTTCCGAGACAGAAACACTCTATTGTCTTTATTGTTCACCACTAAATTTTCTTCCGCGCGCACATACAAAAACGAGCATCGTGAATTATTTTTACTTTTCAGGATAAAAAACTCAATTGAAAGCCGAAATTTAACAAACGAAACAAAACCAGACAAGAAACCCACTAAATGCAGTGAATCTGGTTGGGTTTTTTTTGTCTGCAGGCACGCTTGTCAAAGCTTTAATGTATACGCTGGCCCATAGGTGCAAGATAAATATAAATCCATCATAATTTCGAGGCAGAACAACTAATGGTCTAAAAATTAATTAAGAGTTTATTCTCTCCAGCCCTTTCTAAAGAATAGAAAATAGTTTTACGATCTACTTATTGTTTTGCTTGATACAACTCATGGCCAAAATAAAAATTAAGAGTTTATTCTCTGCTTTCTAAGAATAGAAAATAGTTTTACGATCCTCTTATCGTTTTGCTCTATACAAAATGACGTCAATATATTTTGTGGCCATATTCCCGTCTTACTTTTTTTTTCCTATATTTGTCTTAACATCGGCGCACTGAAATGGGTTGCTCAGTCACGTAAGCAAATTTAAAACTTATCTTTTATTTCTTACCGTGTGCAAAGTTTAAATTTATTTTTTTCGAACTTTTTGCTTTGTCGTCGTTTAGCACTTCTAATAACGTCACTTATACTGTATGAATTTCTTCCGCCGATAACATGTAAGGCTAAAAGTCGGAATAAACTCACAGCAATAAGAAATAAACTCTCACGGCAAAGGATTGGGATTCGACTTTATTGACGGCCAAAGAAAATCAACTTACGGCACTATACTAGTTATTCAAAATTAGAATAGTTTTAAGCAACGCCAAAAGCAGCTTGCAGCTCTTCAACAATGAAAAATAGATACTCAGCTTTATGCTTAAATGTCCCTCCAAAAATGCTTGAAAAATTGTAGGGAAATAGTTTTCCTCAAAAAACGCTTGAAAAATGCAGAAAGAAAGGTTTCCCAAACCGTTTCTTCATCTAAACACTGTAGACTGCTGTAGTTTTATACGTGACATATCGGTTGCACGACGTACGTCGTACGCACCCGCGAACCGTGCCGCTAGTCATGATGACCATGAAAACTCAAATTCATGGTTCTGTTAATTTTCTATGGGTATGGAGCTCTGCTCTGCGGCCCTTCGGGCCGCTGGGAGCTCCGCTATAATAGTCAATTTCTCAGAAATGCTAGCATTAAAGAAGGTATCAATGTAGGAAACATTTTAAAATTTTCAAGATCAGTAACTTTTGCTTACCTTATAAACAACGCTTTTCCCGCCTCAGTTTTAACAGGTTCGACAAGTTTCCATGATTCTTTTAAAGTGTACTTAGTTTGGCGAGACAAAGAAATGGAAACAGTTCCAAATCCCAACGCAGCTGGAATGGCTGACAAATTCAGAATGGTGCCACGATGTTGAAGTGAAGCAGAGCACCCCATTGTAAACACACTTGTCATTCAGTTCCTAGAAGAGAGGGATTTTTATTAATTTGTAAATAAGTCAACTCTCTTTGAAACGGAAACCGTCGGTAGGGCTTTCCACAAGTTGCTCGAGATTTCTCAAAAAGTTGCCCGTAATTTCTCATAAAGTTGCTCAAAAGTTGCCGCAAAAATTCAAAAAAGTTGCCTCTGATAATAAAAGTTGCTCGAAAGTTGCTCCAAAACATCCAAAACGCTGCTTCTAATCAAGAGAATTCCTCTAAATATATGCTAATTTCCCTTTGAGGGTTAGATTTTTAAGCAGTTTTCTGGTATTTTACAGCAAAAAAGTATCTAAATAACATATTAAATGAAAAATTTGTTAAATAACAAGGTTTTCTTTAACTGAGAAAAATCGTGGATATCGATGACGTCATGTTTCCTGACGAGTTTTGTAATGTTTTAATGCAGCATGAGTCGAAAGTTGAAACGTCTTCAGATGTTCCTCAAAAATCTTCGGCAAACTGCGTAAATCTTCGGAAACGTTCGTATGGCCTTTGAACAACACTTGGATAATCTCCGGAGATCTTCGGGCTTGAAACTGCTCAAAATGCAATAAGTTTCTCGGGAGGAAAAAAGTTGCTCGAAGGGGTAAAAGTTGCTCGAAATATGAAAAGTTGCCAAAAAGTTGCCGAGCAACTTGTGGAAAGCCCTAACCGTCGGGACCGGCTCCAAATGTCCGTCTTAGAGAGGTGTCCGTCTTATAGAGAGTTTAGTTACAGTAAAATGACTGGAATAACGCCGGGCAGGGACGGGACCAACACCAGGTGTCCGTCTTATAGAGGTGCCAGTTATCTTTTTTTTCAAGCTCGAGAGACGTCTAAGGGAAGATAAAGATGGTATGATTTTTCCATATAACTGTCACACGCGACACGTCACCAGCCTCGTCCCAGGGTCTTCTCTGCTACGATTTTCAAAATGGCAGCTCCTCGGGTTTTCTCCTGCCCGCCATTTTAAAAACCGGTGAAGACCCTGGGGACGAGTTTGGACACCTCAAGTGCGAAATTCCATAATGGTGACGTAGCACTACAGAGATTCGTTTCGTCCCTCCAATTGGTTGTTTTATGTACTTGCATGCAATTATATACCGAGCAGCAATCAATAGGGGACACAAACACGGATCTTTGCATGCAAGACATAACTAATGAAATTTGGGGATCAAATTTCTTGAGCGCGCGGGTGAAGGTATGAGAGCTTCATGTGACTAACTAGCCACAAAGTATCGATCTGATCGAATAACAATTTTTTCTTAAATTTCGTCAACAGTTAGCCAATCTACTAAACATATCAATACCAAGAGTCAATCTAGATTTCAAGAAAATCAAGCTAGTTTTAAAACAAAAGAAAACGTCAATCGCTGCTATGGTAACCTTTGTGACTTAATAACCAGTCAAAAATAAAACTTTGGTCATATTTGATCATTATGGTGTATTTTGGCAAAAATCAAACATTGCCTTCTTACAAAATTTTCAATTTCAAAACGACTACCCTAGGGCTAAAAAAAACTACATCGAGCCTCCTTAATTAGAGAAAAAATTTTATTATAAGACAATAGACCTTTGTAGAGATGTATCATTAGTTTAAGTGTTATGAGAGGAATCTCGAGTGACAGAAAACGAGCGCGGAAATAGGCTGCCGTTCGCCAAGGTGACCAATATTTTCTTTATTCACGAATTTTTGCGCGCTCTTTTCTTCACCTATTTTTGTTGATATATAATTTGCTGTTTTTATACAAGATTCTTCATTTTGTTAATCAAATTGACATCTTTCATGTTTAAAGACGGCTTTAAAGCTAAAGCGAACAACAAGCTAATTAATCGGGCGTGGCCGATTTAAGATTTACCCTTTGGTCGTCCTAGAGCGTAGTCTCCTGGCGCGGCCAAAAAGACGGGGATAGCTCGGGGTTGCTACAAAACCGCTACGGGTGACGCATACCGCAATGGTTTTCATTTTAGTTTTGACAGGAAATCGTTGCAGGCACACTTGGTCGACTTTTGGGTTAATGTGTAATCAGGTTGTGTTTTTTTGCTTCGGCGGAAGGACAGAGAAAAAAGCTTACGGTGCAAAGTACAGTATGGGGCCCAGTTCTCGGCCACTTTTGACGTAAACTTGTATTTCTTACCTCAGAAGAACCGCAGGAACTTGAAATTTCTCCCAGAGCTAGCTACATTATTCAGCTTTTTGGTGTAAAGCTATCGACCGGTCAAAAATTAATTTGCGCGAGCAATAATAAAAATAAAAGCTCCATTTGTGGGCCCAGTTCTCGGCCACCTTGGCCCAGTTCTCGGCCACTTTTGACGTAAACTTGTATTTCTTACCTCAGAAGAACCGCAGGAACTTGAAATTTCTCCTAGAGCTAGCTACATTATTCAGCTTTTTGGTGTAAAGCTATCGACCGATCAAAAATTAATTTGCCCGAGCAATAATAAAAATAAAAGCTCCATTTGTGGGCGCAGTTCTCGGCCACCTTGGTCCAGTTCTCGGCCACTAAAAAGCTTGTGCGTAATTATCTGTAAAAAAAATGCTCAATTAATTTTCATAGTCATAAAATCACTCTGTAAACCTATTTATGTTATATCGATCCCAAATTATTTTTATGAGGCTTTGTTTTACTTTAGAAAAGAAGGATTTTAACGCGCCTAGTTGCCTATGTGCAGGTTCTGGCAAAACCGCATTGTGTGACCCGTGCATTTAGACGGTTTATTTTGCAGTGAAAAGGTCTTAAAAGATTTAGGTGTTGTAGAAATAATAGACAAGACAAGAGTCAGCTCAAAACTTAGAGATAAGATTGAACTTTATTTTTAAAACATTTATTTCTTTCATTCTGGCAGCAGCAGATGAAATTATATTAAAAACCAAGCGCTAAGCTGTGATAGCGAGCAGGGTGGCCGAGAACTGGCAAATACGCAAACGTCGCAAGAAAAAATTTCGAAGTAAATTAAGACCAAAAAATACAACGGTTCAACGAAAAGTTAACTAAAGCAGAAAGATGAATTATTCTACGTTTCACATGCCAAAAATTAGCTGGTATGGTGGGGGCTTTTGGATAAAATACGAATTTAACTACATCCATGGGCAAAGTACAGTATGGGGCCCAGTTCTCGGCCACTTTTGACGTAAACTTGTATTTCTTACCTCAGAAGAACCGCAGGAACTTGAAATTTCTCCTAGAGCTAGCTACATTATTCAGCTTTTTGGTGTAAAGCTATCGACCGGTCAAAAATTAATTTGCCCGAGCAATAATAAAAATAAACGCTCCATTTGTGGGCGCAGTTCTCGGCCACCTTGGCCCAGTTCTCGGCCTCTAAAAAGCTTGTGCGTAATTATCTGTAAAAAAAATGCTCAATTAATTTTCATAGTCATAAAATCACTCTGTAAACCTATTTATGTTATATCGATCCCAAATTATTTTTATGAGGCTTTGTTTTACTTTAGAAAAGAAGGATTTCAACGCGCCTAGTTGCTTATGTGCAGGTTCTGGCAAAACCGCATTGTGTGACCCGTGCATTTAGATGGTTTATTTTGCAGTGAAAAGGTCTTGAAAGATTTAAGTGTTGTAGAAATAATAGACAAGACAAGAGTCAGCTTAAAACTTAGAGATAAGATTGAACTTTATTTTTAAAACATTTATTTCGTTCATTCTGGCAGCAGCAGATGAAATTATATTAAAAACCAAGCGCTAAGCTGTGATAGCGAGCAGGGTGGCCGAGAACTGGCAAATACGCAAACGTCGCAAGAAAAAATTTCGAAGTAAATTAAGACCAAAAAATACAACGGTTCAACGAAAAGTTAACTAAAGCAGAAAGCTGAATTATTCTACGTTTCACATGCCAAAAATTAGCTGGTATGGTGGGGGCTTTTGGATAAAATACGAATTTAACTACATCCATGAATTTTAAGGAGCCGTAAACAAACAAATTTTTCGGGAATGCAAATTCACCTACCTCCGCGTAAACTCGACGTGTGAGCTTTCTATATCGAATTGAACGATCAAACTCAAGATACTTAAAGCACATGAATCAGTCTATCGTTTGAAGGAATTACCTTTTTCTTTTAATTCAACTGGAGTGTGAAAAAACGCGTTAAACACAAAGTGGCCGAGAACTGGATCCGGCCGAGAACTGGGTCCCATACTGTACTGATATTCACCATTGTGAAATTGCACTTACTTTGACAAGTTAAAGTTATTTTTGTAAATGAAAAAGGTAACGTCATTGATGTCACGCAGTGTTTTTTTTTTAGCAAACTAGATGGTTTGCTGGTTTCTGACTATGAATGGGGGTGTGATCTTGCGGTATATTTTTTGAGCCTGATTCCGCCGTAAAACTTTTTTTTTATTTAGGAAGAACTGTGTCGATTTTCATTTCTGAACAATTGGTCGTCAAGTTGTTTGTCACAAAGAGTAGAATGTTTGTACAGCATGTTTTGGAATTATTTTAGATTTGGTTAGTAAGACGCTTCTGAAGACCTGAGCAAAACATTGGGAATGTACAGTATTAATAGGAACTTGAATGGAATTTTTCACAAGTTGGATAAAGGTATCAACTGAAAAAAATGGACTTCAAAATGAGAACTTGGATTTTGTTGTAATTAAATTTTATCGCGGATTGGATGCATAATATCACGGCTTTGAAAGTCTTCAAATAATTAGAAAGGTTCCTTTCTTCCTTTTGATCTTATTGTTATTTTCATGTATTGATTATTCGAAACTGGTTTTCGTTGATACGAAAAAAAAACGGGTTTTCACTGAATTGCTTGAAGTATTTTTAGACGTGATATATTGGCTTAATCAAATTACATTGTGCACGAAATATTTGTTATTCTTTTATCTTGAAACTTTGAGGAAATTGAAATTTTTGTTTGACAGTAGTGTACGAAAGGCATTTTATAGAACTGAATAAAAAATAACAAACATTGATAAAGGTTATTTCAAAGATTTATTTTGCCTGATTTTGAAGGGTTTCAGGAGTTTTAAAGAGTGCTGGTAAACGGCTGTATGTTGTTTGTGATTACGGATCTTATTTAGTTTCGAACGCTCTAATTTTTGAAAGGTTAAAACAGGTTAAAACCGGGCGGTTTCATGAGTTTTTTGGGTAGAAAGGTACGGTGGTGGTCAAAAAAAATGTTTAGAAAGGAATGACTGTAGTAGCACGTAAGTCGGAGGTTTGCGTGAGTCACGGGGCATAGTATGCGTGAGCTGGATTTCCGGCGTCATAACGGCATGTTTTGTTTACTGAAAGATACACTCGACGTTTATTAGTTAGCTTAGTCGGCTTGGGAAACTATTTTAAAAATGAATGTTGTAATAGTTAATTAATAGTAATCTAGAATTAACCCACTCTCGATTGGAGTCTGTTCTGGATTCGCGCTACCTTTTCGCGGCGAAGGAATTTTGTAAAATTTCGCTAGTGGAAAGAGGTACTGTAAGAACAGTATCAATAACTCAAAAGGAGGAACTTCTTTGTAGCTCTGAATTAAGACGTATGATAAAATTTTAGAATAAGAAACTTTCGATATATGGTTTTCATATTGTTTTTGTCAATTTCCTTTTGTGGCAGATTTTTTGAGAATCAGCTTTTCTTTCGTTTGATGACAGACACAGGACATGAGAAAGATGCCGAAGATGAATAGGCACCGAAAAACGACAAGAACCGTCAAGGACTTATCTTTAGAGGGCGTGGAGTTTTGGCATACTGTATTTTGAGGACTGGACTGGACTGGACTAGTAAAACGCGGACTAGTAAAACGCGGACTTGTAAAACGCGGACTAGTATAACGCGGACTAGTAAAACGCGGACTTGTAAAACGCGGACTAGTAAAACACGGACTTAGGTAAAACGCGGACTTGTAAAACGCGGACTAGTAAAACGCGGACTAGTAAAACGCGGACTTGTAAAACGAGGACTAGTAAAACTCGGACTTGTAAAACGAGGGCTTGTTAAGCACGGACTTGTAGAACGCGGACTTGTAAAACAAGCGCTTGTAAATCGGATAAAACTAAACGGTTTAGCGAGCGAAACAATTTGTGTTTGAAGCTCTTGTGTGTTTCTTCGACGGCATATTTCTAGCTTTTTTGAGCACTCTATGATCTGTTTTAGCGTGGAGATGTTTTTGCAGTATAGCACATGTTCGTTCTGCAAACCCCTACTAAAACAACGGGATTGATGCTATGAGTTGTGTGCATATGTTTCTTTCTTTCCACTACTTGACGTCTGTTGAGTGCAGTCGTTTGTATTGCTCGCACGAGGTAGAACGGGGCCCGTCCAGAAATCAACAGTCAATCGTAAATAAAGGTGACGGGCCTACACGACTCCTACGTTCGTGACATTAGAATATTTGCCGTTAAATGTTTAAATTCGGTCTTTCGACCTTATTTGCTTCTGACTTCTTTCTGAGGGTACTGTTTTAATTTGGGGGCAGTATGTGGTAAATAAAGGTGACGGGCCTACATGACTCCTACGTTCGTGACATTAGAACATTTGCCGTTATATGTTCAAATTCGGTCTTTCGACCTTATTTGCTTCTGACTTCTTTCTGAGGTTACTGTTTTTTTGAGACATTATGTATTGAAGAGAGCCGTAAGATGATTGTGGCCAAGGAATTCGAAGTGTCTAGAGACGTTTTACAAGTCCGCGTTTTACTAGTCCGCGTTTTACTAGTCCAGTCCAGTCCAGTCTACAAGTTAAAGAGACATCAAGACCACCCCACTGTGAATTGCCATAGCACAGACAAAATTATAGTCAATATCTTATGTGTTTTTAAGAGAATTACATAAGAACCAAGGCATGTCTTGTCTTGCCTTACATTGACATGCAATAATTTGGAAATACTAAGCTCGTAACAGTTTAAGACAGAATCCATCAGGAATTTGAGTAACATTAATTTTAGTTACGCAAAAATTGAGCACCAGAATAATTTAAATCCTTGTGTTCTTTCATACCTTGTTAAAGGCTTGACATGTGATAACACCAACATAACACCAACAACAGTTCTTTATCAGTGGGGATTGAAGAAAAAAATGGAAACTTCATCACACAGTTGACCCCCATGCAAAAACACTCCAGGATGTCACGAGGCTGTTTGGTGTCCGTCTGCCAATTTCTAACTTCAAATTCCAATGTTAAATTCAGTTTAAATTTTCAATATTTCTTAGTTGTCTAAATTTTACTAATTCTTTTAAAAAAACTATCACCTGCCAAACATCCCCAAAAATCACTCAAAAAAATACAAAATACCGCAATACATAGATACATGGGATGAGTGAAGTTTCCTTGGATTCCTTGAAACACCAACAAGATATTTCCGTTTAAGGTGGCTGATAATGGGTTTCAGTATTTCCCAGTCCTTATACTTTGGTTCAGGACTAAAAGCCTTCATCAATTGCTATAACAGTAATGGTATGAAACAAATGTTCAATCATTCATCAACAAGTTGTGATCATTTTCTTGACAATAGTAGTTCCCCGGTAAACGGTTGTAGTACTGTCCCATCAAAGTGCAATGCCTGGAAAATACCGAAAAGCACACGACCTTCAGGTGAAACCGCACCTTACAGTATTACCAATACACTGCACTTTGCTAAGTCTTAAAACTTTACATTGTCTAGTCGTCTACTTCTGCTGTACTGAACCCTGCCTTTCAAGGCAAAGCGCCCGATTTTAAGCTTCTCAAGCTTCTCAATGTTCTTGTTCAAAGATTAACAATTTCATCTGGTAACTTCCTCTACTAAAGTCAACTGAATCTCAGCTACCGTAAAAACTACAAAATTAAAAGTTTAAGATTAACTCAGTTTCACCATGATCACGTTCATAAATGCGTAAAGTTTTGCACCAAACAAAAAAATATCTGTCGCCTTGGCTGTCCGAATGTCAGAGTAAACGTTTTAATTTGACCACCGAAAATCAAATCATTTACGAAGAGTAAATTTGGCGAAATATTAAATAAAGTAATGGTAAACTCCGGTTAAACTGAATAGATCCATAAATCGTAAAATAAATGCACAATCTTACCTATAATGTGGGAGATATTGAATTTATAAGACGGCAGCGTGAAATTTGACTTGATCTGACGCTCAAGGGATTTTCGACAAATGAGACAAATCTAAAGCGGAATGGCAGCTTGGCAACCTAAGAGCTCACTACAGGAAATTTAATGAGCACAATAAGCCGACAGTTGTGTTGAAACAAAGACACTCTTGACAATCATAATTGAGACCTCCCCTAAAAATGTCGGATCAATTTAGGTTTCTTGGAAACTGCTCACCTACCCCTCCCCAAACCTAACATTTTCCCCAAAGCGATAAGTAAGGGTTAATGTTAGGTTCGGGGAGGGGTAGGTGAGCAGTTTCCCAGAAACCTAAATTGATCCAAAATGTCTTGAAAAATTGATGAGATTTTTATTGTCCTATCACGAGTTTTTAATGCATGCCTTTTTTCGTTTATCCCCCAGTGTGGAATCAATATAAAAGGAAAGCTAGCACGGTATTGAGTTAGTACTCCTTTAATTATGTTAGCTTTAATTGTTTTCTTCGTTCTTTTTCTAAGGCAAAAAAAATCCAAAAGAATTGTCTCGCGTTTTTTTAAAATAAAACCCACTCTGGTAGCAGAATGTCAGATTGTCGTGAAAGAAAATACTTTTTGTCTAAGAACTGTGATTCTGATTTTTGTTTTTGTAATATTCATTAATAACGCTTTCGCGTGTTTTACATAAAGCGGATGTCGAGAAAAAAATCAAAGCTTCTAAGAGTTAATGCTTCTAATAAGCAGTGACATATATCATTTTCAAATAATAATATTGAGAATCCGTAAGGAATTGACATCAATTAAGAAAGCAGTGTTTTAAATGCAAGGTATCTCGCAAAGCCATTACTGAATTACCGTATTTTCTCGATTAAACGCCGGGCCCCGAATAAACGCCGGGTCTCCAAGGTAGAGTGGTAAGTAAGCCTTTGAGGCATTTATTTGAGGTGTAATATGCTTTAGGTATGATGGCAAGATACATTCATGTCACAAATAATGACTTAAAACCCTTGTTTAATAAACATTTTGCTCAAATAAACTGCACCATTCAAATAAACGCCGGATCCACAGAACCAGGTTTGAAATAAACGCCGGGGGCGTTTAATTGAGAAAATACGGTAAAGGGCAATGCGAAATA
Source organism: Oculina patagonica (assembly GCF_052425735.1). Taxonomy (NCBI): domain Eukaryota; kingdom Metazoa; phylum Cnidaria; class Anthozoa; order Scleractinia; family Oculinidae; genus Oculina; species Oculina patagonica. The sequence goes on from NC_135768.1 coordinate 22,143,168, forward strand.
AACTTTTTTAATTTATTTTCGTGATATATCCCCCAATTTTGTGATGTTAATGGAAGTCGACTTAATGAAAATTGACTTTAATAATCTTCCGTGACGCATGGTAATGTACACAAATGGTTATTTAGGGTTTACAATTCAACACACAAACTATCAATCATCTAATTACATCTCTGACTTATAAAGAACTTCACACTGATATTCAAGCACCTTCCTTACAAATGATTGTATTAGTTGGAAGCAAAGAAACAATCTATTTTGCAATTTATTTCAAGAGCAATAAGATGTAAAATGGTAATGGCTATGTATATATTGGAAGTCAATACTGACAGTCATCAATAACTATTAAACTTATGAATCTGTATTTACTCAATAACTACTGATTAACTAATCTAAAACGCGTTCTGTCATATTTCAACTATTAGAAGTTTTCTGACAAGCATCACCTTTAAAACAATTTTAAATAAGGAAATAATGGGTAAAAACATTGAACTAAACAAACTTGCAGACTGGAAGTTTAAATGCACCGGCAACATTGACATAACATAAAGTGTAATTAATTTTACTTCCTCGAATACCAGCTATCTAGCACTATATCACACTACCTCGAGCTACAATGGAGCTCGCGCGTGGATTTTTTATTTTAGACCATCTCGAACTTTACTAACTTTAAATTTTTAACAATCCCTGGAGTTAGGGTTTCAATACACTTGTGAAGATCTAATCTTTCCAACAGAAACAAAACAATGTCAAATCCACACAGTAAAAACAAGACCAAACCCTAATAAATTTAGAAAATTCATCTAGAATCCAATGGCATTCCCGTAGACAAAGTGATCCGGGATTCCACACTGATGAAAGGGGGCAAGTAATCTCACTTATAACCCACCCATTAACTTTTGCGCGCGCTTATAGGGCAAAACGCATCACGTGATACAAAATCGGAGGACTGGTATCAGCGAATACACCCCGTCCGATTTGATATCCGTCGCCCGATTTTGTAGGCAAGCACAAAACAAACGAATGAAGTCACCTTATTCAATAACCAATTCCCTCTATAGCGCGCGCCTGCAGGGAATCACGGTAGTTGTATTCATCAAACTTTGCGCGTAACTCAGCAGCGATGCGAAGCAGCGATACGCGCTGCTGAGTCTCGCGCATGGTTTGATGAATACAACTACCGTGATTCCCTGCGCGCGCGCTATAGAGGGAATCGGGTATTCTAACCTTTAATATAATCACAGAGTTAAAAAATCAAGTAAATCAATCAACTTACATTTGTTTCAACCACAGTTACGCCGGTTTTATATAATAATAATAATAATAATAATAATAATAAATACGTAGGTTTTTCCTATAAGTTTGCTGGCTAAAAAGCGCGTCGGAGGGTTATAAAATAAATAAACCCCTTTCTGGCTTGCTGATATATTGGAGGATAATGCCCTTGGCTGAAAGATTGTCCTCAAAATTTCACAGTTGCCCTCAAAACTTCGCTTCTTGGCCAAATGTTTATTTTTTGACAATCTTTCAGCCTCGGGCATTATCCTCCAATATACTAGCCGCCTGAAGGGGTTTATTTACTAAATGTAGCCGCTATTTTAAACTATCCTACATAGGTAATTTTTCTAATTTTACTAGAATCAAAACTAAACAACTCTCCAGGGCCGTAGCCAGACTTTTAGTACAGACGAGGCAAGATGTTGCTTGAAGTCTAGAAGCTCTGAAACGCGTTTCTTGTTAAAAAAAAATAATCTTGTTCAACTGGGAGTTATTTTTCAACTAAACATATTTTGTTTTTAATTTTGGGTTAAAATCTAGACGAGGCAGGTGCCTCGTCTTGCCTTTTGCTAGTTACAGGCCTGCTGTCTGGACGTTTCTGTGAAGACTTTATACATACGTGATTTTCTCCTGGTGTACAATTAAAAACATTTTCATTTTTAAAGACCCCATTCCAGATGCTCTAAAATCTCTTGTTGTTTATCAATTTACTTGTGCGGTATGTAACTTCCGATCCGTTATATTGGTGAGACTCCTCGCCATCTTCCAGTAAGGGTTAAAGAACACGCTTTAACTAATAAAAACGTTCGTGTTTTTAAACACCTAAGTGTTTGCATGTAAGCTTTAGACAATATAGAAAACATGGGTCGCCTTGCTTTTGTCTTGTCCTTGCAGACATAACCAGATCATTCGTCGTAACCCGCAAGAATGTTGTATTGCTCTAATACCTACGTTATACGCTTTTTGTGTTTTCGTGACCTTGCCGTGATGCAAATTTATTACTGTTAACTGGTCCAGTGACAATGTGAAAGGATGACCGCATTTTGTCTTTGAGGCGTGCAACAAACCTGTATTTACCTTCTCTTTAGTAAAGAAAGAAAAACAACGCGAAATTTGTTAAGATAATTTTTCTGTTGCAAAATAAATAGAAAAGAGAAAACCCCGTTCGCTGGTTAAACACCCTCCCTAGCTCGCGTGACGTTTTGTGGGTGTGGGCTAGGCTTTTGTACATCATGACAGCATTTTTTTTTTTTCGAGTATTTCAGACTTGTTGTCACGCAGTGTCTTAATTCTTTGTTTACCGTGTTCACCATATTTGTTTGCAATGCAGAGTTAAACGCTGTTTCCTTCGACTAAGGACCTCTTCCTTCGCACAAGATGTCAAAAATAGAGTATAGTGATCTTCTTTTCGAGATCAGCAAGAAAATTGACGAAAACGAGCTGCCAAGATTGATTTTCATGTGCAGAGAAGAGATAGTGAAAGGCAGTGGACGCAACATTCCTGATGTACTAACGTTGTTTGAAGAACTAGAAAAACAGAATTGCCTTGGAATTGATCGCTTAGACACTTTGAAAGAGATATTGACGCGGATGAAGAAACGATCGCTGCTTAAGAAGGTGGAGGAGTTTGAGATTAAAAGAAAAGGTATTCCAATTGAATTTGATGTTTATTACATGTACAACAGAATGCTTGGTTACACACATGCAAATTTGTAATGCCGGAAGTCATTGAAAGCACAAAACGATGGAACTAGTCTCGGAACTTCAATTCAACTGTTTCTTTACTCGGTCATTCTTTGTGATCTTTTGCTAGTTAGTCTCGATGCTTGCACTCCTAGAATCTGTATTTTATACATTACTAAGTGTGGTTATTACCCGAGGGCTAATTGACATGCAATTACTGCTTTTATTTCAGCCCAGTCAGTTGGTATCGTTTCATCTTTGAAGCGGGCGGCAGCATCTATAAAAGGAGGTGAGGTGGACAAAAAAAAAATAGATTTAAGCAAACCACATGCACCCCTGGTTGGTATATTTGGAAGCAACCTAACTAAGCTGCACATACATGCAAAAAATATCGACAACAGAAATACTATCTAAATATGAGTTTGTCATCTAAAGTTTCCAGTTTTGTATTGGCTATTTTCATTCCTTATAGTAATTTTATTATTCCACTTTGGTACAGTAAGGTTAAGCCTGTGCTCGAGGCATTATGGCTCATCAGGTCAGATCTTTAGGCCAGTTTCAGTATTGATCAGTAGCGGCAATTGTTTTTTTGTGGAATGCAGAACGCAGAATGATGCTCAGCGGTTTGCTTGCAGTTACCTTCACCCCGGTTTGCTTGCAGTTAGCTTTTATTTGTGTCGTTAGGGCATTATACTATCACCGTTCTGTCATACCGCCATTCCATCATTTTGCGTTCTGCATTCTGCGTTCTGCAAAATACCCTTGCCGGATCAGTAGGATGGGATTGAAGTCCATCCCAGGGTTACTCCATAGCAATAAATAAACTGGTACCCATTTATACAACCGGGTAGAAAAAGACGCGGTGAGAGTAACGTGTCTTGCCCAATACCACAACACAATGACCCTGGCCAGGCTACTTGATCTGGAGTCCAGCGCAATAACCATCAGGCCACCTTCTCCTACGTGTACATTCCATTTAGTACCACCTGCGCAGCTGCATAAAACTGACGTTGCAGTCAGTCTTAATAGATTTTATACTGCCACATTGTAGGAGTTTCAAGTAAGGTCATTCATTGAATAAAAATCAAATAAATTAACATAGGGACAAACATTTGAATAATTACCATGACAACTGGTTACAAGCTAGGGCAGTTGGCAATAAGCCTATCATTTTAAACACCCATATTTTTTGCACTTCATATCAACACCTTGGGAATGATTGTAGCCCCCTTTTTATTTAGGTAGCACTTAATTAAATCTATTGATAGTTAAGGCTACCTATATCAGTCAAGGAAAAACAGCTTTTTTCTTTGACTTGAAGGCTGCAGTTGCAATGCAATGTTCAGCCACACCAGCACTCACAATTTAAACTGTAAATAAGAGAATTAACTGCCTTGTAAATATTTAAGCACTGACAAAAGCCCCAGTGAATTATTAATCAATATTTATAATCTATAAGCATCCTCTTTTCTTTTTTTGAACTCTTTCACAGTTATATTCAGTTGTTTATTAATTGCCTCATGTATTTTTTTTATCCGGTGAATGGGCTATATATTTTATACCAGCTGAAAGTTCATAATTTTAAAAGATTTTAGGTCATGTTTCATCCTTGCTTTGGCGCCCTCCATTCTTGTTAACCATGATTCATTTGAATCTCCCTGATATCAAAATAATTATTTTCTTTTTTTGTGTGCCTCATGTGGTCCCACATTTCCTCAAATACAGTGCAGTAGTTACCAAGAAACCGGGGGGGGGGGGGGAGGGCGGTGTCAGAAAATGACCTTCAGTGTAGCAAATGTCAACTAAGAAATACATCTTCATGGTGATGTCCCTTGAACTGTCAGTATAGTATATGCACAACTTTCTTTCCCTTTTGTCTTTTGTACAAATACCAATGTCCTTGAGCACTTTTCACTTAAGTTTTCACTTAAGTGTGGTTTTGAGTAACTTTGCTTTGTGATTGGTTTAAGACACTGGCGCCATTTTCTTGGCCAATCAGAAGTAAAACCAAAACCAATCGTGACTTGTTCGCACACCCTTTCCCGCACTTTGTGTTGGCTACATGTATTTTCTCTAAGTTTTGATTGTTCACTGAAATTGTTTGCATCCTTTGTGATTGGCCAGAGTATTTGCTTTGGTTTTGGGTTTTTTTTTATTGCTATTATAAACATAGTACAATTACATTCATTTGTTAATACAGAAATACAATTATCCATATCACGCTAATTACGCTAAATTACCTTATTATAGGAATATAACGAGGCATTTTAACAACGTGAACAAAATTTACGCGAAATAAAATTAACGCGAATTTACGAAAAGTTCTGGTCAAATGCTTATAGTAAAAAAGTTAACATACATAAAATTAACGCGAAATTTTTAAAATTCGCGTTAATAATTTCCCATAATAAGGTACAATAAATCACAATTACAATAAATCACAATTTCAATAAATTAGATGCACAATTAAGCTTTAGGTTTTGGGTTTACAACACTCAATTGAAAACCTTATCCTGGGGGGTTGCATTGGCCTAAATAAATGGCTGGTGGGCCAGGGATTGCGCAGCAAGTTTTTAGGTGGGGGGGGGGGGGCTAAAGATGGACGCGTGAGAAAAATTAGGGGGTATATGCTTGGAAACTTTAATGTTAATTCCTCTAAAATGATAAGAAATGCATTTATAAATGGCAAACTAAATTTTATTTCCATAAAGAAACGTTGCTCAACAAAACTTGCAATGGGACTTTACAATACAATACAATACAAAACCTTTATTTAGACACGATGGGATAAAAAGCTACATAGCTTGTGGGGTCGTGTGTAAATAATACATTAATACTAGTGGATAAAAACATTAAAACTATATTAAGGTAAAAAATATATTGAGGTAAAAACTATATTAAGGTACTTTCATTGCTTAACATCCGTAAAAAAATATATATTTATTTAAAAGACTGACTTCTCGCTAATTGCGATGGAACCAGGACATATTAAAGGGGAGCAATAATTTCATGCTCATTGTTAAAAGATCAAAGTCAGGACTGTTATTATCGTACCTCTGTCAACTGGACTTGACAATCAACTGAACAATTTGTTTGGGAATCACCGTATAAGCTTAACCCAGTCATGAGTTGGAATGAAATTAACCAAATTACCTTTTTCTAAGAGGTCCACTTGCAAAAAGACGCCATTTAAAAGACATAAACTTGTACTAGCACAATAAAATAGTAATAATAAAGTTTTTTGGGTGCATTAAAGGCTAAAATTGAAAAATATTTGATAATTACAGCAACTTATAACTAACTTTTAGGGAGGCGCGGTGGCCTTGTGGTTAGCGCGCTCGCCTCCGAGTCGAACGACCCGGGCCTGGCCGGGGCGCTGCGTTGTGTTCTTGGGCAAGACACTTTACTCTCACAGTGCCTCTCTCCACCCAGGTGTATAAATGGGTACCGGCGAATTTACTGCTGGGGGTAACCCTGCGATGGACTAGCATCCCATCCAGGGGGGAGTAGAAATACTCTCAGTCGCTTAATGCTAGGGAAACCGAGATAAGCTCCGGCCTGTATGGGCCACTAGGCTCGAAGCAGACTTAACCTTACCTTTTATAACTAATTTATGACTATGTTTGTTGTTAACCTATCTGTACGTCTACTTTGCCAGTAACCTTTGTCCCTTAGACTGAACTAACGAATTTATTTATTTATTTATTTATTTATTTATTTCATAAAAGTGGGGTGGGGGGCTAAAGCCCCCCTAGCCCCTCCCTCTGCGCGGTCCCTGTGGGCTGGTCTCTGGCCTCGCCGCTTGGATCATTTGTGTTGTGTTTTTGGACAAGACTCATAGTGCCCTTCTCCACCCAAGGTGGATAAATGGGTACCGGCGAGGTGGGGAGGAAGGGGTCAAGTGGCCCATACCCCTGAATGGTACAGAAACCGGGATAAGGTCCACCCTCAGGGGTATGGGCCACTTGGCCTTACCTTACTTTACGTCACCCACCATCCCTTATCCTGAATTTTTTTCTCTACACCACCTTTGGTTTTCCAATCCCCCTTCAGGGAGCTATTCAAACTTGGAAGAAATTCCCGTGTTACTTTCAGTGCTTAGAAGTACTGCAGAATTAATTATCATAATACTATTTTAGCGTGTATTTCTCACTTATACTTACCTAGTACCTTGTTTCAACAGCCATTAAGCTGGTTTGTAACATACGTACGATCACTGGTGGTCTTCTGGTGGTTTCCAGTGGAATGGCTCTTCGCAGCTGCACCAGTCTTGAAGAATTCGTGGAAGTCTTCAACAAAGTCGTTTTGGTTTCGTACTCTAAACTTGTTGAGATCAGTGAGGGATCTCTGTGCTTCACTGTGCAAGCAGAGACATCCTCAGCTTTGAAGGAGTTATGGGACATCTACAAAAGTGGAACGTTGCAGAATCGTCTTCAAGAATTCCTTGTCACTGAAGAAATCAAACACCTAGCGAGTGGGGAAGACGTTGAGGTGTCTGTGCATATCGATGAGCAGGAGTATAAGGAGGCTTATCTTGATCTAATGCTTCTTCAAAATCATGGTAAGGTGATCCTAAATCAGGAGAACTTATTTGGTTAACCCATCCAGCTGAAAAAAAAACTAGTTGTCACGTGACACATCCGTAGCACCCTGCACTGCGCGTGCGCGAGCTGAGTCTCATCCTAAAAATCCCAAATTGAATCGATAGTTGAACAGTTAATTTTAATTGTTTTTGGTCGCTGCTAGCATTTTGCGTAACTTCTTTTAAAAACGTACAACTGATAGACGTATTTAGTTTTCTTAAATTGTTAATCGACTGGGTGTTGTGGACGTTTCAGTTTGATCTAAATGAGGTGGTGGTACTACAATTGAGCAAAATATGTTGCACGCGGCGGCAATGTTCCCTGTGCGAGCTGAACGAAACGCGAGGAAAACGAGCGAGACAGAAAATTATTTTTCCCCGAAACATTCTCTGCGCATTCTCCCCTTAAGTCCTCAATATTACGTGAAATCGGGACAAGAATACAATGTATTCGTAAATCATTTTGTAGGTCAATAATTTAATAACCTCTTGCAAGTAAACATCAAAAGCTGCGTGATTTAACTAAAAACCGGACTACAGTTTTTGTGAGCTGACAGATCAATCTATAACCAAGGGGGATTATAAAAGCGGGCGTGGGGGCTTTGTATGTCTTTTCTATTCTTATTTCCTGCAGCAAGTATTCATTATTTTCAAATTTATTTACACAGATTTATCTGTATTAGTAAGGTAGATTAACCTGAGACTGTTCAGGAAGAATTCATTTATTTTAAAATAGTTTTTCATTTAATATCTTTCAGTGTCTGATGTCAAAGAAGAGGAAAGACTTGGAAGAAGGCGTCGAAGGAACTCCGACTCTTTTCTTTGCTTCAAACCAAATGGAGATGACGTGGCTTTGATGAAACTAAAACATGCAGAAAACAAGTTGAATTTCGACAGCCAAAGACTGCAAGCTATAGAAGAGGAAAATAAGAAGCTAAAAGCCGAGATTGCAGAGGCGAAAAATGCACTGAGGAGATTGGGCTGGCAGGAGGAAGAGAGTGGTAGGGATTGTAAGAACTTTACGTTTTTATTTAGGTCTCTTAACTAATTCCACATGTAGACAGAGAAGCCCATGGCTTGTAATGTGAAAAAACAATGCTACAGAGCGGCGACAGTTCAAGAAGTAGTGTTAATTTGACCGCCATGGGAAACACAATCATCAATTCTACATCTGAAATATTTTATCACTTTAAAGACAACTTCGAGCTCTCGACTTTCATTGAAACTATAAATAATACATAGCGAATATGGTCTGTCACTTACTCAGACGCAACTGATGTCCCCTCGAATTTAAAGCCCACCTTCATTTTTGAAACTCAAAAATTTTACCGGTACTCCGCTCTATTATTTCGGAAAGTTTACTACGGAGGATTGGAAAAATGTAATTTTCGTGAAGGACCTTTTATTTTTTTTTATTTTTTATTTATTTATTTATTTTTTTTTTTTTTGGGGGGGGGGGGGGAATTGAGAACTCATAAAGAAGAGTTAGAGATTACATGTAAACGATTTTAAATGGCCATCTGTAACAGTTATTCAGTTTGGCTACGAACTTTTACATTGTTGATTCACAATACCTTTTACAGCTCAAGAAACTGAAAAACTTGAAAGACCTGGAATAAGCCGTCGAAGACATTCTGATTCAGATTTGTATTGCAAGTCAAGTGATGCGGAGATTGGAGAGAGTAAGGGAAACCCGGAAATATCTGTTGGAGATGACGCAAGATATTTTGATTCCGAGAAATACGCGTTCGTTCAGAGTTACCTGCAGAACATCCGTGATGAGACGCAGAGTATGACGACAGAGACAAGTGACAGCGGGATAAGAACACATGGTGCACCATCTGATATTGGAATGGAAGACATCTCTGGTAACTCTCAACAAGTTATTTGGACAATATCGACACTTTTACACGACTGAAGTAATCTGAGTGCCAATAACTATAATAAACCAATGAAATTGCTCATTGCCGGTGTCACAGCGGATATAGACATCCTCCCTTCGCAGATCTCCCCCATCAAACAGTTATTTTAAGTTTTGTTTCAGTATATTTTGCCATTTGTTCCATCAATTCACAACACAAAATTCGTTTCTAAAGATGAAGAGAAACTGAATGCATATTTCGTTATAATTATGCCATCGCTTTATTATAGTCAATACAACAACTTCATACACTAGTTATGCAATTTTGTGTTGTCGAACAATTTTTATACTGATGATGCGATTCGATCGGAGACATGAAAGGTCTCTAAATTGTTACATATTTCATAAATTACTGTAATTAATAAACATGAACTTGAGTAACCTAAACGTAAAGAAAAGACAGCGTCTAGCATCGCATCCTGTTGGTACCAATTTTGTTTGAGTTCTTTCTGGACCGGGTGTTATCTTAAATAATCCCGCGCAGATACGTGCAGTGTAATGTATTACAAAAGAGAAACAATAAGCTAGTCGCATAAAAAACACTCGAACTTTCTATTTTGTTTGTAAAACAACCTAAACACCCGATGACTCGTCGGTCAAAATCTCGTTCTTTTCATCCTTTTTGCTTTCCGCTTTTATACATAAGAATATTTTTCAGTCGTGTAATAAATGTCTTATTAACCAAGCTTGCTCGGGTCCGTAATAAGACAATATCGGCCTTTTGTAGTTCTGTACGGACCCGGGGAGAGCCTCCCTACGGTAGACTATACGGGAAGGCTCCGCACGAAAGGGGTACCTTTTTAAGGTTGTAGGGATTTCACGAGTAAAAAGAAAGTTAACCTGAAAACCGACTTTTTCTTATTACACAGCTATAGTATATATAAACCGACTATTATCTTATTTTTTTCTTTATTTTTATTTTTTTTTCTTCAGATGACGATACAGTTTGTTTGAAGGATCTCAGTAGAGAAGTCACCAATGAACTGTCAATAAGGCTAAAAGCTGACCCAGTTGCTACGAAACATTTGTCTCAATCCTTTGGAATCAAACATTTCGGTGAGCGCACATTGGTTAATCTTGTCAGATACTTCCCGGTCACTTCTGTGAAGCTAATGAAAGAAGTGTTTGAGGCATTGCAGTTGTACGATCTCGTGGATTTGCTGGAGAAACCAAGGAAAACGGCAAGATTGCTGCGGACCGCTCTTCCTTTACACAAGATAGAAAAATTGAGAAAAACTGCTAAGCGTCCCACGACGTATCATAGCAGTGCTGGTGTTTTGATTATTGATGCTTGTCGCGGGAGTTGTGGCACAGAAGGGATTGATTCTTTTTTTAAACATCTTAACTCGAAGAGCGAAGTAACTACAATAAAATGCAGAAAATTGGGAGAGCAGCTCATGCTTCCGCATTTCAGGCGCATTTTGGTTGACCAGCTTGATACTACAGGACTCTTAAAATCGCAGTATATGGTCCAAAAGGTGGCACAGGAGATAAAGGAGGCAACGTGTACCGCATCATCGGTCATTGACAGGTGGATACACAATCAAGGTTGGTGATAATGACAAGAAAATATCCTTCATATCCTCCATTACCTTTATTAAAGTGTTTTGTACAAATTACTTTAAAACTTGACTAACGCTAATATAGATCTTATTCGCGGTAGCCATCGGTGTTCCAAATATAATAGAAATTGTTTGCAAAGAATCGTTTTCATTGTTTGGAAACACCAATATGGTCGTCGTGATGTCCTGTAAAACGAGCTTATTCAGTGTACTACACTTAACAATTGGATTATGAGCTCGAGATTTTTATTTAACAATTATACTATGAGCTCCAGTTTTCTATGAGCGAATAGTCAACGAGGCACAGCCGAGTCAACTATCACGCAAAGAAAACGAAGGCGAGTAGTCTAATTGTAAGTAGAAACTCTAAAGCATTGCAGTCCAAACCCTTCAATGTTACCGGTATGTACTTTTAAGCCAAATTTAAAAAAAAAAAATTTGTATACGTAATTGGACTACATGCTGTCCAATTTGGGAATAATTTGATGAAAAAAATTCCGAGGGCAGCCAAAATTGGACGAGGCCGTAGGCTGAGTCCAATTTGGCTGGAGGATATGAAGGATATTAATTATGGAGGATATGAAGGATATTAATTATATAGCTTGTAGTCAGTCAATCCAGCATAAACAATAAACTTATGTCCAGAACGGGAAAAGCATTCAACAATAGTATGCATAACACAGCACATGCAACTCACTCAGAGCATTGTCTTCACAAATAAAACTTAAACAAAACAGTACAATTTTATTCACCTGAGTTTGCGAAGCTTGCTACAAAGTGAGTGAAAACACTGCATCAATCAATGAAAGTCGTAAACAAAGTGTCCGAAGAGCTTAACAACTTCTTGAATGTGACATACTCCTTTCCACTATATCGTTCGTACTTCATCGCCGTCTTTTCTTTTCGAATTTCAGCAAAAAACGACAAAGAATTGCATCTACCTCATGCCTCATGGCGATAAATATCTGACAGATTTCTTGCTTCGCTTCGCTGCACTTACGTTCACCCAAGTTTTGTACTATTGGAGGTGTTTTGCTCTTGGTTTTTGCTTCTTAGTGTAGCTAGCTCGTCTTCTGACAACGTAGAAAATTTCTCTTTGTTGTTTCTATTGCTGAAAAGCTCAAAAGGAATAGAAAAACGTAGCAAACTTGCTCAATAAAATTCCGCCATTGTCGACTCACAATGCGACCAGTTTACAGCGCTGACGCTATGCTTTGTGCTAATTGGCTACTATCCGTCACATGTTGTGTTTTCTTCGATTTGATTGGCTGAGACGAAACTGTCCAATTTATCTTAAATTGGACAGATTGTGAATTTTACCTAAAATTCCTAATTGAAACTATCCAAATTTAATCCCAAATTGGACAGTTCCCAGAAATTAAGGAAAAATAGCCGTGCTGACAATATAGGATTTACTGACGGCTATATAATTAACACAGCAACGCGCGCGCGATCACGATCTATCAGCTAATTCATTTATTCATTCATTCGTTTATCCATCAAATCCATGAGTGGCGGTTGAACACATAGCTTAAAGCTCTTTTAGTTGGATAACTTTCCAAATAAAATAAAGTTTAGTTTTTTTCGTTTACGTTTTCCCATTTCCCATCATTCTCTTTATTAATCGGTTTAACAGCTCTACGTAATTACGGAAAACTTTATCGTGAGATGAAAACAACTTTAGCTCACCGAGAGCGGTCTTGCTTTAGAACGAATGCCTACTGTTATTGTATAACTCGTTTCGCTTGTTATTTGCATTCTACTGACTGGAATTGGATTATAAGCGTTATATTGTCGTCTGTCTAAGCAAGACGTTATGTGAATCGCGATGCTTGACATACTCGGCAGAATCCAGTAATCCTTTGGCACCGAGCGATTTTACATTTATAACTTAATTATACAAACACGATAGCGAGATGACATAGCACGATGGAGACAGACTAACTTCCGAGTAATGATTTTGGGTTGGATCTCGAATTAGATATAGCCTGAGCTGAATATCGAGTTGGATTCGCGGATGGATTTTTTCGAGTTAGATTTGGTACTGACCGAGAATAAACCAATTGTTTTTACTATATATGCTGTTAAAATAAACGTATACATGATAATGCGTTGCCCTATCCAACAAATGAAAGATGACTGCAAGCCGGCCGGGCAAAACCCGGCAAAAATCCGACTCCAAAATTCAACTCGAAGGCGTAAAAATCCAACTTAAAAATCCAACTCGAAGTCAAACTCGAAAGTCAAACTCGAAATCCTAACTCGGTAAATAGGCAACCTCAATGCTGGCTTACGCTGTGAAAACTCTGGAATGGGTTATCAAATTCTACAGTTGAATAGCATAGAACATGATAGAACACACATAGAAAAAGGTAAGGTTTGTCAAATTAGAAACTTACGCCCTGTCATGTCTGGCTGACAGATAGCAAACTGCCAGTAATGTAAAAACTGTACTGCTCATCAGTATTAGACTTTCACCAAGTTGGTGCAAGTCTCAGTGCTCAGAGTTAAAGTTTCCATCCTTTGATGCAAATGTTATATAATCTACCCATTTCTTTTCATCCTGCGTGCATTGAACACTGTTAGATGAAACGTGTAATCTTATTGAACACACTAGCTTTAATACTATAGTCACTCAAGCTGTTAAACTATTTTAAAGCGAGAGCGCGAAGACAAATTCGAGTAATAGAAAGATTACTGGACCAATCAGTGCACAATTAAAACGGTGGAACATTTTTTTTTTTTTCAGAGACGAAGCAAACGGCTGCATTTCTCTCTGAGCATGCAGGATAAAAATGGGTGTTTAATTAAAAAGAGGTATTTCGCAGGGACTCGAGCGTCAATGTGTGGTCCCATAATGTTTTTTTAATGGATTTTAATATTCCTTTAATATTATTGTGTTTTCGTTTTTTTCAGGTAAAAGGATTTAGTGCTTGATCTGAAAGCCTCAGCTTAAGAACAACCCTGGTTCAAATATGAATCGTTTTCCTTTCGCAAAGTACTTACCATGCCGCGGGCTTAGAAATGGTTTGAAACTTACTGTTGAAAAGAAGAACAAAATTTTTTAAAGAAATGTGCCGTAATGATCTGATTTAGCGCCCCCTTTCTAAACAGCGCTTCCGCATAAGTGCTGTTTCTTTAATAAGCGCCGCCCCTGCTCCAATAATCGCCGCCATTGCGAAAGTGACATTCAGGACATTGACGTAGAATAGTCGAGTGAATTGTGTGGCCTTCTTCCTCATCCGAACAAATCAAACAAGCGAATAGTGTTATGACTAAGCGAATCCTTATTGTTATTTAAAAGTTCCTGAGTTACAGCTCCTGCTGTTGTATCAATGTTTATGTTAAAAAAAGAAATAAGAACCCGGCCCCAATAAGAGCCCTACCTAAAGGGACATAGCGTTCTGAGCGCATAAATCGAATCGTTACGGTATATGACCAAACACAGAAGTTTGTGTGGTAAAACTCATTATGTTATGCAAATATTTTTCTATAATTTTAGAACCAAGTCACACTGCCACGTCTGTTTAGCATTTTTTATTACACTTTTTTAGGAAGCTAACTTTTTTTCTTGTTATAAAGTAATGAATTTAAATTTAATTCAGTTAGGATTTGTTATACTTCATGCGTTGTGTCAAATATGTCAACGGATTAAATTCCAGTCATGTAATTTTTTATGTAGTTAGTTCGTATAATACGTATAGTTAATGAGTATAATTTTATATGAAATTTTATCTATAGTTAGTTTTTTTTTAGATTTAATTTTCAATCCTAGGTGCATTATTTTTATGTAATTTGGATAGTTTAATTTTTATTTTTATTTTTAATACTGCACGACCCCATAAGCTTTTGGCTTTGAATTTTAAATTGTATACACCTAATTGAAGAAACGTTGACCCTGTGAAAAGCATAAACCATGAACGATGCGACTGAATGGGATTCTGGGTAGACTGCATTTGTAAGCTTAGTAAGAGAGTTAGTTAGAGAGTAAGTTAGTTGAGAGCCTTAAAAGCTTGATTTATGCAACCTGTCTTATTATTATGTTAATTTATTCTGTCACAAGCAAAGAGTACTTTTTCCGATTTTCCAATTAACATTTGGGTCGAATCGTTCGTGGTTTATATATGCCTTTCATGGGTCCAACGATTCTTCAATCAGGTATTTATAAAGGTATATCGTATTGTATATGATATATTTCTTGTAATTATGATAGAAAGTTTCATGGCCATTCAATTAGCCGTTCTCACCCGTGCGCATGTGCAAGTTGATACAAGTTGCCCTGTTCACACTTATTCGTTTTATTTGGAAACTGATTTTTTTAATACGGACTGGCCTTGAATCATTCTAAAGTTCTCCCTCTCTTCCTCTGAAAACAACCTTGGTAGTTAGGTGTAGAACCTTAGGTGTAGAATTTTCTCTTTTGCCGCTTGATTGTAATAAACATTAGTTTTATATACATAGTTAGTTGTATAATTGTAATATACTGTACATTAGTGACGAATGCATTAAAATATTGAAAAGTCAGCTGAACACAGAATTTGACTCCTCCCACCCAAAGTAACGAACAATCAGGAAACGGATACAACAGAACTCAGCGCAACTCAATGTTGTCGGAATTTTACTGTAGCTGAGACACGTTACTACTGACCGAAAGAACACCAAGGAATTCGCTCTGAAGACGAGACGCTTGCCTTAATTTCAAAAGACCCTTTTAATTTTCCAGTTTATCGACTCCAACGATTGATAACAAACTAAAGATAGCTGTTTTCGTTGTAAGTTGAGTCTTTTCTAAGTTGAGACTTTCGTTATGCAGTACACGACAACCTAGTTGTCCTAGTTATCACGGCCACTTTGTTTTGGCCAGACCTAAACCCCAACAACCCGGACCGCTCGATCCGTAATCCGTTGATAAAATTAACCGTGATTCGTGATCCGTGTTCCGTTGCATAAGCGATTACGTCACTGCCTCTCCAAAACATCCTCTCAAACAGAGAAATGCACGGACGTAAAATAAAAGTAATTAAAATTATTCTTATTAAATTTTTAATTGACATTATTTAATGATAGTTGCTTCTCCATTTCCACGTAACATGGTTTTGGTAATAAAGTTAAACAGCTCTTTCCAGGCCTGTGTGACTTGACTTGTGCACTCGGACGCAAGCATGTCTTGTAATGTCCATAGAAGAGCTTCACCTACAACCTAAAGGAACAAAATACAGCATATCTACTCATTGCTTGCCAGTTTCAAACAAAAAAGGGACAACAAAAATAACACAATTCACCCGAAAATCAAAATGGCATATAACAGGTTTGGCACAAATTAAAAATCAAATTTTGTAGGGTTTTTTCGTAGTGTGTCTGTCACCAAATGTAAAATGTACATTGCACGAAAAATGCAATGTCTTTACCAGGCCCTCATAAGTAAATAACTAAATAAATTAAATAATTAAGAATTTACAGCGGTACATCCACAGAGTGGCTCTTCGTCAAGATCGTATTGGAATCGAGAAGTGTTGGTTTTTGTAGAGGAAGAAAAGCCCTCGGAGCAAGGACGAGAACCAACAACAAACTCGATCCACAAATGCTGCTCTCCATAACATTTCTGTGCGGTTTGATTGTTTTCACAATGTGTGGCAGAACTCAAGCACTATAACTTAGGACTTACTGAGTACATCCTTCTAGCTCTTAAAGGGACTATGTCACGGCTAAGTTAATCTTATGTTATTAAATTTTGCCAAATATTCGCTATGAAACTAAATGTTTGCAAAGAAATTAATTCTTTGATACTTAATAACAAAACCATAGCTTCCTTGCAGCTAAATGTGTCTCCCGGGCGTCATAAATCAAAGTTACAAGCAGACAAGATTAACTTTGAAAACTGTTCCGCCGGACCATATTTTAAAAGCCCACATCGCAATCCGTTTCAATCTTCGACACTTTTGACCATCCGTACCTTCTTCTGCATTTGGTGTGTTATTTTAATATTCCTTCACTGTTTTAAGAGGTTATTTTATACATTTAAACAAATTTGATAGTCATTTCCTATGCCTAAGTTTGGCTAAAATCCGTGACACAGTCCCTTTAAGTAAGACGTTTTTAGTACGACCTTGTAGCAGTGAAAGGATAAGACATATACGGCAATTAGAATGGGAATTTTTATTTCGAGCTGGTACTTGAGAGAGTTAAAGGTGGCATTTTTTCTATACTCTTTTTACTTCGTTTTCATTAAAAATAATAAATATTTGTTTGACCTTAAAATGCTCCTCCCTGACCGACCAAGGTTGATGTCTTCGTCCCAAGTTTGTGAGACTTTCCACCAACACCTCAGCATCATCTAATGCAGAGATGGTGCTTTCTACGGCGGCCATGACTCGCTTGGCGTGAAGATACAGAGAACGGGAGTTCATTAGTTCGT
Source organism: Oculina patagonica (assembly GCF_052425735.1). Classification (NCBI taxonomy): domain Eukaryota; kingdom Metazoa; phylum Cnidaria; class Anthozoa; order Scleractinia; family Oculinidae; genus Oculina; species Oculina patagonica. The sequence continues at coordinate 22,160,606 of NC_135768.1, forward strand.
CTAAACTGACTCCCTTGAATGTTGGAAAGGTGTCCTGGATATTTGGATGAGTCTCAAAAAGCCTAAGGATAAAAAAATGATTAAGAATAGTAAGCACCTTGCTTTCCCGTGTGACAGATAAAGTGAGTGTGACCCTAAACCCCCGCCATTGAGATACTAAACTCCTTGCTTAGTTTATTCTAGGCTAGGACGTTCCCAGACTCTGATTAGAACAGACCCTGTACCCTGTTCAGGGTGGAGGGGCAAACACCGTACCCTATCCAGGCCGGGAGAACAACCCCCTCCCCCTCCCGAAGAGTTTACACTGCATTGTGCGTGGTTTCTTTTCGTTTCGTGATGAATACGTATATATATAACAATATATATATAATTTTTTGGTGACGAAGTTAAAAAAAACTTGGACGATATTTATTGAATTTTCCACAACTGCTAAGATAAAAGAAAGTATCAAAACAGAAACACTTTTCAACTATTCAAAATCAGTTTCTTAGTTATGCTAAAACAATTGGAAGTGTCGCTCTCAATCTAATATTGATAGCACCTAGGGACTTCTTTCTTGCCAACTATCAGCCCATGCATAGAAACCACGAGCTTGCCGTCTAGTTTCTAAATAGTTGTTTCTTTTCTAGCCATTTATATATCAGTGGCCCTTTCCTTTTAAGTTTTTTTTTTGTAACGGGGTTAAAAATATATAATAGTCAAATAGGGAGTATTAATATTTTATTTATTGAATTTCTCAGAAATGCTAACATTAAAGAACGAATCTATGTAGGAATTTTTTTTCAAGATCAGTAACTTTTGCTTACCTTATAAACAACGCTTTTCCTGCCTCAGTTTTAACAGGTTCGACAAGTTTCCATGATTCTTTTAAAGTGTTCTTAGTTTGGCGAGACAAAGAAATGGAAACAGTTCCAAATCCAAACACCGCTGGAATGGCTGACAAATTCAAAATGGTGCCACGATGTTGAAACGACGCAGAGCACCCCATTGTAAACAAACTTGTCATTCAGTTCCTTGAAGAGAGGGATTTTTGAGTCTAATGCTTGCGTGCGCTTTGCGCATGCGCATTAGACTCTTTGTTATATGAAAAAAGCTGTTAGCAATCCCAAGGGAATGGTTCGGGATCGATAATCGTTCGCTGTAATGTAGAAAACAATGATCAGCTGCAAGAACGGACTCCGTACGGACACGCACGATTAGTTTCAATTAAAAACAGCCAATCAGCGACACGTGTTCCCACGCATAATTAAAAGTTCTTTCTCAAGTCACGATTATTCAACACTTGAACAGGACGTAATAATTTTCCAGTTAAGACATTTGTAAGCTTTTTGTGAAAATAAATCTTCGTTTTCAGTTCAGTTAAGCACTTGTGTTTTCGTCTTGCTTAAAAAGCAAGACGTCTTTGAGAAAAAATATTTCGACGGCGACTCGCGTTTATTTACACAATGCGACCAAATATTTATTTTGTTTTAAAAAATAGAAAACTTTACCTCGTATTTTGTATTTAAGTCATTCGAATTTTGACCAATTTTTTCTTTACAGTGCAAACAAAAACCTTCAAAAATAAAAGATGTACATGAATAAATGTAAATCAAGTTACGCGACTAAATCAAAATGCGTTTGTTTGGCAGCTTTGCAGTATTACATTGTCCCGGCCTTTGCCATACACTGAAATCGAATTTCATGCTTTTACGACTCTCAGAGATCTTAAGTTCTTCTTACAGCTAGAAAAATCATAAAATGGTTACATTGATATGGAAGTGATGATTCGCGAAATTTGTACATCATGATAAACAGTCTTCGCTCCTGTGTATGGTAGCTCGATAATAATTGCCTAGTTTCCAGCGTTCAAAAGGTCATCATTATATTGACGTGAGCATTTACACCCGTTTTTAGGAAAATCTGTCACTAAGTGCTTACAGTACAATGGAGTAACAGTCACTATTTCAAGTGCTTTTATTGCAAAATCTGTTTCAAGAGTCATCATCAAAATGGTGAAAAATCTGAAAGAAAACGATGTGAAGTTCTTCAACCCTTGTTGTAATGAACATGCTTTTTGTAAATCGTCACGCAATCTTGTCCAAATGTTTAATCGTTTCTGCTTTTACGGACAATACGGAAGAAGTAACATCAACTCCTGTTCATACTTTAAATTTTGTGAAGCATATAACATTTATGACTGTTTCGTTTTCATCCATAATCATCCACGATGCCCCTAGCTTGCTATAAGCATTTTAAATTAAACTCCCGAACACAAACCTCTAACCAATTTTAACCGGCTTACGAAAACCGCGCAATCTGTATCACTATGCCATACGGCATTAGACTCATGTCACCCTTGGTGACCTATTTTTATTAATTTGTAAATAAGTCAACACTCTTTGAAACGGACACCGTCGGGACCGGCTCGTCGGGATCATTCTCAGTCAAAGTCACAATTTTACAAAATATAAGGAAATTGTTCAAATGTCTCTGCAAAGGTTATGATTTTTAAGGACCCGATACTAGCTTTGATGATGTGAAAATTAAGGAGGCTCTATGTATTTTTTTTTAGCGCTAGGGTGGTTGTTTTGAAAATGAAAATTATCATGGAAGTTCGATTTTTGCCAAAATACACCATAATGATCAAATATGACCAAAGTTTAATTTTTACTGGTCACTTAGTTACAAAGGTTACCATAGCAACCATTGTTGTTTTCTTATGTTTTCAAAGAAGCCTAATTTTTCTAGAAATCTAGATTGACTCTTGGTATTAATTTTTTGATATGTTAAAGTTTAGTAGATTGACTAACTGTTGACGCAATTTTAGAAAAATCTGTAAGAGCGTCTTCAAGTAAGTCTAGAATGAAGTTTTCAGAAAAATCCTGTGTTAATGTGAAATAGGCGCTTTTAAAATGTTTCATAGTATTTGAACACAGTCATTCAAAATGAAATATATATACTTACACCATCAAAGATTATTAACTAAAAGCGAGAGAGTATTTACTTTGCTTTTTTAAAATATATCGACTGCCAATTGTAGGAAACTACGAGAAGTTACAAAAAACTTCATTCTTGATTTACTCTTAAACGCTCTAACAAATTTTTCTTAAATTTCGTCAACAGTTAGCCAATCTACTAACCTTTAACATATCAAAAAATTAATACCAATATTCAATCTAGATTTCAAGAAAATCAAGCTAGTTTTAAAACAAAAGAAAACGTCAATCGTTGCTATGGTAACCTTTGTGACTTAATAACCAGTCAAAAATAAAACTTTGGTCATATTTGATCATTATGGTGTATTTTGGCAAAAATCAAACATTGCCTTCTTACAAAATTTTCAATTTCAAAACGACTACCCTAGGGCTAAAAAAAACTACATCGAGCCTCCTTAATTAGAGAAAAAATTTTATTATAAGACAATAGACCTTTGTAGAGATGTATCATTAGTTTAAGTGTTATGAGAGGAATCTCGAGTGACAGAAAACGAGAGCGGAAATAGGCTTCCGTTCGCCAAGGTGACCAATATTTTCTTTATTCACGAATTTTTGCGCGCTCTTTTCTTCACCTATTTTTGTTGATATATTATTTGTTGTTTTTATACAAGATTCTTCATTTTGTTAATCAAATTGACATCTTTCATGTTTAAAGACGGCTTTAAAGCTAAAGCGAACAACAAGCTAATTCAAAGATTAACCATTTCATCTGGTAACTTCCTCTACTAAAGTCAACTGAATCTCAGCTACCATAAAAACTACAAAATTAAAAGTTTAAGATTAATTCAGTTTCACCATGATCACGTTCGTAAATGCATAAAGTTTTGCACCAAACACAAAAAAATCTGTCGCCTTGGCTGTCCGAATGTCAGAGTAAACGTTTTAATTTGACCGCCGAAAATCAAATCATTTACGAAAAGTAAATTTGGCGAAATATTAAATAAAGTAGTGGTAAACTCCAGTTTAACTGAATAGATCGATAAACCGTGAAATAAATGCACAATCTTACCTATAATGCAGGAGACATTAAATTTATAAGACAGCAGCGTGAAATTTGACTTGACGCTCAAGGGATCTTCAACAATTGAAAAGGCAAATCTTAAGCGGAATGGCAGCTTGGCAACTAAGCGCTCACTACAGGAAATTTAATGAGTACAATAGAGCTTGCAACAAGGTTTTTTTGTTGAAAAGCCGACAGTTTTGTTGAAACAAAGACACTCTTGACAATCATAATTGAGACTTCCCCTAAAAATGCTATGAAAAATTGATGAGATTTTTACTGTCCAATAAATACACGAGTTTTTAATACATGCTTTTTTTCGTTTATCCCCCAGTGTGGAATCAATATAAAAGGAAAGCTAGAACGTTATTGAGTTATTTTTCCTTTAATTATGTTAGTTTTAATTGTTTTCTTCGTTCTTTTTCTAAGGCAAAAAAATCCAAAACAATTGTCTCGCGTTTTTTAAAAATTAAATCCACTCTGGTAGCAGACATCTTTTTGTCAGATTGTCGTGAAAGAAAATACTATTTGTCTAAGAACTGTGATTCTGACTTTTGTTTTTGTAATATTTATTAATAACGCTTTCTTGTGTTTTACATAAAGCGGATGTCGAGAAAAAAATCAAAGCTTCTAAGAGGTAATGCTTCTAATAAGCAGTGACATATATCACTTTCAAATGGTAATATTGAGAATCCGTAAAGAATTTACATCAATTAAGAAAGCAACGTTTTAAATGCAAGGTATCTCGCAAAGCCATTACTGAATTAAAGGGCAATGCGAAATAAACTTTTCTAAATTATTTCGGTGATATATCCCCTCATTTAATGATTTTAATGGAAGTTTACTTAATGGAAATTGACTTTAACAATCTTCCGTGACGCATGGTAAGGTACACAAATGGTTATTTAATGTTTAGAATTCAACGCACAAACTATCAATCATCAAATTTACGTCTCTACCGTATGTTAAGAAACTTTACACTGATATTCAAGCACCTTCCTTACAAATGATTGTATTAGTTGGAAGCAAAGAAACAATCTATTTTGCAATTTATTTTAAGAGCAATTAGATGTAAAATGTTGATGGTATATATTGGGAGTCAATACTAAAAGTCATCAATTACCATTAAACTTATGAATCTATATTGACTTAATTACTTCTGAACAACTAATCTACGACACTTTCTGTCGTTTAACGGCTATATATATTATAAATCTTTAGAGATGGAATAAATGGAGGAAAACATTGAAATAAACAAACTTGCAGATTGCAACTGGACGTTAAAATGCATCATTGTATTAACACTACATAAAAGTGTAGTTTTATCTTATTTCCTCGAAAACCAGCTATCTAGCTAGCACTCAATCTCATTACCGCGAGCTACAATGAAGCCTGCTTCATGTAGCTTTTTAGATATTTTTTTGGTTTTGAGTTGACAGCGACACTGAAAGTTCCGGCGAAAGCGATGTTACACGAGGGTTTTTTCTTGATCCGTCGAATGCTGCGTGCGGTCGAGGTGACCATAAGTCCAGTCCCTGAACCCTCCCTTCGGCGCCCTATATAGGGTTTGGAAACTGGGTTCCAACCAATTCTCGTTCCCAGAGCCGCTTGTCCCTCTTAGCCTGTTGAGCCTGGGGTATGGGGAACATGTGGCTCTGGGGACACATGATTTGATTGGCTAGATCTTCAACAAAGGAGAATTAAATTTAGCAAATCAAATTATCCGTTTTAAAATCTCTTTGTTGTAAGGAATTTTACTACGGTTGATTTGATTGGCTAGATTTAAATTCTCTTCGTGAAAAATATAGCCAATCATGTGTCCCCAGAGCCACTTATTTTTAGGAGGGACAAGCGGCTCTGGGGACAAGAATGGGTTCTAATTTCATAATTTCATAATTTTCTTGTTTAATCTAGTTTAAGCTGTGCCGAACGACTTATGAAGATACGAACCGACGCTTTGAATATGAACTCTCGCTTTACTTTTTGTTTATACTTGTGAAGACACGAACCGACACTTAGAACTCGAAACCTTACTTAACTTTTATTCACACTTGCGAAGACGCGGACCCACGCTTTGAACTCAAACTCTTGTTTAAGATAGTATTCACATTTGCTAAGAAACAAACCGAAGCTTAGAATTCGAAACCTTGCTCGAAACTTTTAGTCACACTTGCGAAGAAACGAACCGATGCTTTGAACTCAAACTCTTGTTTCAGATTTTATTCACACTTACGAAGAAACGAACCGACGCTTAGAACTCAAACTCTTGTTTCAGATTTTATTCACACTTACGAAGAAACGAACCGACGCAGTGTTTTATTGCAGGCTGCAATAAAGCACTGAAGACGAAAATACCCACTACATACATGACCACATTTTTCTGACAAAGAAGACTTTGTACTTAAACGGTGTTATTACAGAAGATCAGCTTCCAACGCTAGCAGTGTGGCAATCAAAATAAGCGCTTTGCTGAGAAGAAATACAAAAAAATTGTTTCCAATCAAATAACGTAAATTAAATGTACCCAGCCGGGCCGACGAAGAATGAATTGGCGGTGATTTGAAACAGTGGTGTTGCGAACATAGCAACCTCTGCAAAAATAAAGTAAAAATTACATTTATTAGATTATTGTGTACTTTTCCCGAGAAGCCCAGCAGTGATTAAATTATCAATTTTCCTTGAAATGTCAATACTATTATGCAAGCAAGTCGCAAGGAAAACAAAGCTGGTCACCAACAGGAAATTACCTTTTAAAAATAATTGGCAATTGTAGGAAATACTGTTATTTATCCCATGCCTTGAAGAATACAACCAATCAAGCCGTTGCATATTCTGTGATATTCCACGGGTCCGTCGTATTCCACGAAAGTTTCCCGGCGTTCATCACGGCTTCCAATTTTTTCCGCCGAAAGCCGGCAGCGCGCCTTTTTTTTTTCATTCGGCTCAGCTAAGATTTGGCGAGAAAATGTTCAAATATGAATGGAGAACCAAATTATTCTCTCGAATTCGACATTTTATTCCTTAAATCTTCGAAAAAAATAACGATATTAGAGACGGAAAACTTTTGTGCAGACTTCGAGGAATTGGCAAGTAGCGACCGAAAACCATGCACCGAAAACCCAGGAACGGTTGAGTAAACAGCTTTGGATTGCGAACTTTTTTAACGTTCAAGCAAACAATAGTCCAGTCCCTGAACTCTCCCTTCCGCGCGCCCTTTAGACGGGTTGAGTCCAGGATAACTTGCATGCGCATGCTCAAAAGGAACCAATCAGAAGCGAGGAGTGTGGCGTCACTTGCTTGAGACGCACGCGCTTGGTTAAAAATGCTCGCTCAAATGACAAATTCAACTACGCGACCAAGCGCGAATAAATGCAAGCAAGAAATGTGCTAAATTGCATCCAAAACCAATTCTAAAAACAGCTACAAAATATTAAGAATAGTTGACGGATAACGATTTGTTGTGTTTTGGCCGTTAGCTTTTTTTTGACTGGCAAGCTAGCCTTTTTTAAAATTATTCCGGTGTTCCTGCTTAGTACACCTGACGCTCGCGTAGTTGAACTCGTCATCTGTGCGCACGCGTTTCAAAAGTGCTGCCAAATATAGTTTTTCCCTCAATTTAGGGGGGAAAACTGGCGCATGCGCATGCAGTTATCCTTCGCGCGCCTGGGTTTAACCCCTATAAAGGGCGCCCGGAAGAGAGAGTTCAGGGACTGGACTAGCAAAAGAAATATTCTGAAACAAGATTTCTCAAGGACTTGCCACCGCCAGGACAACTATAATTTATGTCATTTTCTGTTCGCTTTTCGAAATGCAGATGGGGAGTCTCATCCAGATACGGTAACATTAAAAACTTTGCACGTTTCGCAATAAGCTTATATTCATTCGAAGTTGTACCTTTTTGTAAGTTGTACGGATTCGTCTATACATAAAGCTTTAATTAACTTATGCGTATGTAAAGGACTGGGAAAACGAGGAAACATGTTTCCAGAGACACCCGTAGCGCGCGCATGTTTCCCAAATGTTTCTTAGTTTTGCCACACTGGAAGCATTGTTTCCAGCGTCAATTTTGTTTTTAAGAAGCAAAATTTGCTTCTGCTACGCGGCAGAAACATTTTGTGTTTCCGCAGGCATGGAAACATGGTAAAACGAGGAAACGATATAAATAAATAATAATAACAACTTTATTTAACCACGGTAAAAAGTTTAAAGCTAAAAGCTTGTGGGGCCGTGTACAAATTAAAAATTTAAAAAGACATATAAAAAGACATCCTAAAAATATTAAGAAGATAACAAAATCCACTATTATAACAACAATTTAAAATTCAATAAAATTTAAAAACATCATCGTTCAGTATGACTGTCTGCACGGATAACGCCTCGAAGTTAATATTTTAAGAATGTTCTCGCGGCGGCATACCGTGAATATCCCACTCGTAACTTGATTGCCTTGATTTTCTTTCCAAGAATGCCAGCCACTCGTGGGATATTTCTCGGTATGCCACTCGAAACCATTGCATAACTAGTATGTTCTACCGTACTGTCACAGGAAGACTGGTGAGAATATTTCATACACCGAAGCATTGTTTTAAACTAAAACAGGAGGACGGAAATAGCATGAAGGCCAGAAATGGAGAACAGCGGCAACACTTCAAGCTGGTCATGAATTAGGATATGAATTAAATTTCATAACACAAATGCCTCATGCAGGCCCTAAGGTAATCAAAATTCTCTTAAAATTCTAAGCAACGCTTTGTAAATAGTGAAACATCTAGCCGCTAGAAATCAGATGCGATGGGTTGATACATATTTTTCAATAATAACGACAGACGCTTAAAACTGTGGTCTTCTTTAATCAAAGACTGCTTCCCTCTTTCGCTTATTGCATTGAAATAACTATCCCCTAAATATACGGCGCGGCCACCCCCACAGAGCATGACATCGTGCGGCTCTGCCCTCAGCAGCTGTTTCACACACTTGATCCCGCTTGCAGTTCAACCTTCTTGCTTCCGCGTCGTTACACCCTAGGAATAAATAAAACGGACAATGTGATTCTAAACGAACGCTTATTGAAGAACAATGATGTACAAAAAGACGTCATTAAGTCGTGATATTATATAACAACCTACTGTAAACAGGTTAAAATAACACAATAAAATTAAGAATACAGTGGCTCTGCCTGCCAACAGAAATGTGCCTTAAAATAACACTGATGGTAGAAGGATATTCAGTGAATGTCAAAGATAAGACACTGCATCTTCATTTGGTTAAAATTCACAATAAACTTTTATTTGGTTATGTTTGTTCCTTACCGCAAATATCCCATCTTTTAGAACGGTATTCACTATCCAATGCACACCAAGGAAAGCCTTTATCGCCAGCATAGGTACAGGAGTTGTACATCTTGCCTTTATACCGGAAAGGGGAAACGCAACCCTTTCCAGTCACTGCAATAGAAACGTTTTGAACTTTAAACTCTAAATTAAAACAGTAAGGAGCTTTGATTCATGCTGTTTGAAGATGCCCTGTAACCGATCTGTTTAAAACCACAGGAAATACCTTAAAACCGTCCTAGTCAGAGAAGGTCCATTGAGTTTACAAAGTATTATTATATAAACAGCAGTAGTATAGCGAGTGGTAGCAAATCGATAAAAATGGTATCACACATGTGTGGATAAAAATGATATCCAAACATGTGTGATTAGGGTTATGTCATGTTTCAATGCTCAATGAACCAAAGTAAATCGATATTAAGTCGAAACATCTTCGGATCTTCCTCGGCAATCTTCGGAAATCTTAGGACATTTTCGGAATTTTTTTTTGGAAAATTATTCGGAAACATTCGTACGACCTTCGGACAGCATTTTGAAAATTTTCTAAAATCTTCGAAAAATCGTCAAAAACATTGTAATTGGTAGGTTTATATAATAAACAAAAAAAAAAAACATGGTTGCTTGGAGAGGTGAAGTTTATCTTCTCGTGTTCAAATCGATATAACACTCGTTCGCTGCGCTCACTCGTGAGATGTCGATTTATCTCCGCGCAGCCATGTATTATCTCTTCTTCTCTATCGTCAAAAATATTTCCACAGAAAAGAAGAAGTTATAGTAAACTGATTGTGAAAGGCCAATTCAAACCTCCTCTAATCTTTGATTTAAAATAATTTGGTGGTAAAATAATTTGGTGAAAAAGACGTTGTGAAAAAAACACACATAATCTTAAATATGCTATGGACATCGCTTTGATAGACACCAGGGCCCGGTTGTTCAAAAGAGGGTTAAATTAACCTTAGGTTACGTTAGCGCTAAACTCGGGGAAAAACAAAGTTAAAAGGAGACAAATTCACACATCATGTAACTAAATTGCACGGAACTAACGTGTTCGAATGACAAAAATTGAAATTCAGCTGCTTTTTTTAAAATACTGCAAAGATGTGCTTAAAAAGGAACAAAACAAATTCTGGCTCCAAAGTGAAATAAAAGCGCAAAAGTAAAAAAAAAAACTATATCATATCTTGTTAACGCTGCTGACGAACTTTGCTATAGAATATCGTTTAATTACAAAAAATTGCACTCAAGCTTAAAAGAAACAGTGTAAAGGCATAAAAGAAATCAAATGATCTTTTGAATGTGTTTGATGGATAAGTGAAGACAATTGCCATGTTGCTAAACGTCTTAACTGATAAAAATATTTTAAAACACTTTAAAACATGAAATGAAGAAAGAAGAAAAAGACAGGGAAAGAAGCCGAATCTTTTCAAAGTGGATCCTGACAATTTACATTCAATCAGTGGACTTAAACTTACCCCCCAATGCCAAGCATCAATACGACCACCAAGGACAGAACCACAAGAATCTTCATTGTTAACAAGTTCTTGGACGTCTTCGAAACTCTTTCTTGACTACCAACTGGAACACCTGGGATGATCAGAAAACGTTTGTTTCTCCAGTGATATCTTCTGGAACATTTACTGGCTCAACAAGATAAATTATAAATATCGGCTGAGTGGGTTAATGCATTTTACGTGCCTTCCATTCCTTTGTCGTAAATTAAAGCCAATCATCTGCTTCGTTATCTGTTCAGCGTGTCGAACCCCATTTAGTGCTAATATTTCGTAATCTTTGTTCTAACAAGTCCCCCATAATTAATTCAGTTCCATTAGCAAAACGACATCTCGTGTTTACCCTTAGCCGAGTATGTTGATGTTATTTGCTTGTGTTCTATATCATTACTTAATAATATAAACCAATCAACTGCCTTGTTCTTATATTTACCGCTCGATCGCCTTCGATGTTCCATTGTGCTCGCGACTAATCATCCGAAAAAAGCCAAATTTGTGGTAACATTTTCAAAATTTCATGATCTTTTCGTTTAAAATGTCTCCCTTAATGAGTCTATTGTAGATCCATTATCGAAAGCTGCACTTTTCCAAGTACCAGTCTATTGTTTCCGTGGGCAGTCAAGCGACCAGCCTCATTTAGTGGCAGATGAACTTTTTAAGTAATTTAGTGCCATTAAAAAAGCTGGCTTAAATAACGGAAACAACGTTGCTAGTCGTAAACCTTATTCTACTTCCAATAAAACTGTTTTATTGTATCCCCTTCCGACTGTGCCTTTGAATAACTCCGCGTAACAGAAGACAACGTTGTGAACGCTAAAGATTTCTCTAAATTTGATTTTTGCTTTGTAGACTTCGACAAACCACCCGTAGATAATGCACGTTATAGAAATGACCCATTCTATTCTAAGGAATATCGCCACGAAATTAAGAGCTAAGAAACAAACTTCAAGAAAAAAAAGAGCTCTATACTGAAGTTTTGCCGACTTGATTTCAGTGAACTGTGAAAGAATGATACACCTTACCACCTGGAACCAGAAGAATCGATCACAGGCAGCCCAAACTCGCGATACCAGAAATCGAAGTATGTATACTAAGTGTTTCTTGTGGAAAATTTTGCTCTCCTTACTAAAGTGTCGGGAAAACGTATTTTTCCTCTCCCTTTTGTTCTCTTTAGCTATTTCACTGATTTGCCAGCCCTCATCTCATTAATTCAACGGCCGTCAGCGTAATATAATATCACCTACTTCAAGGGGTCATGAATGGTCCCTCAAAATGTCGCAGTGCTCGCAAAATTAAGCTTTTGCTCGAAATGCTCGCAAAATTTTAGTGGGTGCTCGTATGCTCGCACATTTTTACAAGTGCTCGCATGCTCGGTTTTTAGTGGGGTAGCTTTTTGAAACGTGCTCGTTGCTCGCAAGGCTTATTTTTGTCAGTGCTCGTGCTCGCAAAGAAAAACGCTGTGCTCGCATGCTCGCAAATGCTCGCAAAGACCATTTGATACCCCTACTTCAGAGAGTGTCGTTTTACTCGTAACGCTTACATAAAAATTACCTCGGTTTCTCGTCTTGTGAATTTTGGCTATCCATGGAAATACAATTAGTCACCAAAAGGAAGATTTACTCTGAACCGACTGCTGTCTATCCTAGACAAAACGTTTAATTTATGATGTGCATCTATCGCATTAGCGTTCTGGGGGAAATTTTCAAACGTTTCAAAGTACAAGGAATGGAATTAAGCCCGGGCAAAACGAGGATGAGAGTTGATGAGAGTTCAAACTCTCACTCTCGTTTGGCATGGAACTCTCATGCACTCTCATCGACTCTCATGCGCTCTCAACTACTTTGAACGTGCTCAATTTTTTCGTGAGAGTCGGTGTGAGTTGACGGACTCTTGTTCTCGTTTGGCCCGAGTTGATGATAGTCGATGAGAGTTGACGAAAACTCTCATGTAAGTCAACTGACGTCAACTCCTCGTTTGGCCCGGGCTTTAGGGAGCAAGTAACCTTCCCACTCTTTTTAAACAAATAAATGAATGAATGAATCTCTACAACTTCTGCAAATGCGGTGTGGCAGATCGAGCATATTGTTTTTTTTTTGTTTTTTTTCGTAAAAAATGATTTTTTTCTCGAACACTCGCTCTATCCAATTCGTCAACTTTGTTCAAAAGCAAATTTCAAACGCGCAATCATAAGTCACACAGGTGGCCATATACATACACAGCCATCTTTGAGAGATGATATTCGTTTTACCAGAAATTTAAGAGGGAGCTTCTGGTACAAAAAATATAATATATAAAATGTGACTTTCAGCCAAGTAAGACGCGCGAAAGAGGTGCCGAATGTAATAAATCGTGTTCTTAAAGCAAATTCACAAAGAAAATACAGGCTTGGGTTGTCCTTATGCCCTCCTTCCCTACTTAACGCCTGATCGCAGGTAAAAGTTCTCGAAATAATAGGTTATGAAATGAAAGTAGGCAATTGCCTACTTTCATTTCATAACCTATTATTTTGAGAACTTTTACCTGCAAAGTGGGAATAAAAATGAGAGAGACCATGTTTAAATGCGGGTTAGTTCAAGCAAACTTGGTTTATTGTAACAAACACGTAAATATGTATTTACGCTCACAACATAACTTATGCCATTCGCCTTTCCCTAATATAAAAACCGCATTTAAGTAAATCGCATATTTTAGCGAAATAGACCGTATTTCATGTGAAATGACGCGTTGATTTTAACTGATACTCATGGAGATTTCAGATCTGCGAAATTGAATGATAACTGAAGTTTGACTTAACTTTTTCTTTTAACTGAGAACTCGCCAAACAACTAACTTATAACTGAAACCAATCGATATCAGCACTCGAGCTCCATTAAGACCCTTTTGTAAGGTTAATGGTGCGGGAAAACACAGCGCGAATATAACAACCTATTTTTCTTTTTCAACTCGTTATCCCAGTTTTCTGTCTATATGAATAGAGCACAGCTGGCTTAGTGTGTCTAGTTTACTTTCTACATCCGCTTATCGTTTTCGGCCTTCAAAGGTTATGTGGATGACTATTTATAGTGTGGCTTAAACATTTCAGATAGCCGATCAAGGGTGTAAAAAATGTCAGCAAAAATGTAAAAAGCACGTGATAAAAACAGAGCCTGGACGTCACAGACCTTGTTTTCAATTATCCCTTAAACTAATCCTGTTATCGCTTATCCCTAAACTATTTTTCCCGTTATCCCTTATCCCTAAAATTATTTTTGCTGTTATCCCTTATCCCAAAAACCCCTACCAGGGCCTCTAAAAATCGATTTTATAAGTTCTTTCCGCTGTTATTTTTTAAGGATTTTTAAAATTCCTCTTTACTCAGTTTACTAACCATTGCACACTTTGCCCAAACGCCATTTCTAAACCGATACTTTGAAAGGACGGTTAAGTCCATATTCACCTGTATAACTAACTAATGGAGCCTAGCCTAGGGAATTGATAACACAATCCTGTAGACAAATCCGAAAATAAAATTAGCAAAACAGGCAAATATCTTGAGAGCCATCTTTCTACACAAAGAGTTTGGGACGGGATATATCTAATATAACATCAAGGCAGGGTGTTAGAGACATGCAAGTATCAAAAAGTTTTTTTGGGGGTTCTGTCTTTGTCAGCTTATTATTATAGTTTGATAGATCGTCTGGCATCCATAACAAGCCATAACTTGGAAAGAGGGAAGGTAGAGGCTTTGCAGTAAAGATTTTCAACTACATTAAATATCGTGAAGACATTTAAAGACACATTAAAAGATAGAAGAACCGAGAATGGTTAATCTGGAAAGCAAATGGTAATTCCTTTGTTGTACTCTGTTGAAATATTCTTTAGGCTTTCTTTTAGGCTTACATCTAGCGATCATGTTACAGTTTGACTACTCCAACCAAGGCCATTTGACAAAATTTTAAAAAAAGATTTCCAACAAGTTATCAATCTAAGCAAGCTGGACACTACAGAAGCAATACATTTATGACCTTTTTATCGTTTTAACACTAAAACACTATTGGTAATTTGGAAAGAATTTGCTTAGGTGGCCTTGGTTGGCTCACCTTGGGGCACGCGCGAATATACCTTGGGGCACGGGCGAGTGGCGAGCGTAGCGATAAGGTGGGGGGGGGGGGAGTGGCGCACCTTGGGGCACGCGCGAATATAACTTGGGGCACGCGCGAGTGGCGAGCGGCAATGGAAGAGTGGAACTCTTAGCGTTTCAATACATTGCCGGTGTGGAAATGTTCATCAAACCCCGCGCGGCTCCGCAAAATATATAAAACTGAACGTTTTTGCCAATCATTGGTTTCAAAAGGAGCGAGGAAGGACTTTCTTTGAATGATTTAAAGTGAAACTTTACAAAAAATATCCGCTTTGAAATGAAATGGATAGTAAGATGCATATGCATTACATTGTTAGCAGATGTTCATTGATAAAAATTAATAGAATATTGTCAGATATTTCTTAAAAAAAGCTTTGGCCACTGATCATTTTAAATAAGTTGGTTTTATTTTGGTTACACTACTACTTTTAATTTTCAAGTGAGTTGTTTTATTTTGAGTCCACTGCTACTTTTGAGACATTTCGATCATGTCTTATTAATTATGTCAACTCACAATAACCTTTGCTATAATTAGTAATTTTCGCAAATGTATCCACGTGGCTTTCCCACTTTTTCCGCCATATATCTTACGTTGCACTTAACATTATTAAAGTGCCCGCGCTGACCTCGATACAAAGCATTGATTTCTCCACAAAATTCACGGCCAGAGCTGGTGTTGGGCTCATCCCACTGCCAGCGATGGTCATCCTCAGTTATAGAGACACAAGAAGTACCTGCCCCGACCCACCTCCACGTTCCACTTTCGTTACGGAGTCCAATGTACCAGTGCGTATAATTACTGTCACCCTTGTCCACTCTTTCCTTTATCAAATTATTCATATTTTTCCACTCTTTTGTCGTTTCAAAGGTGACCAGGTGAGTTCCATTTTCACGGCAGGCGTTACGAGCCTCCTTCCATGTACTGTCAACATCGTGGAAAGTGTAGCGGTTGTTTACAGAGTTGTCGCTGGACGAACTTTCGCGAGCTGAAATATTGAATCACAAAGTTATAGACCAGTGTAACATTTAAGTGTCGAACAACCAAATTCAAAGTATCACAAAGGACACAAACAATCCAGTGAATCAATCAAAACTAGTGAGGAGAAAACGTGTGAGTAAGTCATGATTGGTTTGGTTTGACTTCTGATTGGCTGAGAAAAGAGTGGCGAGAGTTTTATTAAACCACTGTACGTGATAGTGTAATCCAAAGCAAATTCAAATTACCTACGACATTTGTTTCAAATCTTGTTTATTCTCAGAGGGTCCTGAAGTTGGGGGGGGGGGGGGGGAGTGGTACAAAAAAAAAAAACATTTCCCAGCCAAAATTTTAACCAGATCCCAATTCCCATCCTATTGTTTCCCGAGTTCAAGTTCTTTTATTTGCTTTTGATTCCCAGTCTCAGTGACGCTTTTTTTTTTGGCAAACATGTCTCTACAGTAAAAACCCGCGAGTGATTTTCACAGTTGGTGCTTTGTTTTGCCTTGGCTTGCTAACATGCTAAATTTCGCAGCGCGACATTTGCTTAACTCCGATTGGTCACACAAAAAGTTTTTTGGCCAATCAGAGACAGGCATTCGAAAGGGTCGTGGAATTGGTTTGGTAAGAGTAATTGCCTAGGGGCTCTCTCGCTCGTTCTTGTAAACTCCTATTTCAACGATTTTCCTGCTCGGTCTACCTCGTGTCGCCCTGACTAACTGCTCCTTGGTCTCCAAGAATGAGAAAATAAGAATCTGTTTCCAAATGTTAGGCTAAAGAGGTTCTTATATAGAAGAAGTCTAACCAGCAATTTTTATCTTACCAGGTTCTTGAAAGAAGAGTTCTTACTTGCGGGTTTTTACTGTACTTCTACTGATGTACGCTGAAATTTGGATTCGTGGAAGGAATGCACAAACGCATAAGTGTGCAAGGCATAGGGGGGTAGCGAGGGGGTTGGCAGCCCCCCCAGAGTCGGAATTTAAGAGGCTATCTCTCTAATAACGGTTCGATCGGTTCCGGATCGAAAAATAAAAACCTTACTACTCAGAGAAGGTAAGTTGAGTTTACAAAGTTTTCTCTATCGTCAAAGATATTTCAACAGAAAAGAAGAAATGATATAGTACACTGATTGTGAGAGCGATTTCAAACCTCCTCTAAACTTTGACTTATATAGCAGTGGTAAAATAACTTGGTGAAACAAGACGTTGTGAAAAAAACACATAATCTTAAATATGCTATGGACATCAATTTGATAGATACCAGGGCCTGGTTGTTCAAAAGAGAGTTAAATTAATCTTTGGTTACGTTAGCGCTAAGCGCGGGGAAAAAACAAAGTTAAAAGGAACACAAATTCACATAAAGGTGCATCCTGAAATTAAATTGCACGGAACTAACGTGTTCTAATGACAAAAATTGAAATTCAGCTTACTTGTTTTAACATACTGCCAAGATGTGCTGACAAAAAGAACAAAAACGAATTCTTGCTCCAAAGAGAAATAAGAGCGCAAAGGTAAAAAAAAACTATATCATGTCTTCTTAATAAAATTCAACGCTGCTGACGAACTTTGCTATAGAATATCGTATGATGACAAAAAATTACACTCATGCTTAAAAGAAACAGTGTAAAGGCACAAAAGAAATCAAATGATCTTTTGAATGTGTTTGATGGATAAGTGAAGACAATTGCCATGTTGCTAAACGTCTTAACTGATAAAAATATTTTAAAACACTTTAAAACATGAAATGAAGAAAGGAGAAAAAGACAGGAAAAAAAGGCCCATCTTTTCAAAGTGGATCCTGACCATTTACATCCAATCAGTTGATTTAAACTTACCCCCAATGCCAAGCATCAATACGACAAAGGACAGGACCACAAGAATCTTCATTGTTAACAAGTTCTTGAACTTCTTCGAAACTCCTTCTTGACTGCCAACTGGAACACCTGGGATGATCAGAAGACGTTTGTTTCTCCAGTGATATCTTCTGGAACATTTACTGGCTCAACAAGATCAATTATAAATATCGACTAAGCGGGTTAATGCATTTTACTTGCCTTCCATTCCTTTGTCTTAAATTAAAGCCAGTCATCTGTTTCGTTATCTATTTAGCGTGACGAACCCCATTTAGTGCTAACATTTTGTAATCTTTGTTATAACAAGTCCCCCATAATAAATTCAGTTCCATTAGCAAAACGACATCTCGTGTTTAACCTTAGCCGAGGATGTTAATGTTATTTGCTTGTGTTCTATATCATTACTAAACAATATAAACCAATCATCCGCCTTGTTCTTATATTTACCGCTCGAACGCCTTCGATGTTCCATTGTGTTCCATTGTGCTCGCGACTAATCATCCGACAAAGCCAACTTTGTGGTAACATTTTCAACATTTCATGATCTTATGGTTTCAAAATGTCTCCTTTAATGAGTGTATTGTAGATCCATTATCGAAAGCTGCACTTTTCCAAGTACTAGTCTATTGTTTCCATGGGCAGTCAAGCGACCAGCCCCATTTAGTGGCAGAGTAAGTGCCAAAAGCGAATATCCTGTCTCAAAAATGGCTGTGTATGAATATGGCCACTTGTGTGACTTATGATTGCGCGTTTGAAATTTGCTTTTGAACAAAGGGGATAGAGCGAGTGTTCGAGAAAAATAATTTCTTATGAAATAAAAACAATATGCTCGATCTGCCACCCCGTATTTGCAGAAGTTGTAGAGATTCATTCATTTATTTATTTGTTTAAAAAGAGTGGGGAGGTTACTTGCTCCCTAAAGCCCGGGCCAAACGAGGATGGGAGTTGACGTGAGTTGACTTTCATGAGAGATTTCGTCCGTCTCATCGACTATCATCAACTCGGGCCAAACGAGAACAAGAGTCCGTCAACTCACACCGACTCTCACGAACAGATTGAGAGTCGAAGAGAGTGCATGAGAGTTCCATGCCAGACGAGAGTGAGAGTTTGAACTCTCATCAACTCTCATCCTCTTTTTGCCCGGGCTTAATTCCATTCCTCGTACTTTGGGACGTTTGAAAATTTCCCCCAGAACGCTAATGCGATAGATGCACATCCTAAATGAAACGTTTTGTCTAGGATAGACAGCAATTGGTTCAGAGTAAATCTTCCTTTTGGTGACTAAATTGTTTTTCCATGGACAGCCAAATTTCACAAAACGAGAAACCGAGGTAATTTTCATGTACGCGTTACGAGTAAAACGACACTCTCTGAAAGCCGTTGAATTAATTTTGATGAGGGCTGGCAAATCAGTGAAATAGCTAAAGAGAACAAAAGGGAGAGGAAAAATACGTTTTCCTGATACTTTAGTAAGGAGAGCAAAATGTTCCACTAGAAACACTTAGTATACATACTTCGATTTCTCGTATCGCGGGTTTGGGCTGCCTGTGATCGATTCTTCTGGTTCCAGGTGGTAAGGTGTATCATTCTTTCACAGTTTCACTGACATCAAGTCGGCAAAACTTCAGTATAGAGCTCTTTTTTTTTCTTGAAGTTTGTTTCTTAGCTCTTAATCTCGTGGCGATCTTCCTTAGAATAGAATCGGTCATTTCTACAACGTGCATTATTTACGGGTGGTTTGTCGAAGTCTACAAAGCAAAAATCAAATTTAGAGAAATCTTTAGCGTTCACAACGTTGTTTTCTGTTATGCAGAATTATTCAAGGGCACAGCCGGAAGGGGATACAATAAAACAGTTTTATTGGAAGTAGAATTAGGTTTACGACTGGCAACGTTGTTTCCGTTATTTCAGCCAGCCTTGTTAATGGCACTAAATTACTTAAAAAGTTCATCTGCCACTAAATGGGGCTGGTCGCTTGACTGCCCACGGAAACAATAGACTAGTACTTGAAAAAGTGTAGCTTCCGATAATGGATCTAGACTCATTAAAGGAGACATTTTGAAACGATAAGATCATGAAATGTTGAAAATGTTACCACAAAGTTGGCTTTGTCGGATGATTAGTCGCGAGCACAAGGGAATATCGAAGGCGATCGAGCGGTAAATATAAGAACAAGGCGGATGATTGGTTTATATTATTTAGTAATGATTAGAACACAAGCAAATAACATAAACATACTCGGCTAAGGGTAAACACGAGATGTCGTTTTGCTAATGGAACTGAATTAATTATGGGGGGCTTGTTAGAACAAAGATTACGAAATGTTAGCACTAAAAGGAGTTTGACACGCTGATTGTTGAGCCAATAATTGTTCCATAATATATCACTGGAAAAACAAACGTCTTCTGATCATCCCAGGTGTTCCAGTTACTTACTTTTACTTACTTAGGCCCATCGCTCCAGGTGGAGCATAGGCCATTGACAACAGCTCGCCAGAGAGATCGACCTTGGGCTTTTCGCACAGCATCCTGCCAGGTGAAGCCCATTAACTTTTTTAGGTGTTCCAGTTGGCAGTCAAGAAAGAGTTTCGAAGAAGTCCAAGAACTTGTTAACAATGAAGATTCTTGTGGTCCTGTCCTTGGTCGTATTGATGCTTGGCATTGGGGGTAAGTTTAAGTCCCCTGATTGGATGTAAATTGTCAGGATCCACTTTGAAAAAATTGGGCTTTTTTCTCTGTCTTTTTCTCCTTTCTTCATTTCATGTTTTAAAGTGTTAATATTTTTATCAGTTAAGTCAGTTTTATCAGTTACACATCCAAAAGATCATTTGATTTCTTTTGTGCCTTTACACTGTTCCTTTTAAGCATGAGTGTAATTTTTTTGGTACCGTAAATGATCAAATAAACGCCCTTGGGCGTCTATAGCGGTCCTAGGAGGGGCGTTAAATAGATATGAAGCGTTTATTAGAGAAAGGCGTACTGTAACAACGTCTGCAAAACAAATAAGACGCGTAGTTTGCTCGCGGAGTAAGATAGAAAACAGAGTTTGTGAGAAGGAGACGAACCTGCGCTAAGACTGGCTAATGCAAATCCTAGAGATACCGTTTATAGTTCGATATTGACGTTTTCATCGTCATCGGGGTAAACCATGTTTGCATCGTTGGCCTCTTCGATGTCCGAATCAAGCAGGAAAAAAAATAAATTGCCTTTTCTTTCTGGAGGAATGGCGCGTTACCTTGGTTTTCGAAATGATTCTTGTCTATTTAAACACGGGGCGTTTATTAGAGGGGGGCGTCTAATACAAACTTTACACCTCAGGGGGAGCGTTTATTAGACAGGAGGCGTTTATTTGAGAGTGGGCGTTTATTAGATCATTTACGGTAATCATAGATATTCTATAACAAAGTTCGTCAGCAGCGGTGAATTTTATTAAGAAGAGATGATATAGTTTTTTTTTACCTTTGCGCTGTTATTTTTTTTGGAGCAAGAATTTGTTTTTGTTATTTTTGTAAGCACATCTTCACAGTATGTTAAAACAAGTAAGCAGAATTTCAATTTTTGTCATTGGAACACGTTAGTTCCATGCAATTCAGTTTCATGATGCACTTCAAAGTGAATTTGTCTCATTTTAACTTTGTTTTTTCCCCGCGTTTAGCGCTTACGTAACCAAAGGTAATTTCACCCTCTTTTGAACAACCAGGCTCTGGTATCTATCAAATCGATGTCTATAGCATGTTTAAGATTATTTGTTTTTTTCACAACGTCTTTTTCCACCAAGTTATTTTATCACTGCTATATCACGATCAAAGTTTAGAGGAGGTTTGAAATCGCCTCTCACAATCAGTTAACTATATCTTCTTCTTTTCTGTTGAAATATCTTTGGCGATAGAGAAAACTTTGTAAACTCGATGGACCTTCTCTGGGTAGTAAGGTTTTAAGGTATTTCTTGTGGTTTTAACTCTATTCAGACCAGGCCTTTTTGGATCTTTTCAGACCGGGGGGAGGAGGAGGCTGATTCCACCTCCCCCCTCCCCCCCCCCCGTAACTTCCAGATTATTTAAGCAATCACAATGAAACTTAAAGGATATATAGTATGTCCGAAACATATAACATGACGTCACATCACGTGACGATCAATCTTGGATCCGCCATCTTGGATTTCAAAATTTTTCCAAAACTTCAGAAATCCACCCAAAATTACTGCAAAGTGCTCAAAATTAATAAAACTGTGCTTAAAACCCGTAAAAAAGGTGAAAATAATTACATTAAAGTTATATTTCATTTAAACACGAAAATTACAAATTTGGGAAAACATGCCTGTCAAAATTCCGTTGCCATGGTGACGTCAAGTTCCTGACACAACAACCTATCCCACCAAATTATTCCCAGATAAATTTTAGATAAACTCGCAAAGTTTGGCAGCGTTTGGTTGAATCTTGAAAAAGTTATAAGCGTTCAAAGACAGCGCGGGCACTCCCCCCCCCCCCCCCCCCCCCCACTTCTCTGAATAGGGTTAGCCATATCGGTTACAGGGCATCTTTAAACAGCATGAAAGCTCCTTATTTTAATTTAATAGAGTATCAAGTTCGAAACATTTCTTTTGCAGTGATCGGAGAGGATTGTGTTTTCCCTTTCCGGTATAAAGGCAACACGTACAACTCCTGTACCTATGCCAATTATGAGCTACCTTGGTGTGCATGGGATAGTGAATACCGTTCTAAATGATGGCATATTTGCAGTAAGGAACAAACATAGCTAATTAGAAAATAGCACAAAGTAAATACGTGCGCTGATTGGTTAAAAATTGTGTTTCTATAACTCGATGGAGACACAGACAGTTGTCGTAGACACGGCAATCAATATTCACGGCGCTGAAATAAGCAATGCAAAAATAACAACTAAGAATTGTGTCAAATTTTAATGTCACAGCTGACAAAAACCAGGTTAAGAGTAAACAAATATTTGCACACTTGAAAACAAGCGAGTAAGATGTTTACAGAGCCTGCTACACATTCAAAAATAGTCTGTGAAAGAAATTATCGAAGCGGCTGACCTTTCAAAGATGTATGTGAATTGGCGCAACTTCACTCCATTCTAGGCTTTGCAGCACTTCAGAACTATTCACAGCTCCTCAACAGGACAAGATATTCGTCCAGAATGCCGAGTCAAACTTCTTTTCACAGAAAAATAATGCACTTTCACCTCCAAGGGTTCGAGTCGCTCGATCGGCCGCGTCGAAATAAAACCACAATTCGTGACTCCTTCCAGTGCTTGACTTCAGTTAAACCATCGGCTTAGTTATTTCTCATAAATACGTTAACTTTGGGGCCTGTTTTCTTTGTTTGTTTGGCCAAAAAACGGTGAATTTTAGCCTTGAAGCAAATGTTGAACAGTTAATTTATTTCTGTTCACCGACTCCCTTACTATGATTGGTTGATTATGTTCATGACGTAAAACCGCGAGGTGAAGAGAATCTACGTTTTGATGTTAAATAAAGCGCTAAATATTACTTTGATGTGCGTTATTTTCTTTGTGCTGTTTTCTAAAAGAAATAGAAAACATGTTTTCCGTGTTTCTATCGGGTTATAGAAACACTCGTGAAAGTTTGGGAGAACTCGAAAAAGCTGTGGAAACACTCGTCTATCGACTCGTGTTCCCACAGCATTTCTCGTTCTCCCAAACTTCCACTCGTGTTTCTATAACTCGATAGAAACACGGAACATGTTTTCTATTTCTTAAATAAAAGTTTATTGTGAATTTGAACCTAATGAAGATGCAGTGTCGTTCGCGATAAACATTAAAACATACAGCACCCTGTGATTATGTCTTATCTTTGACATTCACTGAATATCCTCCTACCATCAGTGTTATTTTAAGGCACATTCCTGTTGGCAGACAGAGCCACTCAGCGTGCACTATTGAGTTACAGATGCACGCGGGAGGTTGCAAAGCACGAAAGAAGCGTAAGCTAGCTCAATAGTGCACGCTGTGACGTTTACCATTTGTTTTACAGCACAACTTTTTGGCGATTTACAGTTTTAGTCTGGCGGCTTAGCTCGAAATTTTAGTTGAATTGTGCACTTTTTGATACAAGCATGAAACTTGGCACAATGAAAGTGGTTTTTTCAGATATAGTGCCAAGCCCGAAAAACACCGGTTTCCATGGAAGCCGTAATTTATTAAAATCAATGAAATTTCGTGAAATATTTGTTTGTCCTGGTTTATAGACAAATACTATTATGTCAGGAAGTGATATCAAGTCGCACGTACAAAATTTAGAATGAAATGCTGTAATTTAGATTGTTCACAGCCCTAAATTTTCCTATTTTTCTTCTGTTAGCGAACGGTTCACCGATCGCGAGAGACCTGGACGCTAGCGCAAAACGAAAGACGCCAGGGAGCAGAGGGCGGGGAACGAAAAATCTTTTCCCATGCAAAAATTTCCTAGTAAATTATTAGTATCAAACAGATAGTAAAAAATGACAATTGTGAGGCTAATTTAAAGCATTCACATTTGTATTTATGAATAAAAATCTACAATAGAAGGTTTATAAAAGTACAAGAAGAAGTGCTTTGTGGTGGAGGGGCCTCGGCTGAAAGTTTCATTGCTGTTTACTAGCTGAAAATAGGAAATTGGCGTTGGCACTATATCAAGAATTGAATAGTATATGAATGCTTGTAATCCCGCAACGTTTGGTGCTTGTATCAAAAATCGCACAATTCAGGAGCTAAGCCGCCGGACTATTTCTTTGAGGTAAAAGTGAGCGCGCGCTATTTAAACAATTGCGTGTAGTTTTCAAATTCACAGGAAAATCGAGAAAACATGTTAAAATTCGTGAAGTAGTGGCACTTTCTTGTGCCATGTTGCATCAAATCAGCGCGCGCGCTCAGGTTGAAGGCATTGATACGTCAGCGTGCACCCATGGGCAAATAGTAGACGCTAAATTAACCAATCAGAACGCGCGCTTTACTTTAGTTGTGCTATAAAGTAGGTTGTTCTATAATATCAAGACTTCACGACGTCTTTTTGTACATCATTATTTTCCAATAAGCGTTCGTTTAGAATCACATTGTCCGTTTCATTTATTCCTAGGGTGTAGCGATGCGGAAAAAAGACGATTAGACTGCAATAGACGGCGTGAAACATGTGTACCAGCTGCTGAGGGCAGAGCCGCATGGTGCTATGAGTCGTGGCCCTTTGGTGGTGGCCCATTTGGGGTATAGTTATTTCAATGCAATAAACAAAAGAGGGAAGCAGTCTTTGATTAAAGAAGACCACAGCTTTAAGCGTCTGTCGTTATTATTGGAAAACATGTATCAGCCTATCGCATCTGATTTCTAGCGGCCAGATGTTTCACTATTTACAAAGGGTTGCTTTGATTTTTCAGAGAATTTTGATTACCTTAGGGCCTGCATAAGGCATTTGTGTTATGAAATTTAATTCATATCCTAAATCATGACCTGCTTAAAGTGTTACCGCTGTTCTTCATTTCTCCTTCATGCTATTTCTGTCCTCCAATTTTAGTTTAAAACAATGTTGCGATGTATGAACTATTCTTACCAGTCTTCCTGTGTCAGTACGGTAGAACATACTAGTTATGCAATGGTTTCGAGTGGCATACCGTGAAATATCCCACGAGTGACTTGATTTTTCAGTATACACACGAGCCTTTATGCGATACAAAGAAAATCAAGACAATCAAGTTACGAGTGGGATATTCACAGTATGCCGCGAGAAAATTGTTTCCTCGTTTTTCCATGTTTCAATGCCGTGCGGAAACACAAAATGTTTCTGTCGTGTAGTAGAAGCAAATTTTGCTTCTTGAAAACAAAATTGACGCTGGAAACAATGCTTCCCGTGTGGCAAAACTGGGAAATAGGGAAATAGGGAAACATGCACGCGCTACGGGTGTCACTGAAAACATGTTTCCTCGTTTTCCCAGTCCTTTACATACGCATAACAGTTAATTAAAACTTTATATATAGACGAATCCATACAACTTACAAAAAGGTACAACTTCGAATGAATATAAGCTTATTGCGAAACTTGCAAAGATTTTAATGATACCGTATCTGGATTAGACTCTTCAATCTGCATTTCAAAAAGCCAACAGAAAATGACATGATTATAGTTGTCCTGGCGGTGGTAAGTCCTTGAGAAATTTTGTTTCAGAATATTTCTTTTGCTAGTCCAGTCTCTTTGCTAGTCCTGTTATCCTGGACTCTCTCTTCCGCGCGCCCTTTATAGGGGTTAAACCCAGGCGCGCGAAGAGAGAGTCCAGGGTAACTTGCATGCTCAATTATACGCCAGTTTTTCCCCCTAAATCGAACAGATGACGAGTTCAACTACTCGAGCGTGTACTAAAGCAGGATCACCGGAATAATTTGAAAAAAGCTTAGCTTGCCAGTCAGTGTCTACTTAAAGCTAACGGCCAAAACACAACAAATCGCTATCCGTCAACTATTCCTAATATTTTGTAGCTGTTTTTAGAATTGGTTTTGGATGCAATTAAGCACACCTATGGCCAGTTCCTGAACTCTCCCTTCCGTGCCCTATATTGGGGTTTCAACCCATTCTTGAACCCATTCTTGTCCCCAGACCCGCTTGTCCCTCCTAAAAATAAGTGGCTCTGGGGACACATGATTTGATTGCTTATATTTTTCACAAAGATAATTTAAATCTAGCCAATCAAATCAACCGTAGTAAAATTCCTTACAACAAAGAGATTTTAAAACGGATGATTTGATTTGCTAAATTTAAATTTCCTTTGTTAAAGATCTAGGCAATCAAATCATGTGTCTCCAGAGCCACTTGTTCCTCCTGCCCCAAGCTCAACAGGCTAAGAGGGACAAGCGGCTCTGGGAACGAGAATTGGTTGAAACCCGGTTTCCAAACACTATATAGGGCGCGAAAGGGAGAGTTCAGGGACAGGACTTATGGTCACCTCGACCGCACGCAGCATTCGACGGATCAAGAAAAAACTCTCGTGTAACATCGCTTTCGCCCGAACTTTCAGTGTCGCTGTCAACTCAAAACCAACAAATATCTAAAAAGCGCAATGAAGCAGGCTTCATTGTAGATCGCGGTAATGAGATTGAGTGCTAGATAGCTGGTATTCGAGGAAATAAGATATAATTACACTTTTTATGAAATGTAAATACCATGATGCATTTTAACGTCCAGTTGCAATCTGCAAGTTTGTTTATTTCAATATTTTCCTCCATTTATTCCATCTCTTAAAATTTATAATGGCCGGTAAACGAGTGTAAAGTGTCGTAGATTGGTTGATCAGAAGTAATTATGTCAATATAGATTCATAAGCTTAATGGTAATTGATGACTTTTAGTATTGACTTCCAATATGTACCATTAACATTTTACTTCAAATTGCTCTTAAAAAAAATTGCAAAATGGATTGTTTCTTTGCTTCCATCTAATACAATGATTTCTAAGGAAGGTGCTTGAATATCAGTGTGAAGTTCTTTATAAGTCAGAGATATAATTAGATGATTGATAGTTTTTGTGTTGAATTGTAAACTCTAAATATTAAAGACTATTAAAGTAAATTTTCATTAAGTCAACTTCCATTAAGATCGTTATATGGGGGGATATATCACCGAAATAAATTTAAAAAGTTTATTTCGCATTGTTCTTTAATTCAGTAATGGCTTTGCGAGATACCTTGCATTTAAAACGTTGCTTTCTTGTTAATTCTTTACAGATTCTCAATATTATCATTTGAAAGTGATATATGTCACTGCTTATTAGAAGCGTTAACTCTTAGAAGCTTTGATTTTTTTTCTCGACATCCGCTTTATGTAAAACACGAGAAAGCGTTATTAATGAATACTACAAAAACAAAAGTCCAAATCACAGTTCTTAGACAAATATTATTTTTTTTTTCACGACAATCTGACAAAAAGATGTCTGCTAACAAAATGAATTTTATTTTTAGAAAACGCGAGGCAAATCGTCTGGATCTATTGCATAATTTTTGCTTAAAGAAAAGAAATAAAACAATTAAAGCTAACATAATAAAAGGTGAAATAACTTAATACCATACTAGCTTTCATTTTATATTGATTCCATACTGGGAGATAAACGAAAAAAGCATGCATTTAAAAACTCGTGTCTTCATTGGACAGTAAAAATTTCATCAATGTTTCATAACATTTTTAGAGGAAGTCTCAATTATGATTGTCAAGTATGTCTTTGTTTCAACAAAACTGTCGGCTTTACAACAGAATACGTTGTTGCAAGCCCTATTGTACTCATTAAATTTTCTGTAGTGAGCGCTTAGGTTGCCAAGCTGCCATTCCGCTTAAGATTTGTCTTATTTGTTGAAAATCCCTTGAGCGTCAAGTCAAATTTCACGCTGCCGTGTTATAAATTCAATGTCTCCTGCATTATAGGTAAGAATGTGCATTTATTTAACGATTTATCGATCTACTCTGTTAAACCGCAGTTTACCATTACTTTATTTAATATTTCGCCAAATTTACTTTTCGTAAATGATTTGATTTTCGGTGGTCAAATTAAAACGACTTCTCTGACAATCGGACAGCCAAGGCGACAGTTTTTTTGTGTTTGATGCAAAACTTTATGCATTTAGGAACGTAAGCATGGTAAAAATTTATATTTAATCTAACACTTTTTGTTATTTTACCGTAGCTGAGATTCAGTTGATATTTGGTAGAGGAAGTTACCAGATGAAATGGTTAATTTTTTGAATTAGCTTGTTGTTCGCTTTAGCTTTAAAGCCGTCTTCAAACATGAAAGATGTCAATTTGATTCACAAAATGACAAATCTTGTCTAAAAACAACAAATAATATATCAACACAAAGAGATGAAGAAAACAGCGCTCAAAAAAATACGTGAATAAAGAAAATATTGGGTCCATTTTTTCTCGCTCGAGATCCCTCTGGAAACACTTAAACTAATGTCACATCTCTACAAAGGTCCATTGTTTTATAATAACAAATTTTCTCTCATTAATTTTCACATTTATGTCACAGTTAGTATTTGAACAATTTCCTTATATTTTGTAGGATAGTGACTTTGACTAAGAATAATCTGGATTTTTCTTGGGAAGATGTTCTTTGGAATATTAGAATTTGATAAAGATCGATACATCGCGAATATACTAAGCCAAATAAAGGCTCCCATCCTCACCCGCGCGCCCATGAAATTTGACAACAAACGTTTCATTACTGTTAAATGACGTAGGCCTTGCATGCAGAGATCCGTATGGTGCCTCTGATTGGTCGCGGCTCGCTTTAGATCGGCATACCACGTGACTTAAAACAACCAATCGGAGATGCTACATGTATTGATTTTAATAGTGTAATGTTAGTAGTATGGAATTCTGGATGTGATGCTTCGCGTGTGACAGTGGATCGTACGGTCTAAATCATCCATCAGTTGTCTCTCAAGGGGGGAGAGAATTAATCCCCCCCCCCCCCCAACCAAAAGATAACAATAACATATAAATAAAAATGCAAACAAAAAAGAAAAAATAGGGCGCAAAAAAGTTTATTGATCCAGGCTAGCGATTATTAAGTTTGCTATAAAGCGATTTTCGACTGCGTGTCATAAAACCAAAATCAAAGTGCTCACTCTGGCCGATCACAAAAGACACAGAAAATCCAGTGAACCAATCAAAACTCGAAGCAAATACATGTAGCAAGTTTGAAGTGCGGGAAAACGCGTGGGAGCGAATTACGATTTTACTTCTGATTGGTCGAGAAAGTGGTAAGAGTTTTTTAAACCAATCACTAAGCGTACATGTAGCAATGCAAAACCAAAGCAAACGAGAATTACTTTACACAGTGAAAATCGCTCTATTGCAAACTTTCCTCTCTTCTAAGAACTGAATGACAAGTGTGTTTACAATGGGGTGCTCAGCTTCATTTCAACATCGTGGCACCATTCTGAATTTGTCAGCCATTCCAGCGGCGTTTGGAATTGGAACTGTTTCCATTTCTTTGTCTCGCCAAACTAAGAACACTTTAAAAGAATCATGGAAACTTGTCGAACCTGTTAAAACTGAAGCAGGAAAAGCGTTATTTATAAGGTAAGCAATTTAAAAGATACTGATTTTGAATAGTTGTAAATTTTCCCTGTTTAGATACATTCTTTTATCTTAGCATTCTGGGAAATTCAATAAATATCTTCCAAGTTGTTCTTTTTTTAATCTTCGTCACCAAAAATTATATATATTGTTATATTTATACGTATTCATTACGAAACGAAAAGGACCCACGCACAATGCAGTGTAAACTCTTCGGGGGGTGTTCTCCCGGCCTGGAGAGGGTACGGTGCTTGCCCCTCCCCCTTGAACAGGGTATATAATTTCATGCGAGTCTTTACTAATCAAGGTCTGGACCCGTCCAAGGCAAGACTAAACTAAGCAAGGAGTTTAGTCTCTCAATGGCGGGGGTTTTGGTTCGCACTCAATTTATCTGTCACATGGGAAAGCAAGGTGCTTACTATATATATTCTTAATCATTTTTTTATCCTTAGGCTTTTTGAGACTCATCCAAATATCCAAGACACCTTTCCAACATTCAAGGGAGTCAGTTTAGACGAACTAATGAACTCCCGTTCTCTGTATCTTCACGCCAAGCGAGTCATGGCCGCCGTAGAAAGCACCATCTCTGCATTAGATGATGCTGAGGTGTTAGTGGAAAGTCTTGAAAACTTGGGACGAAGACATCAACCTTGGTCTGTTAGGGAGGAGCATTTTAAGGTAAACAAATATTTATTATTATATTTACATTAATAACGGAGGAAAAGCGAGGAAAAAATGCCACCTTAACTCTCTCGTGTAACAGCTCGAAATAAAATTTCCCCTTTCTAATAGACCATTTGCATTATGACGTAAAAGCGCAAAGACTTCTGGTAGTTGTAGTTAGGTTCGCGGGAAAACACCATTTCTGCCCTATGATTGGCTAAGGGCAGCCAAGCGTGAAGGTGGACATCCAAGACTTTTATTTTGATCTGAAGTTGAGCTGCAAAGTTTACGCTCCTGTTGCTTCGAAATTAGTTTATACATTTATTTTTTTAGTTACCTGTTAAAAATATAGAAAACAGGATGATAGCTTTGGAATGAAAATTGACTGAGTTCTGTGTTTTAACCAAGACAGACAAATGTTGTTCGTGTTCAAGTAAGTTTAATATGTACGTTGTGTGGCGGAGTTGACTTGCTAGAGATTCATTTATCGCGGCCAACAAGCCTAATATCACAGCTTCAAAAAAAAGCGCACTGGAAACAGATTGCTTGAAAGGACGAGTCGAGGATATAACTAAATTTGTGTGGAATCAAGTGAAAGCAAGGCAAGCCAACGATTTTCAGACGTTCAACAAACGATCGCTTCCATCGATCACAGGTGAATTAATTCTTCACGAAAAAGCGAAAATTTACCATATATCATGATTGCTCGGCGGGACGGTCAGTTCAATTTATTTTTACAGTGAGACAGAGAAACGAGTCAAATAATTTTCCTCGTTCAATCGAGCTTCATCGATGAATCATGAAGGGTCAATCATAAAGGATTTTCAAGCTGATCAATCAAAACTTCCCTGTGCAGGTGAATACAGTTCATTTGTTTTTATCTTAAAATTGTATTTTTTCGTCAAATTAGAACTGTAATTGCAATATTCTTTAACAGAGACGTTTTCTTGTTTTTGTACTGGAAATGTCAACTCGTCGAGTAGCAGTTGTGGTTTCAATCCGAGCGAGGGCCGTGCGAGCAAATATAATTTTATTTCCATAATCTTGTTGATGACCGATTACTTGTGCGACTCGAAAGGTGAGCCTCAAAGATTTTTACGAGTGTAGAAATCATGTACTGTGCTCCCCCATGTTTAGAAAGGGTAAAATATTGCGTCTTCGTATATTATTTGAAAATACCTGGTAAGCAAAAGTTTTAGGAATTTAACTAAATAACCGCGCGACTGAGACTTGGAGGAAACACTCGTTGAAACTTCACTATTCACTTGCATAGCTTTTTTTTCATTTTAACGGACTTGGTTTTATACTGAGAGGTTGTTTTTTGCCCTTTCGATGAAGCCACAGGGACGTCTTCTTCGGTGAGAGTAATTTTCTTTACCTCGATCACGATTTTCTTGGGCAAGCGAGCTTGATGACGATTCAAAATTTCCCGCGAACCTAACTACAACTACCAGAAGTCTTTGCGCTTTTACGTCATAATGCAAATGGTCTATTGCCATACATTTCTTATCCTTTCACAGCTACAAGGACGTACTCAGTAAGTCCTAAGTTAAAGTCCTTCTATGAGGTCTGCCGCACATTGCAAAAGCAATCAAACCGCCGGCACAGAAATGTCAGTTATGGGAAGCAGGGATGGCGCAGTGGTGAGAGCGCTTGCTTTCCACCAATGTGGCCCCGGTTCGATTCCCGGATCCGGCGTCATATGTGGGTTGAGTTTGTTGTTGGTTCTCGTCCTTGCTCCGAGGGTGTTTCTCCCTCTACGAAACCCAACAGTTGTAGCAGTCCAATTCGATCTGGAAACAGTGGACGAAAAACCACACCGTGGATGTGCCGCTCTAAATTCCTATTTTTTTTTTTTTCAATTTATTTAGTTATTTACTTATGAGGGCCTGGTAAAGACATTGTATATTTGGTGAATGCTACATGACCAAAAAACCTACAAAAGTTGATTTTTGTGCTTAGCCTATCATCCGCCATCTTGGTTTTCGGGTTAATTGTGTTATTTTTTCGTCCCTTTTTCGTTTGAGTCTGGCAATAAGCGAGTAGAGATGCTGTATTTTGTTCCTTTAGGTTGTAGGTGAAGCTCTTCTGTGGACATTACAGGACATGCTTGCATCCGAGTGCACAAGTCAAGTCATACAGGCCTGGAAAGAGCTGTTTAACTTTATTACCAAAACCATGTTACGTGGAAATGGAGAAGCAACTATCATTAGATAAACAATTTTAAATACTCTGTTTGGGAGGAATGATTTAAGAAGCAGTGACGTAATCGCTAATGCACGGGATCACGAATAACGAATCACGGATCACGGGTATTTTTATCAACGGATCACGGATCGAGCGGTCCGGGTCGTTGGGGTTTAGTTCTGGCCAAAACAAAGTGGCAGCGATAACGAGGACAACGGACTGGTCTTTAGGCCGGTTTGTACTGCACAACGAAAGTCTCAACTTAGAAAGAACTCAACTTACAACGAAAACAGCTTTCTTTATCAATCGTTGGAGTCATAAACTGGTAAATTAAAGGGTCGTTTGAAATAAAAGCAGCTGCCACTTTAAGCGTCCCGCCTTGAGAGCGAATTCCTTCATGTCCTTTAGGTCAGTAGTCACGTGTCTCAGTTACAGTAAGATTTTCTCTTTACACACTCGGGCATACTGATTTCTTAAATCAATACTATAGAATTCAGACAACATTGAGTTGCACTTAGTTCTATTGTATCCGTTTCCTGATTGTTCGTTACTTTGGGTGGGATGAGTAAAATTCTGTGCAGCTGACTTTTCAATATTTTTAATGGATTTGTCACTAATGTACAGTATATTACAATTATACAACTAACTATGTATATACAACTAAGGTATATTACAATCAAACGGAAAAAAAAGTAGGAGAAAAAAATAGAACTTTGGTTCCACTTGACACCTAACTAACCAAGCCAACCAAGATTAATAAACATATATTCAAAAATGTAAAAAAAGTCTTGATGAATCCGTGAATCGTCACAATAAATGAACTTCGTTGATGTTCAAGTTGGCGAGGACGTTTTCATCAATATCAGAAGCATATCACCTAAAAGCGTACGTGTAATTTCCACTCATGAGAACAGAGAGTGGAGAGACATTTTGAGGTTTTCCCTGACAGTCGCAAATACTCGCGCAATGCTCGGTCGCGCAAACGATTAATTGATCCATATTAGGAAGTAAATTCTGATTGGCTCCCCGCGTGATTTAAAAATCCCCAGAGCTGTGATTATACTCTTCTAGGTGATAAGCTCTATGTCAGTATAGATCGTAAGTAAGTAAGTAGTAAGTAAACACATATCACCAATGAGCCTGGGGCTCGTTTAAAAGTGAACGTGTATTCTAAAAATTACAATGTAAAAAATTTAAATATGATTATCGATTCAATAAAAATACAAAAATTAGACTATAAAATTTAAAATTGAAAAACTAGACCGGCTATAAAATTTAAAAACTACGTAGACAATAAAATTTAAAAATGTAAACTAATCGATACAAAGATTACAGCAACAGATGGCATCGGTGGTCAGGTTAACATTGTTCGGTAAATTTTTAAAAATTCTAAGAGATACATCACGTGCATATACTGATCTTTACTAATGAATGATGGTTGGTCATTGCAAACATACGTTTCAATATGAAATATCTTATTAACCAAGCGCAAGGGGCGTACAGGGGAAATCTTAGCTCTTGTTCTTGGTAGTACAGATCGAGCGCACAGAGGTTTCAATAAAAGAGACCGATGTACGGTGCCAAGCCAGCTTGGTAAATAAGAGATTTTTGCATGCAGTTCCGCTTCAAAACTAAGCAGCTGGAAGAGAAGGAAGTGCTTTAAGGATAAAAAGAAGCTTTTAAGCTTCTTGTTAACGTGTAAAAACTCGGGAGGGAAAACCTAGGCTCGAAATATATCACATAATGCATGAGTGAAACTTAATCCCTTGACCTATCTCAAACTCGTTCCTAGGGTCCTCTCCTTCCCTTCTCTTGGACGAGAAAAAGAGGACCCTGGGAACGAGGTTGGACGAGGGTGAAACCTATTTGACACAATGCATGAAGTATACCTAAAATTTGATTTGAATTCATTACTAAAATGCAAAAAAAGTCAGTTTCCTAAAAAGCATAATAAAAATATACTTTACAGACACAGCAGAGTGGCTTGATTCTAAAAACTATAAAAATACCTACATTCTAAGTTTACCACGCAAACTACAGTGTTTGGTCATATACCGCAACAATTCGATTTATGCGCCCTGGGCGCTAATTATTCGGGCATAAGCCACGAGACAAGAATTAAGCCCGGGCCAAACGAGTATGGGGAGTTGATGAGAGTTCAAACTCTCACTCTCGTTTGGCATGGAACTCTCATGCACTCTCATCTACTCTCGGGGGCACACATGCGCACACATCGACTTTGAACGTGTTCAAATTTTTCATGAGAGTCGATGAGAGTTTTCTCTCGTTTGGCCCGAGTTGACGGTAGTCGATGAGAGTTGACGTAAACTCTCATGAGAGTCAACACTCATCAGATCTCATCCTCGTTTGGCCCGCACTATTTTTTCGCAGTGCTCCTGATAAGGATGGGTTCGATTCCAAATATTCGATGTAGTTTGTGTCCCAGTCCAGCGCCGTCATGCAATATCTGTTTACAGATCGTCTGGTGATATTTTATTCCGACAAGCAAACTGAAGGTCGCCAGGGGTTACATAACCATCTTCAAACTTGCTAAAGTACACGAAACGCTCTCTGCGTTTAAGATGTCCCGAGTAAAAGCTGTTTTTTAGCTTCTTGTTTACTTTTGGTAGCACAACGCATGGCGCTTATTGTTCGGATGGAAAAGAAGATATCACAATTCACTCGTCTAATCAGTCTTTTCTACGTTTCCCAAGATCATACGATCTTACACTTCGCCTTGTAAGGCACCGTTTTGAAAGGAAAGCGAGTTCACAACCTCGAAGTTGACCACGATGTATTAGAACAGTTTAGAAAATAGCACAAAGTAAATACGTGCGCTGATTGGTTAAAAATTGTGTTTCTATAACTCGATGGAGACACAGACAGTTGTCGTAGACACAGCAATTAATATTCACGGCGCTGAAATAAGCAATGCAAAAATAACAACTAAGAATTATACCAAATTTTAATGTCACAGCTGACAAAAACCAGGTTAAGACTAAACAAATATTTGCACACTTGAAAACAAGCGAGTAAGATGTTTACAGAGCCCGCTACACATTCAAAAATAGTCTGTGAAAGAAATTATCGAAGCGGCTGACCTTTCAAAGAAGTATATGAATTGGCGCAACTTCACTCCATTCTAGGCTTTGCAGCAATTCAGAACTATTCACAGCTCCTCGACAGGACAAGATATTCGTTCAGAATGCCGAGTCAAACTTCTTTTAACAGAAAAATAATGCACTTTCACCTCCAAGGTTCGAGTCGCTCGATCGGCAGCATCGGTCGTCAAACCATTCGGTTAGTTCGATGAAGCGAAATAAAACCACAATTCCTGACTCCTTCCAGTGCTGGACTTCTGAG
Source organism: Oculina patagonica (assembly GCF_052425735.1). NCBI lineage: Eukaryota > Metazoa > Cnidaria > Anthozoa > Scleractinia > Oculinidae > Oculina > Oculina patagonica. The sequence goes on from NC_135768.1 coordinate 22,196,653, forward strand.
TTAAACCATCATCGGCTTAGCTATTTCTCATAATTACGTTAACTTTGGGGCCTGTTTTCATTGTTTGTTTGAACAAAAAACGGTGAATTTTAGCCTTGAATCAAATGTTGAACAGTGTAATATTCTACCCTGGGTATTGTTATTAATGACATGGTAATAAGATGTGGAGAATCGCTCTGGCCTGGGACAAGCCCAAGACCAGGCGAGGATAGGAGCTGAGGGGGTCAATCCGACTTACTCGATTAGGGGGGGAGGGTGGGTAGCCAAACTCTCCACTTTCGCGGCCTCGAGTAGAGTGATGGGGTGGAGCACATGTAACCCCTTTTATAGTCTCATTTGCATAATCCCCAGGGTATTAATTACCAATGCAAATCGAGTTTGCATAGTGTAATATTCTACCCTGGGTATTGTTATTAATGACATGGTAATAAGATATGGAGAATCGCTCTGGCCTTCCCCAAGCTCACCACCATTCTCATCCTTAACACCAAAAGATGTTCACTTTTCTCACGTTCGGAACTCAAAACATGACTTTACTCTTCCCAATCCTCACTAATTGTAACATAATTAACTTAAACACTAAATAATTATACTTAAGAGAATGTCTCCTTTTGATCCACAAACTTAATTTGGCTCAGTAAATAGAATTCGCTCAAAATCCCTCCAGTAATTTCTTATTATAAGTAAGTAACAAATATGGAATTAGACTGGAGAAAAATTGTTTTCTTTATGAAATCTGGATGAAAACCTTTTACACCTTCTGGTGGCCTCGATGGCCATTGGCCGGATCGTGAAATTTGGTAAAGTCCAACCATTCGCTCTTATACAAATATTGCAGCTACATCGCTTAAATACCGATATTTGTAAACAACAAGCCTTGGCCTTTTAAACTGGATGAACCGCATTGAAAAACTTTGATTATCAAGAAAGAGACGAGGATCTAAAGTTTGGCTATTTTGGACGTTAAAGGCCAGCTCAAATTTTCCTTAACTTTATGTAGTAAAATATCAAAAATGGCTCGTACTCACAAGTTAAACTGCATATCAGCGGCAAGCTCCATCCTTCCGCTCTGAGAATATGTAAAAATATTTGGCCGTTTTCTACTCCTTCGGTTGTTGACAAGGGGCGAAACAAGTGCTACTCGGCGGATTTCGCCATGTTGTCATCATAACAATTCGAACCAACTTCAGTACCAAAAAGAGGAGAATTTTGTTAGATCACTAGTGCATTTATCTCGCAGCGAAGGAAGAAATCACCTTGCAATCCGCTTTTATCTGAACGGAAATTATCACGTCGAGATAGTCCATTTTACAGCAACTTTTACAGCAACATATCGATCTTCTACTGTCAGCCATCTTGGTTTTAACATCCGCTAACCAGTATAAAACACCACGGACTTTGCCACGGACTGCGGACTGCGGACTGCGGACTACGGACTGGGTATAAACACAAATGCGGACTCAAACTGCGGACTGGGTATAGAATACGGACTACGGTACAAAATGCAGACTGAGCATATAAAATACGTTTAAATGCAAACCACGGCAAGAAACAACGACTTTTTTTATAGACGGTTGTTGAAGGCGGCACGAAGAAAAGCACACAAACTGCTCGTCGATCAAGATTCACAGCGAAATCAAAATTTATTTTTTCTTTCAGGATAAATACAATTCCAGTGCCGTAGCAAGGGGAGGGGCCGGGGGGGTCGTGCCCCCCCCCCAGTTTTTTTTCCCAAAAAGTAAAAACAGACCCGTATGAAATGTTGAAAATAACATTTTATCTCCCAAAAGGTTTGAAACAATAACATTTGTACTTCTTTTCATTTTTTAACGTACGTAGGGTGAGGCACAACAATATTAAACAGCTAAAAAATAAACTAAACGAACTAAACTTTGGGAAGTTTTCAAAAAACGACCTGCCGATGAAGTCTACGTTTGTCTCTAAGGCAACTCAGACAGTTTGATAACTACGAACTCACCATGATGACTCTGAAAAGTGAAACATTTGCTGGTTTCAAGATACAGAGACAGTCGGTTTTCTATTTTGTAATTGACGTTGCAAGTGTTATACTCTCTTCAATGTGCATTGGTTTGCTGAGACAGTGTAGGAAGAAAATAATTCGCGATTTGCGTAAATCACAAATAGCTCTTGGAGAACGCTGGAAATAGCATTTCCAAGCCTCTAGATTTCAAAATTTTCTGGGGGGGGGGGTGCATTCCCCCACACCACCCTAGCGGCTCTCGCCTCCGGCGCTCGCGTGCCTCCCAGTTATTTTACCCTTGCTACGGCACTGAATTCTCTCAAAAATGCTCTGCTCGGTATCTGTGAAAGAAGAGGCTTACCTTAATTAACGCTCTCATCGTTCTTGAAATTTGACTGGTTCGCCTTCAAAACATTCGTCCGTTCCACTGGATGTTTTCTGAGAAATATACGGTGAGATTCCGAGAATTTACTTGCGAGCTTTCCGCCGCCATATTGGATTTGCGACATATACAAGTGCTTGGTTTTCAAAAGAAGACGCAATGCTCAATCTGCACTCTTTCAACTTGAATTGTTTCTCTGCGTCTAGACAAATAACTACTTCGGATATCTATAGCGTCAATACGTGAGATAACTAAAAAAAATAAAAAATAAAAGAGAAGAAACCTTGAGGGAAATCACCAACGTGAAAAGCTACCTTTTACTGTTGAAAACGTATAGTCAGGTCGCTTAGCGCAAATTTTTGGAGAAATCGTTACATGGTTGATAAAAGCACTAAACTTTGCAGAATGATTCTAATTTTATAATTCTAATTTTATCCGTGGCTCCACCTGAATTTTTTCTTGCAATTTGCAAAATTTGCTAAACGTTTTTTACCACGAACAAACTCTCAAGCACCGCTACCACGCCATTTTGAATTGATGCAATGACAGTTGGACAGAAGCAAATATTCCTCTACTCCGTAAGTAATTTGCAGTTCTATGCTTAAATGTTGTAAAAATATATATATAAATTGAAGACATTGTTGAAGGTTTCGCTAAAATTTCAATTTTTAGATGCAGTAATCTAAAATGTTTATTATGGTAATTATGCGCTTGTAGTTTGTGGCCGCCCAGGGAAGCGGAACATGCTTAAAGACGCCTTGAAGAAACGAGATTACACAGAGGTCGCATAAGGTTTTGGTCAAGCTAAGGCAGCTTCAATAATAAGAAAATACATTTTCAGCAACGAGGCATATAAATTTATGGATCGTTTCCATAAAATAGTCAAGGAGCGTCGTTACCATCTAGCCTCAAAACTTTAATGTTCTTAATTTTCAATGGAGACGGTTTGAAAAGAAAGATAAGCACGAGTCCCAAGCATGCCTTACCGTTGATCAGCCTATTGTCTACAACACAAAGAAAAAAATCAAAGGAATCCAATACAGAAACAAGGCACTCATAGGAGCGTGAACCGCCTCTGCCTGTCTACATTGACCTGAACATGCATAGATTGACGAGATGCAAGCGGATCATCCAGCATTTACACCAGCTGGAAATTTCTATTTCCTATGTCAGGGTCACACAGCTTGAAGAGTGCGAGCACTTTGACGAGGATGGAGTTGTATCCCTTGCCTGCGAAAGGTCTGTTCACTGTTGGTGTCTTAGACAGCCTTCAAAAAGCGGCTCTTTTCTTGTTACCGGCATCAGTCTCCTCCAGTTTCCAACTGAGAACCAACCAGGTATAAGTACACAACCAGTTACGATTTCTCCATCTGTACCTAGAAAGCTCTCTGCCTTGTTCACGCTTTGTCTGGTTGTAACACCACATCCAGATTTAGGGGAAAGGGCAGACTTGACAGGCATTTAAATTAAAGAGGAAACAGAAACACTTCCCTATTTAGCCTCCCATGCGATTGAGTCCTTTGATGCCGACTGTGAGCACTTCCGAAAAACTGAACGGCTGGTTATTATCGTTTATGACAAAGAGAGTTCGTCCTTGTTCCTTAACCAAACTAAGCTTGAACTTCTCTGTCTTAAGAACGTTCATTGAGAAGATGCTACCAACGGACAATGCTTTGCTTTAACTCACAATAGACGGGCGTTCAACCTAGGACACTTGTACTGATACTGAGCAAAATATCCCTTCACCTTATAAACACCTTATCGAGTTTCACTCTCTTTATATTTTTCATGTTTTTCTGTTAATTTTTGGATCAAGGTCTTGGCGAGCCACCCCATCTAACGCCACTAGATCACCCATGTCTAGGATATTACAATTACATTTACATTTTTTCTTTTGTCAGTATAAAAGGACTGCGTGGGATGCTAGTTTTAGGGAACCTGGAAATCACGTGACTTTTTCTTCAATTTGCCTTATGGGTAATAAATATTTGATAAAGGCCTGCACAAAATAGCGACGGACAGCCCCTGAAAAATCTAGTTGACCGCTTACGAAAGGGAACATTGCAGAACAACTTTTATGAATTTATGCAAATGAGCTCAAAACGTTTAGTTTTAAATTTCAAGGAAAATAAAAAAAAATCGGGTGGAGCCACGGATAAACTTGAAACAAGAATCGAAAAGAGGCTGCATGCAATACTCTCACAGTGTCTCTCTCCACCCAGGTGTATAAATGGGTACCGGCGAATTTACTGCTGGGGGGTAACCCTGCGGTGGACTAGTATCCCATCCAGGGGGAGTAGCAATACTCCTAGTCGCTTAATGCTACGGAAACCGGGATAAGCTCCGGCTCAGTGTATGGGCCACTTGGCTCGGACACAGAGTGAAAACGGCAGCTCGATTTTGCGATTCAAAACTCCGGTTCCAAACTCGAATGTTGAGAGGATTATCGTCTGGCTTCACGTGGCAGACACGTACGAATTTTGCCGAATTTTGCTTGTTTTCGCTACACTAACACACGGTTTGTTTTTACGTTTCGCCATTCGCTTATTCAACACCCCTCGGACTCCTGTAATAGCAAAAAAGAGGTACGAAATTTCAAGTACTTAAGAAGTTAAAAAATTCTACTGGCAGAAGAGAAAAACATACGGGGAAAAACGTCTGACCCGATTTTCATTGTCATGCAAATTAGGGTTGTTTGTCAAATTCCCACGTGCCTGCCGCTTGAGGCTGGCCAGATATGCAGTTGAATAACGATAACTAACTCGAACCTTCAAAGGAGATCGAAAAACGTTTGAGATATCGGGAGTTCGAGTTAGCAAGGGTACTAAATTATTAGAGAAAAAACACCTGGAGGATCGGAGAAAGTTCGAGTTTAGCAGGAGGTTCGAGTTATCTGTAATGAAATCGACAACATTATATTAAGTTTTGAGTCGAGTCTCCACTGCAACTCCGATCCAAGAATCAAAGACTAAAGCGAATGAAACAAACACAAATTTTAAGTTCCTCACAATTGGAGGGATTTTAATGTGTTTTGACAGTACTTTGCTGTAATCTACGAGCAGGCTTTCTGTAGGAAAAAGGCTAACTTTATCGAGCTAGGCGAGAAGGTGAGACAACTTTGATGCTCAGTTTATTCAGCCTTGCTTCTAGTTATTTTTAACATCAGGTCACGTTTGGTAGCATTTTGCATGCTTAGTCTGCATTTGATACCGTAGTCCGTGTTTTATACCCAGTCCGTAGTCCGTAGTCCGCAGTCCATGTTTTATACTGACCGACTAAACTGGTCAGCGGATGTTAAAACCAAGATGGCTGACAGTAGAAGATCGATATGTTGCTGTAAAAGTTGCTGTAAAATGGACTATCTCGACGTGATAATTTCCGTTCAGATAAAAGCGGATTGCAAGGGGATTTCTTCGTTCACTGCGAGATAAATGTACTAGTGATCTAACAAAATTCTCCTCTTTTTGGTACTGAAGTTGGTTCGAATTGTTAAGATGACAACATGGCGAAATCCGCCGAGTAGCACTTGTTTCGCCCCTTGTCAACAACCGAAGGAGTAGAGAACGGCCAAATATTTTTACATATTCTCAGAGCGGAAGGATGGAGCTTGCCGCTGATATGCAGTTTAACTTGTGAGTACGAGCCACTTTTGATATTTTACTACATAAATTTAAGGGAAATTTGAGCTGGCCTTTAACATCCAAAATAGCCAAACTTTAGATCCTCGTCTCTTCCTTGATAAGCAAAGTTGTTCAATGCGGTTCATCCAGTTTAAAAGGCCAAGGCTTGATGTTCACAAGTATTGGTATTTAAGCGATGTAGCTGCAATATTTGTATTAGAGCGAATGGTTGGACTTTACCAAATTTCACGATCCGGCCAATGGCCATCGAGGCCACCAGAAGGTGTAAAAGGTTTTCATCCAGATTTCATAAAGAAAACAATTTTTCTCCAGTCTAATTCCATATTTGTTACTTACTTATAATAAGAAATTACTGGAGGGATTTTGAGCGAATTCTATTTACTGAGCCAAATTAAGTTTGTGGATCTAAAGGAGACATTCTCTTAACGCCAATAACACTTGACAATTCTCAATTTAGAAAGCAGTGTTCCAGTGTCCAGCTTTATACTAAACATTCGGAAAGGCCTGAGAAAATCCCTTCAAATTATTAAGACGTTTGTATGACTGTCCTAATTCCAAGGGCAAGTCTGCCAGTTTTGCTGCCGCTCCCGCCGGATTCACAACTTGTCTAAGCTTGATGTAGTGTAGAGCCGTTTTACTACTTCTCCACCCCACGTGATCCATGATTTCGTGGAGGCTTACACCCTCAAGGGCTAGGGACACGGCCGCCCCACTACGAAAGCCGTGAAGAGTAAAATGGTCGCTAGATAGTTGTTTACTTAATAAGGAAGTGTAAATTTTCAGTCTCGCCTGAGCGGCCGCTGACTCTAAACAATGAGGACCCACCAAATTTGATTTAGTTACCGAGCGGAAAAGGAAGCCCGGGGACAACCTTATACCCAGAAGTTTACAAATATTAAAGTACATTTCCAGACCCCGAACTGGACAAACTGATTTATTGGAACCTCGTTTAAACGCAAAAACATTGGCATCTCCTGACCTCAAAGATTTCGTCCAAACATGATTAAATAAAAATCCTGAGTCATCAGGAAAACGTAAAATATCAGATACCTTGACTTGCAATAAATCTGCTGCTCGATCACCCGCAAAAAATAAGGCCTTAAAGAGAGCTTGATCTCTCGCATAAATAAATACTTGTACCGCACTCAGCACCGAGCTATTCAAAAGCATCTTTTCTAAATAACCAGAAATAACTCTTAAATCACGTAAAATAATTGGCTCCGCTTGACGAGGCGTAATTCTAGCCCTAAGTTGTTCCTCTCGAACATCTGCAAGGTAAGTCTTTACTGAATGACAAGAAGCTGGGTTCCCCACACCAAGTAAGGAATGCCACTCTGAACCCCTGCCATGTTCAATAAATATTGCACGAAGTTTCTCAATTAACGAGTCAACTGTTCCAAAAGCAAGTCTCTTTGGACAAGCACAAGACATCCCTGTTTGAGACACTGCCGGGCAAGCCGATTGGTGGACCTTGGTTCTCCCGCCGCGATCCTCCAAACAAGGAAGGCTTTGATATCAGCAGGAAGAGCAGAAGAAAGAGATTTTGGCGTCGACAGGCTCGCAAGGAATTGGCCCAGCGCAGCAGCTCAAGTTCCAAAGCTGATTTCTGTTTAACGTAACGAGAAGAGGATCGCTGCTGAGACAATTGCCGTAGACGCCCTGCAATGTTTCCTTCATCAATCTTACATTTCTTTGCGGGTGACTGAGCATGATCCCCAACAGATCGCCTCACATAGCCACATTGCTGGCAAAATTTGAAATGTTCGTCATTCGGGTAGCCGCATACAGGACACGCTACAGATGGAGTATATAACTTCGGGACCCTAGGCAGAGTCTGCAAGGAAACGAAATGTGGAAAATGTTACTGAAGTCCACAAGGCCTGGCACAATCTAGAAACGAGATATCCGGCATGCCCACATATTAGTCGTACATGGAGTCGGTATATAACCAGACCTCGAGGGGGTGAGAAGGACATTCATGTCTCCCTGCTCGCCGAGGCACAGCTTGTCGGAACAACGAGCCATAAGTTCTGGCCACCAAAATAATGGAGGATTAAACTCCGGAATTATTACTGTAAAGGGGATCTTGAAGCCAAACAAAAACTTTAAAACGGGACCAATCAAGCTCAATCAGGCCGAAAGGAGGAAAAACGTACGGATTAGACATCTGGCTCACAGACCGTAGATCCTGAGAAAAAAGGTTTACTCCCGCGGAACAAGGGCTAAGAAAAGGGGTAAAGTGCGGCAGAGGAATACCATTCCTACCCATAGGAGCATTCGAGTCGAGAGCCATTAAATCAAAGGAGTGTCCGCCTGATCCCCCAAATGCCTGATCCACCGCCGCAAAGGCCGCGACCGACAATTTAACATCAAGGGATGACAGTCTTCGAGAAGGCGCATCTGCCTGGTTCTCACGGGACGGAAGGTACTGCAGGTTGAGTTGAATGTTGCGTGACGACAAAGCGAAAAACAACTGCTTTGTAACTTTCGTCAGCTGAGGTGATTTCTTACTTCCCTGCGCATTCCAGGCACCAATCATAACTTGACTATCAACATAGGCGTCAAGTCTAGCGTTACGAATTTCTTGTGGGAGCGCCTTGATAGCATAAACCAAAGCCAGCAATTCCTTAGATGATATAAAAAACTCCCTCTGGTCTGGGTTCCAATAATCTCTAAAGCTCTGATCGGCCGGATGGAAGATGTAAAACACAAGCCCAACCATGACCAGACGCGTCGGTAGAGAGAGAAACGGTGTAATGTTTTTCTTCTTTCCAAGGGAGATATTGTTTCCAATTATCCAAGAAACGCCAATAGGACAACTCCTCCTTAAGGAATTCGTTCAAGGGTACCTGGCCATTAGCAGGAGCTCTCGCAATGGCGGCACTCATTTCTCTAATAAACAGCTTTGCCATTGGCACAGCTAACGAGAAAGAAATACACTTCCCCTGGAAGCGTTGCAAGGTCTTGAGAGCCACCCAAGACTTACAAGCAAGAATGTCCTCCCTCAAAGCAGCGAAAGACTCGATCTTGCGAACAGGTATCAGAAAGGACAATTTTTCAGAATCGACAACAAGACCCAGGTACTCGAGTGCTGTAGTCGGAGTTAAAACGGACTTCTTTATGCCAATGGTATAGCCGAGCTCTACCAAAATCGAGAGAACAACAAACAAAGCTGCCCTTGCTGCAAGTAGACGATATTCCCTTGATCTGTTAAGGGGGAGCTGCGACCAAGGACCACTGGAAGTCAAAAGTTCGCCATTTAAACGGTCATCGATATATAAAGAGCAAGGGATCCCTTTAGCTCTCAGGAAGCCCGAGGCAGCAAGACCAATAGTGTGATAAATATAGGGCGAAATCTTCCATCCAAACGGCAAAGTCGTACAGACCAGCCATAAACCCCCAAAGCTAAAACCAAAATAGGTCTGGGAGTTCTCGGAAAGGAGCACGTGGTCGTAGCCAGATTTGTCGTCGCACTTGGGCATAAACGAGCCCCTGTATATAAATCTGGGTACGTCCGCCAATTTATCCAGAGAGAAGGGTATATCTCTCATCCAAAGATTCAGAAATCTGGCGTCGATGCAAAGTCTTGGTTTGGACGGTTCTACCGTTAAATGAAGCACCAGGTAAGGGGGGTCATCCACGCCAACCTCCCCCCATACTCTGAACGCTCCTGTAAAAACACGGTTAATAATCTCTCGCGATATAAAATCCGAGAACTTCCTGCACGACTCATGGTTTGGAAACCGTTTCTGTGGCGGCAAATCTGAGGAATACCTAAAGTCGAGCAAATTGGAGAATGTCCACTTTGTCACGAATCCACCCGCCAATACGATCAGCTAGGGGATGGCCCTCGAGAACATTATCCCACGCCCCAACGTTTTGATGTAAGCCACCAACCGAAAAATGATCGGGATCTCTCAATTTAAATGCTTCTAACTCAGGAGCCACGCCCGAGAGCACGTCCTTCCAATGTACTACCTCCGTCACACCCTCCTGGTCAGGAACCCCGTTTATATCCACCCAATTCGAATTGATTCTCGGCTTGATTCCCTTAACCTGATTCCGAAACTCTACCCAGTGACTTGCTTGTTCCAGAATCCCTTCATTGGAGACCACGGATTTTCTCTTACGACCCACCATCTAGGTAAAAAGACGGGTTTAAAAATAAGGATTTACCTTAAACCAACCGAAACCAGATAAATATAAAAGCAAAGAAATCTATATGAGAAACGGGGTTCCTGACCAGGAGAGAGCGACTTCAACACGTCTGAGAGCAGAACGTCTGGTGGCTACCGAGATAAACGGTAAACCAGCAGGAGTCACTCACCCTGATCAAGAGCTATTTGAAATACAGCCAAAGAAAGAAAACGGGACAACGAAATAAAGCAAAATACTGTGACAACAAACATGACAGACATGGATATTTATTTATGTAATCCCGAAAATACAATATTCATTAGACCATCCTGGTATGTTCACAACTCGTCTTACAATTTCGGATGCTTCTGCAATCAACAAAAAAAACGACCTCTCTTTGCCAGATTCCCGGTCTGCCGATAGGGGCAATACCTCTGATAGTGACCAATTTGGTTACAAGCGAAACATCTAACCGAGGATCGACCATCACGCCCACGACCCCTAGGCGCGAAGGGTCTAGAAGCTGCCACTCGCATAGCCTTATCAACTTTAGAAATCGAATCGAGAACCTTTCATGATCCTTGTCGCCCAATAGGACTTGAAGATACTGCTGGAATTGAGAGTCCGGGACCCTAATTTTATCCTTCATAGCCTGCAATACCGCGTTGAAGAACCCCGACTTGGGATGTTTCGACTCTTTCGCCACAATCTTCAAATTGATAAGGTAATCCAAGGCCTTCTCCTTGCTGAACATGGGCATCTTAATGAAACTTTGCAGTTCCTCTAAAGCTGACTCAACAGAAGCCTTCTGGGAGTTCTCTAAAGTCTCCAGCCTACGCATGACGCGTAACATGTCATCCTCTTCCAGCATAATAAAGTCAAGAGGATACGTTTATTAACAATCTTATTCTCCAAACGTTTCCCTTCCATATGTTGTACATTCAGAGCAACACGAGCAAATAAACATCATTAAACCATTATAACCATAGAAAAAACATTATTATTATTATTATTATTGTTATTGTTATTGTTATTATTAAAACATTAGCATTAGAATTAAAGAAGGCCAAATACGTTCCGTCACATAATTACACCATACAAGCATCAAATAGAACAAAAAGTGCCATTTTCTGTTTCTATTTGTTTCTCTTCACTTTTTACCACGCCAACAAATCTCACGAGCACCCGCCAAAACAAAAAAACAAAACAAAACAAAACAAAACAAAAAAAAAAAAAATTAACACGCCGAGTGGCCTAAGGCATTTACAGGAAAAACATTTTCACGCATGAAGAATTCAGAGACAACATCAACATCACGAGGCGGAGCAAACCACACAGGCAATTTAAATTCAATATCAACACAAAAGCATAATTCACCACGCCAACGAGCCTCTCAGACACATTCAAAAAACCTCACAGGTATTAACAGATCAAAAGAATCTTCCGCTACACAATCAATACCAAAACAAATTTACCGCACAGGCAATATTAGACAAACATTTCACCGCAAAAGAAAAACCACACAGGCAATATTAGAACAATATTTCGCCGCATCGGCAATATCAAATAAACATTTCAACGCACAGGGAAGCCACACAGGCAATATTAAACAAACATTTACCGCGCAGGCAAGCCTCACCGGCAATATTAAACCAACATTTTCGCCACACAGGCAATATTAGATAAACATATCGCCGCACAGGCAATATTAGAACAACATTTCACCGCACAGGCATTATTAGATAAACATTTCGCCGCACAGGCAATATCAGAAAGACATTTCGCCGCACAGGCAATATTAGATAGACATTTCGCCGCACAGGCAAGCCACACAGGCAATATAAAAAGCAACATTTCGCCGCACAGGCAATATCAGATAAACATAACACCGCACAGGCAATATTAGACCAACATTTCGCCGCACAGGCAATATTAGATAAACATATCACAGCACAGGCAAGCCACACAGGCAATATAAAAAACAACATTTCGCCACACAGGCATTATTAGATAAACATTTCGCCGCACAGGCAATATTAGATAGACATTTCGCCGCACAGGCAAGCCACACAGGCAACATAAAAAACAACATTTCGCCGCACAAGCAATATCAGATAAACATAACACCGCACAGGCAATATTAGACCAACATTTCGCCGCACAGGCAAGCCACACAGGCAATATTAGAACAACATTTCGCCGTAACAAAAGATAAACAAATTCACCGCACAGGCAAGCCACACAGGCAATATACTATAAACATTTCGCCACGTCAGCGAGCCTCACAGGCATTAAGTTAAAAAATAGCAAAAAACCAAGCCGCGCAGACAAACCTCACAGGCATTATCAACACAAATATCAGCCAACCAACCAAGGACTTGAAGAGTCCAAAAAGCGTAACGTTCAAACCAGAACAAAATAAAACCGTACCTCATTCGCTTGTAACACCGGTTGAGCCCCAGCGGCTGGTTGAATTTCACCCGGTTGTTGAGCCGGCGCCTGCACTGGCGGGTTCACTTGAGTTGCAATTTCTTCAGCACCGACAGCGTTAGGAACTTGATCTGCCTCAGCCATCGAGTAAGTCGGGTTGAACACAAATGCCAAACACTTCACTTTCGCGGCCTCGAGTAGAGTGATGGGGTGGAGCACATGTAACCCCTTTTATAGTCTCATTTGCATAATCCCCAGGGTATTAATTACCAATGCAAATCGAGTTTGCATAGTTGATTTATTTCTGTTCATCGACTCCCTTACTATGATTGGTTGATTATGTTCATGACGTAAAACCGCGAGGTGAAGAGAATCTACGTTTTGATAGCGGAGCTCCACAACGGCCGGAAGGGCCGCAGAGCGGAGCCCCATACCCATAGAAAATTCACAGAAATAGGAAAACCATGAACTTGAGTTTTCATGGTCATCATGGCTAGCGGTATGGCTCGCGGGCGCGTACGTACGGCGTACGGTGTTGCGCACTTCAGAAATAGATAAACACTCATCTATTTGTTACTGGGCATCCAAGTTATGGTCAATTGACAGCTGTCAATACAAGGTATCCGCTGACCAGTATCACGTGATCATATCGCGGGCCCAGGTGTATTACTCATCGAGGTAACGCGTTTTTATAAAGTTGACCGCTGACCGAAAAATAGTTTTTCTATTGGATTGCGGGCTCATTAACTATTTTTTATGCCTACGGTCAGTGAATTTAGATATTTTAAGGACGGTGCCTACTAATAACGAAGTAATTTTGCCTGGCCGAAGACTGTGCAAGACTGTAGATGTTACCAAGGGCTATTAAAATCCAAAAAGAAAATTGGGGGTAGGCACGCAAATTTTCGAGATAATTAGGTTTGAAAACTGGAAAAAAGTGCTGACGTGGCATTTTAAAGAAAACGTAAAATAAAATAAACTTCCTTGCAAATTCCATTTGAAATTGGTTTTTCATAAACAAAATCAACATTAAATATAACAATCTTTAAAATAACTAACAAATAATGTCTTTGAAACTGCGTGATCTACGATTTTATTAACAAAATAATTGTGTTTGAGCAATTTTTGACTCTAACAGCTCTCTCGTGCACGGCCAGAAAATTGGCCTAATTGTTTTTCACTTAATGACAAACTAAACATGTGCTCTATAGACTTACCACTTCCATTTTATAAAATAAAAAGTAGGGGTCACCGCGCGTTTTTAAAAGTTCTACGAGTTCTTTTCAAGCTCTATCGAATCGTTTTTGGGGTCTGTTACATTTTTCCTTTCCCCTCCCTAGCGAGTAAAATATTTGCATCTCTCTCGCGCGCGCCATATGTAGTTAGCAGTTTGCGAGTTACGTTTAAGCGCTTAGCGATTTGTTTTAAACTATTAATGTGAGCCATTTTTAGAGGTCAATGGTAACTAAAATGTTACTTTTCCGCTGTACCTGGATTAGTATATGCCCATAAACTGGATTTCGTCACACCAGAAATCTTTCTTGATTTTTATATAGATAGGACCGCGCTTGGTCGCGTAGTTGAACTCGTCATTTTGCGCGAGCAAATTAATCAAAAGCGCGCGCGTCCAGTGTGTTCGATGCATTGCGTGATGCGCAGAACAAGTGCGCAGTAACAATAGGAAGCACCGTCCTTAATAAAGGGCAAAGTAAATTACCGGAGAGCTCCGTTTTTAGGCTTGGCTAAATCTATTTATAGCGGAGCTCCTTAAGCGTAGCACCATACCCATGAAAGAAGGAATACTATCGAAATGAGTTTTCATGGCCAACATGGATAGCGGCATGGTTCGCGGGCGCGTACGTACGGCGTACGGAGTTGCGCAACATGGCGGCCATAGTTTGATGGTAGAAAGAGTGAAGCAAAAAGGCCGTATAAAGGCGGCCTTTAAAATTTAAAGAGGTTTGAAAAGAAAAACAAGAAGCAATGAAACAAAATGTGGCTGAAAATTACGTGTAGAAAGTAATCGACCGCCAAAAAAGTGGACATTGAGAGCCATAATCGATCGATGACTTTCGTGTCTATCTGTAAAGCCAGCATCGTACATGAAGGAGCATTCGAAAGCTGAATCGGGTTGATAGAATAAACAAACCATTTTATTGCTATGGGGTAAAAAAAAAAAAAAAAAAAAAAAAAAAGGAAAAAAGAAAAAAAAACTTGACCCTCTGGGATTTGAACTCGCGACCTCCGGATCCGCAGACTAGCACCTAACCGATTAAGCTAAACCGACAGACTCGAAATTGCTCGTTGAATATATTCTATATCAATGTAATAGATATTGTGGAGTCTACTAAACTGCTGCGAAACTATAACAGGATCGCGAAACTATTTTCTATTGCTAGAAAGCAGATAATTTACTGTACTCTAAAGTAATTTTTCGTGCCATGAATAATGATTTTGCCCCGCTTTAAGATTATTATTTTTGTCGTACTGCTGACATTCAGTATAACCGTGAGCTATTTAAATTTGTGTCGCACCTATAAACTGCCATAAACATTAGTACTTTGGCCGCTTATTCACTAGAATGAAAACATTGTAAGCTCCAGTGAAAATTAAATAAATGGGGAGCTCCGCTTTTAGGCTTGCCTAAATCTATATATTATTAAATGAACAAAAAACGGTGAATTTTAGCCTTGAATCAAATGTTGAACAGTTGATTTATTTCTGTTCATCGACTCCCTTACTATGATTGGTTGATTATGTTCATGACGTAAAACCGCGAGGTGAAGAGAATCTACGTTTTGATATTAAATAAAGCTTTACTTTGTGCTGTTTTCTGAAAGAAATAGAAATCATGTTTTCCGTGTTTCTATCGAGTTATAGAAACACTCGTGAAAGTTTGGGAAAACTCGAAAAAGCTGTGGAAACACTCGTCTATCGACTTGTGTTCCCACAGCATTTCTCATTCTCCTAAACTTCCACTCGTGTTTCTATTTAACAATTAGATTATGAGCTCGAGATTTCTATCGTGTGATAGTTGATGAGGGCGAAGCCCGAATCAACTATCACACATAGAAATCGAGAGCGAATAATCTAATTGTTTTAGTATAAATCTACTAGACGTTCAAAACTTAACAACAAGACAGGTTCTCGTTTTTATTAAATAATGATGTAAATAAGTCACACAACACGCGGATAATTGACAACTTCACCACATTGCATTGGCTTCTGTGTGCGCGTTTGCATTTCATTCACGATTTATTGAAACCGTTATATGCCCGAAACTGAAGGAAAAGCCAAGTTTTTTTATTGTAAAATGACGATTGAAAGATGTACTGGCGTACAAGGGCCCTTGGAAGTCAAGTTTTTTTTAAAATTCGAAAACGTAAAAGATCAAAAAAAAAAGTTAAGCGAGTTGTTCGCAAGGAAGAAACCACATTGCACTGTTTAGCTTCTGTGTGCGCCTTTGCATTTCATTCACGATTTATTTAAACCGTCGTTTGCTCGAAATTGAACTAAAAGCCGGATTTTCATTGTGAAATGACAATTTAAAGATAGACTGACTTACAAAGGCCCTTTGGAAGTCAAGTTGTTTTATATGTAGGAAACTTGAACGATAAGAAATTTATGAAAAGTTGAACGATTCGCCCGCAACCTTGAATTCGCATTCAATTTTGTTGTTTAATTAAAGTCTTATTGATGCATAAAAAAACTGGAAGGTCGAATCTGTTTAGCCTTTCTTTTACTGCTCCTTGATGGGACGATGAAACTGTGTTAGTTCGCAAAGACATTTTAAACTTTATTTCCACAAAATGTCTCGGTGAAACGCATCTCTGAATGTTATAAAATTATAGATTCGCCCGCTTTTAAGAGCGTAAATGAATATTAATTGCTTTTCTTACCGTGTAAAATCTTCATTACATATTTCGGTACAGTCTTTATCTTCTCCAACATCGCCCGGAATAGTAAATAATCCAAGTCCTTCTTTACGGTCAATTTAAAAGCGAAAAAGCGGCGACCATTCTGTTGACAACCGCACGCTGTTTCGCTACTCACCTTCTACAACAGAATAGAAGGTGAGTAGCGTAGCCAATCAGAGAACAGCATTCGTGATAGAACGCTAGTAGATTTATACTAAAACTCGATAGAAACACGGAACATGTTTTCTATTTCTTAAATACAAGAAAATTCAATGTCGAAGTACATGGAATACCAGAACGCGAAGGTGAGAACTTGTCAGACATTATCATTCAAATAGGTCAAAAGATCTCAGTCGACATAACTCATCAAGATATCGACATCGTCCATCGTTTGTACAGGAAACCTCCGGCTGTAAGACCTATAATTGTGAGATTCTCATCCTATAAAAAGAAAAGAGAGTTCTACCAGGGTAGATTTCATCTGAAAGACATAAACACTTCGGATATCATTGAATCTGCACAACATAGCATCGACGCAAGGATCTTTATCAATGAGAAACTTACTCAGTGGAGACAAAAACTTTTGGCTAAGGCCAGGAAAATGAAGAAAGCGAAGAAAATCAGTCGAGTCTGGACTGTTGATGGAAAAATATTCGCCCGCAAGACGGAAGAATCCAGACCAGTGAAAATCAGTGAATAGACCATTTTACAGTTGTCTGCTCAGTGAACTGGCCTTTCAGTGGAAGTGAGGCTGGAGGTGACCTTGTTTTGATACAGACCTCACTGCTTTTGTTGTGTAAATCATGTTGTTTTGATGCTAACTAGTTTGCATTTTACAAGATAAAGCAGAGAGGTTTGTATCAATGCAAGGTCACCTCCAGCATCACTACCATTCAAAGGCCAGGTCACTTGACAGGCAACTATAAAATGGACTATTGTAGGAGCTGGAAGAGCTAGAAACCTGACGTTATAATGGCTTGTATCCTTTCTCGCCGTTCGTTCACCAGTTATTGGTGATCAGTATGAAATTGAACGTTATAGATCTATTGAATTAAGTAGCTGATTATTTGCGATTTTAATTTTGGAATTTAGGTATTCCAGGCCCGTTCAGGGGCCGCTTCAGGAGGCAAAACATAACCGTTGTCATGCTTATTCTAATTGGATCGCTCGTCAAACGCATTTTGATACTTTGTTTCAGTGTGCATTTAGCAGCCTTCGGTAATTTCTTAGTATCGTTTTTTTCTTTTCGAGTACGTTCTGGGTTTTTTTAATGTTTACTTGTATGTTTACTATGTTTATTATTTTATACTTAGCAACATTTGCGAATCGCTTTTATTGAAATTGGTTATATATCTATTTATTATGATGTTTATTAGCACCTATCGTTCTATTTATCGACAGCTTCTGCAGTCCCTTTTTCATGTAGTATACGTGTGTATACAATGAACTTGATTTAGTGGATATATGGAGAATAAAAAACCCGGATAAAAAAGTTTTACGTGGAGTCAAAAATCCCCCAGAGTTTTTTGTCGTCAGGATTATTGGCTAATTTCGAATAATTTAAACGATCTTGTTAAATCAACTGATATAGTCGCTGGCATAAGAACAGATCATGACGCAATTTCCTTAGAATTTGAAGAGATAGATAAAGAGTTTAAAGGCCCTGGTTTTTGGAAGATAAACTGTTCCTTTCTTACAGATAAAGAATATGTAGATAGTGTTACGAAAATGATTCCAATTGGACGGCAGAGGGACAAACAGAACTTTCAGACGACCGTAGCGCTTGGGATTGGATTAAATATAACATTAGAGCGCATACTATATTGCATTCGAAAAAGAGAGCGAAAGAAAGGGTTGATAAAGAAAGAAATCTTCAACATGAACTCGACAAGGCAAAGAAAACATTAGATAAAACGTTAAGTGATTCCAACACTTTTCACTATCACGCAGCTCGGGAAAAATTAGAAGCATTCTATGAAGAGAAAACAAAAGGAATAATTATACGTGCACGTGCTCTATGGCACGAACATGGTGAAAAAAGTACAAAATATTTCTTGAACTTAGAGAAAAGAAATCATGTCAAGAAATGTATACGAAAATTATACATTAATGGTGTAATTAACACAGATACGACTTACATTTTAAGGGAACAGGACCGTTTTTATTGTGATTTATATAAAAGTGGCAATAACGCTCCAGACATTGCCCTAAAAAGGTCCACCTTTTTAGGTGATTTTAATATACCAAAACTTTCCGAGGAACAGAAAAGAGCGTGCGAGGGTAAAATCTCCCTAGAAGAATGTTCTTGCCTCCTTGATAGCTTTCGCGATAACAAAACACCAGGAAACGATGGCATTCCTATTGAATTCTATAAAAAATTCTGGCCTCTAATTGGCGACAGTTTTATACGATGTGCAAATGAGTGTTTTGAAAAAGGTGAGTTGTCCTGCTCCCAAAAACAAGCGGTGATCACTCTTATCGAGAAGAAAGGAAAAGAAGCTTTTGAAATCCTTTCCGCCCAACTTAAGATGCTAAAAAGGATGAAGTACCTCCCGGTAAACCAATTAGAGGATATTTATTTCAAAATGATCCTGCCAAATGTAACGTACTGCATATCAGTTTGGGGTAGTTGTTCACATGCCCTTTTTGATGAAATTGAAAACCTGCATATTAAAGCTGCTCGGCAGATACATGATGATCCCACCTCCTATGATGATCACCAAGTTCTAAAACGTGTTAAATGGCATAACCTGGCCTATATGTATAAGAAGAAGGTGGCACTAGAAATGTTTAAAGTGGTAACTATGGAACACAGACTATCTTCTTATTTTGGGGTTACCAAATCAAGCAGGAGGGGAAATTCGCTTAGAATGAGACAAATGAACACTGAATTTGGCAAACAATCTTTAATTTTTAGATATACTAAAAAAAGAACAAATTGTGTATCGCCATACAGCTACGATTTTAATAAACTACATAGGCCTTTCGACCTTAACGGTCCTCTTCAGTGTAGTAACATTTGAAATGGCAACGACCAGTAATATGATATTACAGTACACATAGGGTGTGTCGAGATATTTATAAACTTAAGTAACGCCGGAGAGTCTAAATGAAAATATCAGAAAACCTGTAAATAGAAATCAATTTAAAGCTGCCATAGAGAAATGTAAAGCGATGGGCAATGTAAGTTTTATTAAAGGAACATGTACTAACAATAATAAAAACTTAGAAGATTTTGTGTATTTTTAAACTCTATATTATATTTTTAATTTTATTATGCATGTGTATTTGTATTCTAGGTAATTTTTAAATAATCATGTTATGTATATTTCAGTAATGTCATGAAATTTTAAAGAATATGAAGAACTGTATAAGTTATTTTCTATTGTTTATCTGTAATTAAGTTTTAAAGGTCAACATCAGCCCTGGGCTGCCATCTTTATAGACCTATGTTTTCAAATAAAGTATATGTATTTAATATATAGCCGCGAGTGTTTTACTGGAAAATAGACCACTCGTAAAATTCATACGAAACTGCATCCGGGACTGTAGTGGCGTATTTTCCATATCCTGACAAGTGAGGATATCGATGACGTCATTTCCCGCCTTTGCACGGTTGTTTGTGCAAAGCTGTCAAAGCCGGTTGGAAATGGCGAGCTATCGAGATCGATTCGTGAAGTTCACTGAACCAAAATAAATGCCTTACTGAGGAGCAGGAAAATGCTAACACGAAGAGGAAAACTTCTTATGACTTGAAATTATTTAAAAGAGCTTCTTGCTTGTGGAAAGTTAGACGAAAAGAGGGAAAATCAAGAAAATTCCAGCCGCCGAACTGCAAGACTTCGCGATCAGAATCAGTAGAAAAGCGGTGAGTTTGAGCAGAAACAGATTTCAAAACGGCGAAATATTTATTGTCAGTGACATTGATGAAAGCTAATAAACAGACTGTTTTTACATTTACGTTATACATCTTCTGGAAGCTTCAGTTTGCGACTGATTTTGCCTTTCAGTTTGGCAATTTGCTCATATTGTTATATTTAGCCGTCGCTCGAGTTTCAGCCTTTGATTAATAAAAGTGTTTTAACTTTTACTTCATGCATGATTTTTGTCTATATAATAAAAAGAAAATTACACGGTGGCTTGAAGATATGAATTTTATTTTCTCGTGGTTAAAGCAATATTTTACTCATTCGCTGCGCTCATTCGTAAATCTTGCTTTACCACTCGAAAATAAAATTCATATCTTAGCGCCGCCGTGTAATATCCTCTATGTATGTATGTATGGTGTGTGTGTGTGTGTGTGTGTGTGTGTGTGTGTGTGTGTGTGTGTATGTGTGTGTGTATGTATGTATGTATGTATTATGTATGTAGGTAGGTAGGTAGGTATGTATTACCTCATTCCGTTGTACTCGAATCGTATGTAAAGGCCTTTCAGTACAAAGTACTTAACAATATTCTTTACACGAACACGAAATAACACAAAATTGGTTACAGAACAAATGATTTATGTACTTTCTGTGAGGCGGAACCAGAAACTTTGTATCACTTTTTTTACCAGTGCCCCCACGTCAGGCAGTTTTGGAATGATTTTGAATCTTACTGGTACCTCTTATCAAATCAAGCAGTTCGTCTTACTTTGCAAAACGTTTTGTTTGGAATTATATCAAAACAATGCCCTTCACTTGCTTTACTAAATTATTTTATTATTATTGCAAATTGTTTTTGTGGGACTGCAGAAGAAGCCAAACATATCCTAAAATTCAAGGTTATCAGAACGAAAAACTTATTAAATATGAAACTACAAAGAAAATTAATAAGAAAAGATATTTCGAAAAGAAGTGGATATATTCTCCCAGATAATAAGTAAGGAATTATAGTGCTAGATTCGCTTTTTTTCCGTGTGTTTGTTGCTGTTGTTGCTTCTTTCGTTTTGTTGCTTGTTTAATTTCGATTATTAAAAGTCCAAACTATTGATGTAAACTTGCTATATGGAAATTATTATCATCTGTTACTTAATTGTAAATTAACACTTGTTACTTTTTTTTTATTCCAATCACCTATGTAATGCTAAGTGTGTAAATAAGTCTTTTCTACGTGAATGCCCTGAATGTCTCTGTCGCAATGGGGGCGATTATTGAAAGGAGGCGCTTATTAAAGAAACGGCATTTATGGAGAGCACTTTTAAGAAGGGGGGGGGGATATTGGAAGGAATGCGCGAAATTAAAACATTACGGTACATTTCTTTTAAAGATTTTGTTCTTCTTTTCAACTGAAAGGCAAACCATTTCTGAGCCCGTGGTATGGCAAGTACTTTGTGAAAAGAAAACAATCCATATATGATCCAGGGTTGTTCTCAAGCTCAGGCTTTCACACCAAGCACTAAATCTTTGTTTACCTGAAAAAACGAAAACAAAATTATATCAAAGGAAAATGAAAATCCATTAAAACAAAGAAACATTATAGGCCCGCACAATGACGATAGTAAGCTCTCGAGTCCCTGTGAAATACCTTTTAAATTAAACACCCATTTTTATCCTGCATGCTCAGGGAGATATGCAGCCGTTTGCTTCGTTTCTTAAAAAAAGCACGACTGTTCGACGTGTCCATTGATTGTTCCAGTAATCTTTCCATCACTCAAATGTGTCTTTGCGCTCTCGATATAAAATAATTCAATAGCTTGGGCCAGAGTAAGCCAGTGAGTTCCATAAGAATACACTTTTCATCTTTAAAAAATGAACCTCAGTGTTCTGTCTCCATTGTGCTATGTCATCTCGCTGTCTTGTTTTGTATAATTACGTTCTACATGTCTAATCGCTAAAAATTAGATAGTAAAAAATAAACTAACTTACGTAGAATGAGTGATTGGAATTGAATCCTCTTTCTTAAATCTTGGAAAAGACGATAATCTGTCTCTTATGTTCACTTTATCACGATGGCCGCGGAAACCGCGGAAACTGAGAAAATTACCATGCTTTTTAACCTGATAAGACCTGTCTAACTCTTCCATCATTGATATCAGGTCCAGCGTCTGCCAGCGCTTGTTAAGAATCTCCAGCATCAAAGCCAAAAACCTGTCATCTACAGTCGTGGCAGTTACCATTAGAGTTTCTGACAGTTTGTCTTTTGTCCACATGAGACTGGATTCCTCCTGGACAACAAACTTAACTTGGTCTGGTAGTCCGGTCACCAGCTTCCCCAATACATCTTCCAATAACGTTGTCCACATTCTCGGTACGGTGTCAGGCATGAAAGGAAGGAATATGTCCCGATCAGCATGATCCGAGAATACAAAAACAGCAAATAATGAATAGTTTCCTAAAGAAGAAGCGCCATAAAAGACAGAACATAAGTATTAGGATCTATAATGCGCCGACGTGGAATGTGAAAATGAGATGTGCATGTAGTGAAAGGCATTTTGTTTTCTCTTCCCGATCACCTCACTAGATGTATGGAAATCAGTTTCTATGCCAACCATAAGACCAATCCTTCTACAATTGTTAGCTTTCTTTGCTGGATAAATTACAAGGAAAGCATGCACATCTTTATGTCAGAAAACTCCCGGATAGCCTTACCATGCCGTATAACTCTGTTATAACGAATTGCCGGCTCGGCGCCAAAGGATTACTGGATTCTGCCGGCGATGTCAAGCATCGCGATTCACATAACGTGTTGCTTAATATAGTCAGACGACAATATAATATAACACCTTATTATCCATGTGTAATCCATGTGATATCGTGGATATGTCATTGACGTTAATCCCTTTAAGTATGAGGGTTACAAAGTTGATAGGTATCGCTAGAAAAAAAACTGGGTCGAGCCACCTTAAGGTAACAAGACTTTGACAAGACGAGCGCAACTAGTTTGTGACACACCGGACAGTTTATCTAACGAAAACAAATACCTTGACCGCGTTTTCACAAGAACAACTACAACGCTGAATTTATTTGACGCAACACACTCCGAACGAAACCCGACATCTGTTACTACAGCGACTATATTGTAGGGACCCTACATCAAGGGCACTTCTGAGACTACTGCGCGGATTCTACAACCCTACAATATCCGTGTAGCTCACAAACCTATAACAACGTTACGACACTGACTGACCAACATTAAAGACAGAGCCGAACCTAACGACAGACTGGGAGCGATCTATAAGATCAAATGTCCCGACTGCCAGGCCTCCTACATCGGAGAGACCGGTAGAAACCTCATCACGAGACTGACTGAACACAAACGAGCGACGAGAAATGGGGATGTCAACAATCACATTTCTGAACACCATCGACTTACTGACCACAAAATCGACTGGAACTCTGCTGAATGCTTAACCTACAGTACTAACTATTTTCAACGACTGACTCTGGAAAGTTGGTACACAAACTTAAAACAGACGCCTATTAACAGATGCCACAACTACCAGCACCTTACAAACGACTTATTCATGACGTAAACAGAACAGAACGACATAATTTGACTAACAATAGACGGAACAGAACGCCTTAAATTAATTAGACTAACAATAGACGGATCGAGACTGACCAATTACTGATGACAGGCTTTACACGAGTCTTACAGCCAATACCATCAAGGCTAAACTGACCAATCAACTTCAACGGGCCAGACTTATAACATCATCGACTGACAACAACTTTTCCCTTGACTCTGAAGATGACTTCCGCTCAGGTTGTCGAAACGTCAGTCACCAACAACAGTTCTTCTCAGAACTACTCTCACCCGAAAGATCACACTATACGACCTCCTTTATTTTATTTGGAAAGTTATCCAACTAAAAGTGCTTAAAGCTATGTGTTCAACCGCCATTCATGGATTTCATGGATAAATAAATGAATAAACAAACAAACCAAAATAAATAAATAAAATCGCTGATAGAAAATCTGTAAAGGGACAATTTTTAATATTTCGGGCTAAAAAATGTACATAACATTGAAAGTTTTGGATGCAATCCTTTAGAGTTTCTGCTAAAACAATTACACTACTCGCCCTCGTTTTCTTTGCGCAAAAAACTCCAGCTCATAGTTTAATTGTTAAATAAAAAAACTCGAGCTCATAATCCAACTGTTTGTAATACAACATATTGTTAAGTGTAATACGCTGAATAAGCTCGTTTTACAGGACATCATGGCGACATATTGGTGTTCCCAAGCAATGAAAATGACTCTTATGCAAACAATTTCTATTGTTTGGAACACCGATGGCTACCGCGAAAAAGATCCATATTAGCGTTAGTCAGAGTTTGAAGTAAATTGTACAAAACACTTTAACAAAGGTAATGAAGGATATGAAGGATATTTTCTTTTTATTATCACCAACCTTGATTGTGTATCCACCTGTCAATGACCGATGATGCAGCCCTCTCTGCCTTATCTATCTCCAGTGCTATCTTTTGGATCTTAACCTGCAGTGTAAGCCTAGCAATCTGGTCAACCAATTGCACAGCGGACCCGAATTGAAGCTTGATCAGCTCTCCCAATTTTCTGCATTTTATTGTAATTACTTCGCTCTTTGAGTTAAGATCTTTAAAAAAACAATCAATCCCTCCGGTGTCACGACTCACTGGACAAGCATCAATAATCAAAACACCAGCAATGCTATGATACGTTGTGAGATGCTCAGCAGTTTTACTCAAGTTTTCTATCCTGCGTAAAGGACGACGCAGTGATCTAACGCGATGCGATTTCATTGGTTTCTCCAGCACATCTACGAGATCATACAACTGTAATGCTTCAAACGCGTCTTTCATTAGCTTCACAGGAGTGTCGGGAAAAATTTTGACAAAATCATCCGATTTCAGTTTTTCGAAACGACGTTTGATTCCAAATAATTGATTAAAACCTTTCCTTGCAACTGGGTGAACTTCTAGCCTTATGAACAGTTCATTAACGACTTCTCTACTGAGATCCTTCAAGCGCAGTGTATAGATGTCATCTGAAAAAAATAATAAGACAATAATCGGTTAATATAATACTACAGCTGTGTAAAAACAAATAATGTGTAATAATAGTTTTTAGGTTAACTTTCTTTTAACTCGCGAAATCCCTACCCTTTTATTTAAATACAGACTGAAAAAGGTACCTCTTTCGGGCGGAGCCTCCCCATATAGTCTACCACAGGGAGGCTCCCCCCGGGTCCGTACAGAAATATATTCTCCCATTACGGACCCGGGCAAGCTTGGTTAATAAGACATTTATTACACGACTGAAAAGATTTTGCTAGATATAAGCGGAAAACGGAGAGGTTAAAAAAGAACATAATTTTTAAGCGAGGACTCACCGAGTGTTTCGGTCGGAAAAGAATTCCCTTAGGGACGGACCATTATTTTTCTGGAGGGGGGGGATGAAAAATTTCTCTCTGCAAACTTTTTATTTTTATCTATGCACCTCTGCAAACAATTTTTTTCTAACAACACCTCCCTGCAAACAATTTTTTTTTCCTATCTTTTTTAATCACGATCTGACACAAAAAGGAGGTTCGCTTTTGCTGCCATCAATCATTATTTAATTCAATATTTTATGGTGGCGACCAATAAACACCTCTGAACTCATCTTTTTCGTTTTCTGAGACGTACACTACGAAGATTGGCGGCAGTAAAAAGCGAAACCGTTGCTTGAATTTTAAATGTCCAGTCCTTGCATTTTTGCAAAGAAGGTGAAAAGAAAAAAATTAAAGCAATCAGGATCATCACTGAACAGCAATACTTCCAGAAATACCAACGCCGAGCAGAAGGAGCAGAAGGTGATGTCTTCTTTTGTCAAAAATGACCTTATTGATAAGGCCCAAGAAAGCACTCAAGACATCATTGATAAGGCCCAAGAAAGCACTCAAGCCAGCAATTATTTGGCCCAAGAAAGCAGTCAGGGCATCAATGATAAGGCCCAAGAAAGCACTCAAGGCAGCTTTAATGATGGAGATATGGTTTTAGAGGCTGCAAAAGAATGTGTTTTCCTTCAACATCAAATGTTTGTAGAAAATTGGGAAAAATTTGACAGCCAATCTGAAACAACCTTAGACAGTGATGGAACAGACAGTGACTCATCTGCTAATGAGTGCTCTGTAAGTGAACCATCAAATGAGGAATATTTTTAACTTTATAAAAGTTTATGGATTTAAGATCCTGAAAAACCATCAAGAGACTATATACTGTAAACATTGTTGTTGTTGTGTTGATTTGACTTGCCGTAAGCATTTCTGCATTGCATGAAGATTCAACAATTTTTAAAGAATGGGTTATGGCATTATTTTTGTGTAGGCTCGTGTAGGTTAGCGAAGAGTTCCTTTATAATATTTGAATAACTATGTTAACCGTATTTTCTCAATTAAACACTGGGTACCGAATAAACGCCGGGTCTCCAAGGTAGAGTTAAAAATAGACCCCTCAGGTATTTATTTGAGTAATATTAAGCTGTAGGTATATTTGATGGATACATGTTTGTCAAAAATAATTAATTAAACCCCTTGCTTAATAACACCGGGCTCAAATAATCTGCAGGAGTCAAATAAATGCCGGGTCCACCAGGCTAAGTTTAAAATTAATGCCCCGGGTGTTTAATTGAGAAAATACGGGTATATAGATATTTATGAAGTTAAATTCAATGAAATGTAAAATACTGTTCATATTTAATTGCTGCAATATAAAGTTACTGTTTTTAAGAAAAGGATCAGCTATTTACTAATTTATTAGTTGAATTTATTGCCTACATGACCACTTTAAAATTTCAATTTGGTCAAATAAAATGTTGATTTTATTTGAGCCCTGTATACTGTCTGCAAACAACTACATACTTTTAGTCTTCATACTTTTAGTCTATATACATTTAGTCTCATACTGTCATTTTTGAATTTTTTTTTTTCATTGAAAGATTATTACAAGTTTCTCTGACTTCTATGCAAACTATTTTTTTAATACATATGATGTTTGCAAACAATTTATTTTGTCTTTTTAGGCCCTGCAAACAATTTTTTTCAATATTTTTCATCCCCCCCCCCTCTAGAAAAATAATGGTCCGTCCCTTATAGTCCGGCGGCATAGCTGTAAAATTGTGCCAATTTTGTTACCAATCTCATATTTTGTAGATCAATAGAGATATGCATGGTGATTAGCTTCTGCTATAGAACCACTCTCAGTTCTAACCGTATTGCCCGTAAATGGCTTCCAAATTTTTCCTCGAGGAGACCCCCCGCGAAGACATACATCCTTTTTCGGTAACCTAGGAATGACTCGACTATTTGCACAAAAAAGGAAAAAACAGTCGTATCAATTAAAACTTTCACTCCTAAAAGCAATACATTTTTTTGCATCAATGAGCCATTCATAGAGACAAATACAAAACATAGCCACGCTAAGCGTGCAGGAGTTATTTTTTTCAATTTATGGAATGGCTTGGGGTGAAACTGAGTGATTGTCCTGTTGGGATGGTTTCTGTCATAGGTTGAGCTATTAGTTTATGGCGGCCCACGGAGTCACTTTTTTGCACAAAATTTGCTTGCAAACAAATAATTTTTACGTGCATTATGATACGTCAGAACTGTTTTATTTATTACGCAAATTTTCATCATTTAATTGAAAAACAAAAACTTATCCAATTATCAAAATGTCACAAATGGCACGTTCTTATTCTGTTTAAGCGGTTATTTTGTTGCTAGCTTTGTAGCAACCGCAACGTGTTACTTTTGTTTGTTACGGAATACTTTTGGCTTTTTGCCAAACATTGCAACATGATAGCTTTGTCTTTCTCACTTTTGTAACATGACACCTTTGTTTTTTTTAAATGAACGTAACACGATACCCTCGTTTTTCTCGAAAGAGCCACGTCTCCATATAGTCATTGAACGAAAAGTACTGTAATAAAATAATGAATCAAATCATAGACCACTCTCTTCGGGGAAGTACTGTAAAGCGCACTACAACTGGAGTATTTGTTTGTTGTCAGAACTTTTCAAACAAGAACTGCAAGCAGTTTATAATCGTGCGGGTAATGTTTGACCTCCTGACCTCTTTCAGTGCTTTGGCTTAAAGGCACGGCACCGCACAGTAAAATCTTTAGAAAAGCAGTCACTTGAGAAACACACAAGTCGTGATTGCGTTAGTCACGGAGTGAACGTGACATGAATTTCCTTTACCACGTCATCTTTTTCTTTTTAAGAGTGTGCCCGTGAGAGAACAGGGCAGAACCATGCAACAGGTGTTACAGCTCATATCACCGATTTCGCCCAAACTTAGCATAAATGTTGGGTATGGTGAGCTATTTACTGTGGCAAAATATCAACTCAAAATATTTTATTCCCTTCAAGTTATGGCACCTTTTGCAAAAATGGCCATTTTTCACTAATTTATGCATATTTAATTAGCTGACTTTGATTGACCAGTTCCACAAGAAAAAAAGACTTCTGAAAATAACATTCACTGCATTATATTCTGTGGTTATTAGGCTTTAAGTACAATAATTCACTTCAACCGTCTGATTTGATTTCTTCTCCTCAAACGGTCTTTTGGAAGGTACACATTTCGTACTGTTGGAAATAGCCTTAAACTAGTGCCCAATATCTCCCATGAGCAACAACTTGTATACATTATTCTTACATGGGTAATGAAATCCATCATTAAACTTCACAAAAATGCAACAAAATGTCTGGGGACTTCAACATTCTATTAGTATTGAGGAACTAAACACACGTGACTTAACGATTTCTTGCTATTTCATCAAAATTCACCGAAACACAGAAGCCATTTATTTGCCTCAATTTGGCATAAAATCGGTACGAAATAGCTAATCAAGCATTAATCTATAGATAACAATCAAAATATTGGCGAAGAAAAGGCAGTTAGGACATTTTTCGGAGCGTTTTCAGAGCCATATAATTCAGCAATGTTGTGATATAGCAAATGTAAAAACAGCAGCGAAAGATTTTCTTTACAAGCTCGCTCAATTCAACATTTATTCATACATGCCACTTATCGACACACAAATGCTTTCTTTTTGTTCTTCCTCGCTGCACTTCGATTCTTTGATCGATCTCAATTGACATGTACTGTTGCTTTGAGGCGCGCTGAACTTAGTCAATCCATCGTGGTTCATCCTTCGTGAAAGGTGTAAGCAGGTTGTCAATAAAGTCATTCAAAGAGCTGTTCAAAGTTTACGGAAGGACACTTGTCTCAGCCAGTTTGCATGAAATAAATTTAACTGGAAAATAAACAGCCGCCATGTTGAATTTCTACCTTTGAGCCTGCCGTTTCAGTCAGCGGTACGGCTGTTCACTGGGCATCACGCGTCCATCACGCGTGACCACACCACACGCGCGATCATTTGCTTTTCCTCCGCGAGTGTTCGTTGGATGCGTTTGTGATGAAAATGAGAATATTTTCAAATTGTCGTAGGGAAAACAATTTCCTCCGCTACAGCTTGACGTGTTTACCGCAATATGATGCTGAACGAACTCTAGGGTGCTTACCATTTGTTGGAGAGAACCGGTTGGAATGACCACTGAAAAATGGAAAGGCTTCTTTCCAAAATTAGAAACTAACCGAAATAGATGTCGCTTACCATTTGTAGCTCAGTTTCCTGTTATTTCTTTCCGTTGATGGGAGACCTGATGCATGGGAAACTAGAACTGGGAAACCTTACAAATGGGAAGAAAATTTCTGACGTTCCGTCAATCTCCGAAGAGATTTTCCAGAAAAAATACTGTTCCATTTGACTTTCACCGAGACAGAGTTCTTGATTTTTCTGATCAACGGTCGGCTAGCCTGCGTGGCAGGCGTCGTTAGTTTCTAGCGCGCGCATGGGAGAAACGCGAAAGGCGCGAGAGCGCCACGCGAGGAAAAAATCGAGAAGACGGCGTTTCCTCGATTTTTACCTCGCGTGGCCTTCTCGCGATCGCGCACTCTTTTACGCGCGCTAAAAACTACACAGACGCCTGCTACGCAGGCTAACGGTCGGCATGCACGGCAACCAAATCAAAATAATTGTTTATGTTCCAAAATGACGCTAAATGGCGGTATAAAACTGCTCCGACGTCTCGGCAATACTGCCTTTTTGGGGGTGGCACCCTGAAGAAGGCAGTATTGCCGAAATGTCGGAGCAGTTTTATACCGCCATTTAGCGTCATTTTGGAACATAAACAATTATTTTTAGCATAAAAGACGCTACACAGTTAAATAGATCAAAATTTCAACGTCTCCCAGTTACTTTCCAGACATTTGTATTTTTTTATTGCTTGTTCAAATTCCCCTCCCCTGGCGAGAATTTTTTTGACCAAATTCCCTACCCCGGGGCATAAATGGGAAAAAATGAATAACTCAGCAAAATTGGAGAATAACGTTTACCACGGGATAAATCACTATACGGTGGATAGCGAGGTAGGTTGTGTAATCGTTTCTTGCGCAAGTGCTTTAGTTGGGGGAGCGTCTGTGCTGAACTGAACAAAGAATTCACGTACGAAATGCCTTTAGGGACGCAGTCTATATGGCGCAGCAAATATATACATTTATTACACGACTAAGGCGGTCCGAGGGCCAATAACTAAATCAGCCAATCAGATTACTTTATTTCCGGTCCCGCGAGGGCCGATATTTTCCAAGTATCGGACCGGGTTTTGTCCCAGATGATCCCGCACTAATTCCCGCGCGATTTAGCGCAAGATTTTTTGCAAGATTTCTTTTTGTAAAAAATTTTCGGAGTTTTTATTGCTTTGAAAATGAAATGACCTTCAACACAGAAATAATTTTAACTCCTTTGGCGCGCGTAAAATTTTTGCCGCATATTGTTTTCCACGACATCTACCGGGTAGCGATTCTTAATACACAAAGTTTCCAGTCGTGAAATAAATCTCTTATTAACCACGCGCGAGGGCCGTACTGGGCGAATATTGGCCCGAGGTCTTAACAGTACGGATCGAGCGCAGCGAGGTCCGTACAAAAAAGACCGAGGGCCAAGATTCGCCCAGTACGGTACCGAGCAAGCTTGGAGAAGGCTACCTGTGCTGGTTGAAACATTAGCTAATAAGTTTTGCCGTCTTGCGTAGTCCTAGCCTTACAATAAATTTGTTTAGTTTTAATGCGGGGTTGAAGCTCTCTACAAAAGTCTGCATTCGCGTCTTTGTAACTCACATAGCCACTTAAATTGAGTCGGTGATGAAGAAAATTATCATTTGAAGCCGCAATTCGTCACTTACAATGTGGGCATTCAGGAGGGAAAATTTGTCCCCATAAAAGCCCTTTTCTAAAACAAATTAATAAAACTGCAGTAATGACGTTTATCGGTAAATGGACAGATGGAGAACTTTGTGGGATCCCGAAAAAGAGAGTGGGTACAAATTCAGTCTCCTAGCTGCCAAAGTGTAATATAATATAGACGATTTGAACAGAAGGAATAGATGTACACAGGCCAGGCTGACAACCTGACCGCCATTTTTTCGAATATCCATATTCACCCCCTCCCCCACCTCCCAAAAAAGACAGAAACAACAACAAAAAAAAAAACAATAAACATACTAGTTTTAACCTGATATAAGATGGAAAAACTTGCTCTGATTTTTTATTGGTTTCCGACATTTCAGAGCTCAATTTCAGAGCATTAAAACCGATTGCATCGCATACATTACACTGCATCCAGTGTATCTCTCTTCAACTATTTATCAAAAAAATTCAATGGAGAAGTTGAAAAACATTCTCACTTTTACAAGAAACGCACACTACTTATAAGGCTAAGATCAAGCCCCGGTTGTTCAGAGGGTAGATAACACCATCCGCTACTTATTCCGACGAAAACAAACATTTGCGAAGGAAAAGCAAATGAACACGCGTGTGTATAGCTGTGTATAGCTGTGTTGGGCTATGTATAGGCGTGTATAGCTGTGTAGGGCTAGGCTATGTATCCCCTCTATGAACATCCCTATATAGGATTTAGTCAAACAACTATATGATGACTACACTACGTACTTGCCCAAGTGTACGGCTTTACCGCTGACTGAAACGGCAGGCTCAAAGGTACAAATACAACATGGCGGCTGTTTATTTTCCAGTTAAATTTATTTCATTCAAACTGGCTGAGACAAGTGCCCTTCCGTGAACTTTAAACAGCTCTTTGAATGACTTTATTGACAACCTGTTTACACCTTTAACGAAGGATGAACCACGATGTATTGGCTAAGTTCATCGCGCCTCAAAGCAACAGTACATGTCAATTGAGATCGATTGAAGGATCGAAGTGCAGCGAGGAAGAACAAATTCTTGAAAAGAAAGCATCTGTGTGTCGATAAGTGGCATGTATGTAGTATTACTTTCTTGTTTCTTTACTCTGATGTGCCTAAATGTTGAATTGAGCGAGCTTGTAAAGAAAATCTTTCGCTGCTGTTTTTACATTTGCTATATCACAACATTGCCGAATTATATGGCTCTGAAAACGCTCCGAAAAAATGCCCTAACTGCCAATATTCGCCAATATTTTGATTGTTATCTATAAATTTATGCTTGATTAGCTATTTCGTACCGATTTTGTGCCAAATTGAGGCAAATAAATGGCTTCTGTGTTTAGTTCCTCAATACTAATAGAATATTGAAGTCCCCAGACATTTTGTTGCATTTTTGTGAAGTTTAATGATGGATTTCATTACCCATGTAAGAATAATGTATATAAGTTGTTGCTCATGGGAGATATTGGGCACTAGTTAAAGGCTATTTCCAACAGTACGAAATGTGTACCTTCCAAAAGACCGTTTGAGGAGAAGAAATCAAATCAGACGGTTGAAGTGAATTATTGTACTTAAAGCCTAATAACCACAGAATATAATGCAGTGAAATTTATTTTCAGAAGTCTTTTTTTCTTGTGGAACTGGTCAATCAAAGTCAGCTAATTAAATATGCATAAATTAGTGAAAAATGGCCATTTTTGCAAAAGGTGTCATAACTTGAAGGGAATAAAATATTTTGAGCTGATGTTTTGTCACAGTAAATAGCTCACCATACCCAACATTTATGCTAAGTTTGGGCGAAATCGGTGATATGAGCTGTATCACTTGTTGCCTGGTCCTCTTATGGATACACTCTTAAAGCCACATGCCTAGCCGGAAAAATGCCTGCTTACGCATGCAAATATTTATTTTGTTCCGAATGTTCAATAAAATAACCCTAACCAGTTCATTTAAAAGAAAGCCAAATCAGGCCAAAATAAAGAGTAGACTAAGGCCATCCCATTGTATTTCTCCGTTTAGCGTCTTGGGACAAGCTTTTGGTAATTCCCCTGGCGCGATGAGGTGTATCCCGTGCTTTGACACATTCTTGCTGAGCTTGCAACTTACATTTCGATAACGTTTCGATTCTCAAAATACCGTAATCTCAAAACAAAAATTGGGATATCCAGAAAATAAGTCTTTGTTTTGCAATATTTAACACGTTCCGGCTAAATTGTACGACTTGTACTTGCTCCGAGCCAAAAGCTTGAGTAACACAACAATAAGTATTTCACACAAACAGAGCGCAGAGTATTCAAACAGAAAATAGGTGAATGATTATTTATAGCTACAAGCGATGGGTCTGACGTAGTGGTAGTTTTAAATAGCTTGGACATGTCCAAGCGGTCTTTGTTTTCTCTATGTGATTATTTTCAGCCCTCTCTTCTTGTAAAATATGGAATGAAACAAAATTATACATTTCAGAGAGCAGAGTGTTCATGTTAAGGTCGCCCGCGGGTATTTATGATGCTGACAGTTCCCTTTTTTTAAGCGTGTTTTACGACGAGAAAACGTGAAGCGATTGCTTAGATTTTTGAGAATCTGAAAGAAAAATCCTTAAATTATATAAAATGATAAGTTTTATAGCGATCAAACGCGATTTGTTTAAGTAATGAGCGGTTTTCGAAAGCCTTCGTTTTTAATAAAATGCGATTATTTTTAAAATGCCACGGTGAATTTTTTTGCAATTACCCCAAAACGCTGCCAAACAGTTGAAGTTTACTCACAACAACTTACAAGAAAATCCACTCCGTAGATTTTCTGAACGAGCGACATCTTTATTTTGCCTTTGAAAACTGTTGTGTTATGCGTCTGACTTAACCGTCGCATAAATGTGATACTTATAATAACCCAGTACCAGCCAGTTTTGAGGCTGATGTCACCTTAATCTTGTGTGTTAAAGTTAAAAAAGATCGTGTATATACATCAAATGTTAGCAGTCAATAAAGATGGATGGTTTTCAGCCGAATTTTTGAAATTATCAAACAAATGACGTTATTTCAAATTGCGAAAAATTTGTCGATTTGTTTTGCATTTTTTTAAAGCTGCAGCTAGAACAGGATATTGCAAAGGTTTGTGCCAAGTTTCAGCGTATTCTGTTCATACGGTTTGAAGATTTTCGGTCGCAAAGTCAGGTACATTTGCTTTCCAAGTTCTGGTCGCTTTGTAAACCCCGCATTTCGAATGAAATTATACTGTTGTTTTCGAAGAGAGGTGTTACTTTCAAATTCCGCACGATCTTCTGCCACTTGGAAATAACACCGCCTGAAATAGTTACTACTAAAATGACAAATACCGTTCCTGCACATGTATTTCCTGACGGTAGAAGATCGTGCGGAATTTGGAAGTAACACCTCTCTTCAAAGAACAACAGAATAATTTCATTCGAAATGCGAGGTTTACAAAGCGACTAGAACTTGGAAAGCAAATGTATCTGACTTTGCGACCGAAATTCTTCAAACCGTATGAAAAGAATACGCTGAAACTTGGCACAAACCTTTGCAATATCCTGTTCTAACTGCACCTTTAAAAAAATGCAAAACAAATCGACAAATTTTTCGCAATTTGAAATAACGTCATTTGTTTGATAATTTCAAAAATTCGGCTGAAAACCATCCATCTTTATTGGCCGCGGCCGCACTTGGCGAGTTAACCGAGTTATTTCCAATTAATCAATTAAAATTAACCGGGTTAAAAAAATGTCTAGTGCGGCCGCGTATTTGGAGAGTTAACCGACTCTTAACCAGGTTAGCGGTTCCCATGGAAATTAATCAAAGAACAATAGATTTTTTAACTGGGTTAGGTTAATTCTAAACTACCTTTCTGGGTCGTTTTAACCAGGTTAGTGGTTTCTTATCAGATTCAACTATTGTTTTATTTGTCAAATGTGTCAATCATCTCCATGTAAGAGGATATATATTCTTTTCCATCACACGCAAACATGGCGTTCGGACACAATTCGTGGCTTAATTCTATAATTTCCCTTGCTATTAAGAAACTCTAGAACCACCAGAGAAATGCGGATTATTTGGCTCAGACAGGGCTCTCATGGTTTCTGATGATCTCTTCCGTCTCTTCGCCGATTCCTGGGAAAAACGTGCACTTGAAGGTCTTGAAGGCGATTTCGATATGGCGATGAGCCTTAGAACGATTACTGAAGATCACATATTCGAAACAACTGGGCTTGAAATTTGCGTAGAACGCATTCGGAAGAAACAGAGCGTTGTAAGCCGATAATGCATTGAAACAAATCGTAAAAGCAGGAAAAGAAATGAGAAAGTAATAAAATTATCATGAAAGCCGGTCGCTTTTGCTTAATTGTTTTCAAATAGCTTAAGGTGGCTCGATCGGATTTTTGAGTGACGATACCTTTCAACTTTGAGCAACTTGTATGTCACCGTAAACAATCCGACTGAAAATCGATCAGTACAGCTGTACTAAAGAAAGATGAAAGTTTCGAATGAGATAAGTTTCATCGAGATCGGAGTAACTATAGCAACATAATGACGTCACCACCTATTTTACACGAGACCGATTTTCTTCTAATAGAGGGATAATTTTGAAAAACGGCTTCTAGATCTTGGACTTGACATAGTTTTCTCAAGGTCTGCAAAATTTGAAGAATTTTTATGAGAGCGTTGTCGAGAAAATTTTGGATGAAGTTTTCAAGTGCTAAAGTACAACAAAAACAAAGCAGTCTTAAAACATTATTGAGAAAACGTTCACAAGGCCCGATCAAGTAACACTTTGGCCTTAAGTGAATCTTGTACTATCTAATTACCTTGGGAGAAAATCTCAGAGAAATCGTTTCATTTGATTTCTTGAAACATCGGCTTGAATATCAACTGGTATGAAGTGTTATTGCGCTCTTTTATCGAAAAAGGGCCTTCGCTTACTAAAATGATCGCAAAAGAAAAAGCGCTCGATAGAATTTTTTTAAATTCGGCAGTCAAAAAGAAGAATATATATGTAATGAAATGTCCGACTTTCAAAATAATTGAAACATTCTAAGGCAGTTAATTTAAAGCCTTAACTCTGGTAAACATTGCAATGTTTTTCACCCTACATCGGATTGCTGCCTCATTATAAGTCTCTATTGTGTCGTGCCCCGTGCATTTGTAAATTTTAGCACATCTTGAATTTGTATAACAACTGCTTGTTTTCCGAAAACTGCACAGAAACAAGCTAATTTAACAAGCCAAAATACACTAACAACGAGGAATATGCTAGTAAAGCACTTGTATTATCTTCAGTCTCCTAACAGTTTCAAGGCCAAGGCAAAATTGTCACAGAAATCTCCAGTAATAAATAATTAGTAATTCATGATCTACTGGAATTTACAAATGCACGCAGCTTGAGACAATGGAGACAGATAATGAGGCAGCGATCCGATGTAGGGTTAAAAACAGCGCAATGTTTACCTGAGTTAAGGCTTTAAATTAACTGCCTTAGAATGTTTCAATTATTTTGAAAATCGGACATTTCATTACATATATATTCTTCTTTTTGACTGCCGAATTTAAAAAAATTCTATCGAGCGCTTTTTCTTTTGCGATCATTTTAGTAAGCGAAGGCCCTTTTTCGATAAAAGAGCGCAATAACACTTCATACCAGTTGATATTCAAGCCGATGTTTCAAGAAATCAAATGAAACGATTTCTCTGAGATTTTCTCTCAAGGTAATTAGATAGTACAAGATTCACTTAAGGCCAAAATGTTACTTGATCGGGCCTTGTGAACGTTTTCTCAATAATGTTTTAAGACTGCTTTGTTTTTGTTGTATTTTAGCACTTGAAAACTTCATCCAAAATTTTTTCGAAAACGCTCTCATAGAAATTCTTCAAACTTCGCAGACCTTGAGAAAACTATGTCAAGTCCAAGATCTAGAAGCCTTTTTTCAAAATTATCCCTCTATTAGAAGAAAATCGGTCTCGTGTAAAATTGGTGGTGACGTCATTATGTTGCTATGGTTACTCAGATTTCGACGAAACTTATCTCATTCGAAACTTTCATCTTTCTTTAGTACAGCTGTATTGATCGATTTTCAGTTGGATTGTTTACGGTGACATACAAGTTGCTCAAAGTTGAAAGGTATTGTCACTCAAAAATCCGATCGAGCCACCTTAATCATGACATCACTTCAGTCTGGTCTGACCGTAACGCGGCCGCTAAAAATATTTAACCGAGTTAGTTTTGGTAACCATACTTTAACCGAGTTAAGTTTTGTGGAAATTTTTAACCGGGTTTCTAAAAAATTAACTCAGTCAACTCTCTAAGTGCGGCCGCGGCCATTGACTGCTAACATTTGATGTATATACATACGGTGGCCGATAAGAACAAAACACAAACACAATTCCCACAACACAAACGCAAAACTTGAAACACAATCACAATACCCACAGCACAAGCACAAAACGTGAAACACGAACGCAACAACACGAAAACAAAACGTGAAACACAATCCCACTAACTCAAAGCACAAACACAAAACCTACAACACGAACACAAAACCTACAACACGAACACAGAACCTACAACACAAACACAAAACCTACAACACAAACACAAAACCTACAACACGAACACAAAACCTACAACACGAACACAAAACCTACAACACGAACACAAAACCTACAACACAAACACAAAAACTTACAACACGAACACAAAACGTACAACACGAACACAGAACCTACAACACAAACACAAAACCTACAACACAAACACAAAACCTACAACACAAACACAAAACCTACAACACAAACACAAAACCTACAACACAAACACAAACCTACAACACAAACACAAAACCTACAACACGAACACAAAACCTACAACACAAACACAAAACCTACAACACAAACACAAACCTACAACACGAACACAGAACCTACAACACAAACACAAAACCTACAACACGAACACAAAACCTACAACACAAACACAAAACCTACAACACGAACACAAAACCTACAACACAAACACAAAACCTACAACACAAACACAAAACCTACAACACAAACACAAACCTACAACACAAACACAAAACCTACAACACAAACACAAAACCTACAACACGAACACAAAACCTACAACACGAACACAAAACCTACAACACAAACACAAAACCTACAACACAAACACAAAACCTACAACACAAACACAAAACCTACAACACGAACACAAAACCTACAACACAAACACAAAACCTACAACACAAACACAAAACCTACAACACAAACACAAAACCTACAACACAAACACAAAACCTACAACACAAACACAAACCTACAACACAAACACAAAACCTACAACACAAACACAAAACCTACAACACGAACGTCTTACGTTTTGTGTTCGTGTTGTAGGTTTTGTGCTTGTGTTTTGAGTTAGTGGGATTGTGTTTTACGTTTTGTGATTGTGTTGTAGGTTTTGTGTTTGTGTTGTAGGTTTTGTGTTTGTGTTGTAGGTTTTGTGATTGTGTTGTGGGTTTTGTGTTTGTGTTGTAGGTTTTGTGTTTGTGTTTTGAGTTAGTGGGATTGTGTTGTAGGTTTTGTGTTCGTGTTGTAGGTTTTGTGATTGTGTTGTAGGTTTTGTGTTTGTGTTTCACGTTTTGTGCTTGTGCTGTGGGTTTTGCGATTGTGTTTCAAGTTTTGTGTTTGTGTTGTAGGAATTGTGTTTGATTTGTGTTCTTATAGGCCACCGTAATATACACGATCTTTCTAACTTTTACACACAAGATTGAGGTGACATTAGCCTCAAAACTGGCTGACACTGGGTTATTATAAGTATCACATTTATGCGACGGTCAAGTCAGACGCATAACACAACAGTTTTCCAAGGTAAAATAAAGATGTCGCTCGTTCAGGAAATCTACGGAGTGGATTTTCCTGTAAGTTGTTATGAGTAAACTTCAACTGTTTGGCAGCGGTTTGGGGTTATTACAGAAAAATTCACCGTGGCATTTTAAAACTAATCGCATTTTATTAAAAACGAAGGCTTTCGAAGATCGCTGATTGCTTAAACAAATCGCGTTTGATCGCCATAAAATTTATCATTAATCGGGCGTGGCCGATTTATAGTTTACCCTTTGGTCGTCCTAGAGCGTAGTCTCCTGGCGCGGCCAAAAAGACGGGGATAGCTTGGGGTTGCTACAAAACCGCTACGGGTGACGCATACCGCAATGGTTTTCATTTTAGTTTTGACAGGAAATCGTTGCAGGCACACTTGGTCGACTTTTGGGTTAATGTGTAATCAGGTTGTGTTTTTTTTGCTTCGGCGGAAGGACAGAGAAAAAAGCTTACGGGGCAAAGTACAGTATGGGGCCCAGTTCTCGGCCACTTTTGACGTAAACTTGTATTTCTTACCTCAGAAGAACCGCAGGAACTTGAAATTTATCCCAGAGCTAGCTACATTATTCAGCTTTTTGGTGTAAAGCTATCGACCGGTCAAAAATTAATTTGCCCGAGCAATAATAAAAATAAAAGCTCCATTTGTGGGCCCAGTTCTCGGCCACCTTGGCCCAGTTCTCGGCCACTTTTGACGTAAACTTGTATTTCTTACCTCAGAAGAACCGCAGGAACTTGAAATTTCTCCCAGAGCTAGCTACATTATTCAGCTTTTTGGTGTAAAGCTATCGACCGGTCAAGAATTAATTTGCCCGAGCAATAATAAAAATAAAAGCTCCATTTGTGGGCCCAGTTCTCGGCCACCTTGGCCCAGTTCTCGGCCATTAAAAAGCTTGTGCGTAATTATCTGTAAAAAAATGCTCAATTAATTTTCACAGTCATAAAATCACTCTGTAAACCTATTTATACTATATCGATCCCAAATTATTTTTATGATGCTTTGTTTTACTTTAGAAAAGAAGGATTTTAACGCGCCTAGTTGCCTATGTGCAGGTTCTGGCAAAACCGCATTGTGTGACCCGTGCATTTAGATGGTTTATTTTGCAGTGAAAAGGTCTTGAAAGATTTAGGTGTTGTAGAAATAATAGACAAGACAAGAGTCAGCTCAAAACTTAGAGATAAGATTGAACTTTATTTTTAAAACATTTATTTCTTTCATTCTGGCAGCAGCAGATGAAATTATATTAAAAACCAAGCGCTAAGCTGTGATAGCGAGCAGGGTGGCCGAGAACTGGCAAATACGCAAACGTCGCAAGAAAAAATTTCGAAGTAAATTAAGACTAAAAAATACAACGGTTCAACGAAAAGTTAACTAAAGTAGAAAGCTGAATTATTCTACGTTTCACATGCCAAAAATTAGCTCGTATGGTGGGGGCTTTTGGATAAAATACGAATTTAACTACATCCATGAATTTGGAGCCGTAAACAAACAACTTTTTAGGGAATGCAAATTCACCTACCTCCGCGTAAACTCGACGTGTGAGCTTTCTATATCGAATTGAACGATCAAACTCAAGATACTTAAAGCACATGAATCAGTCTATCGTTTGAAGGAAATACCTTTTTCTTTTGATTCAACTGGAGTGTGAAAAAACGCGTTAAACACAAAGTGGCCGAGAACTGGACCCGGCCGAGAACTGGGCCCCATACTGTACTGATATTCACCATTGTGAAATTGCACTTACTTTGACAAGTTAAAGTTATTTTTGTAAATGAAAAAGGTAACGTCATTGATGTCACGCAGTGTTTTTTTTAGCAAACTAGATGGTTTGCTGGTTTCTGACTATGAATGGGGGTGTGATCTTGCGGTAAATTTTTTGAGCCTGACTCCGCCGTAAAACGTTTTTTTTATTTAGCAAGAACTGTGTCGATTTTCATTTCTGAACAATTGGTCGTCAAGTCGTTTGTCACAAAGAGTAGAATGTTTGTACAGCATGTTTTGGAATTATTTTAGATTTGGTTAGTAAGACGCTTCTGAAGACCTGAGCAAAACATTGGGAATGTACAGTATTAATAGGAACTTGAATGGAATTTTTTACAAGTTGGATAAAGGTATCAACTGAAAAAAATGGAATTCAAAATGAGAACTTGGATTTTGTTGTAATTAAATTTTATCGCGGATTGGATGCATAATATCACGGCTTTGAAAGTCTTCAAATAATTAGAAAGGTTCCTTTCTTCCTTTTGATCTTATTGTTATTTTCATGTATTGATTATTCGAAAGTGGTTTTCGTTGATACGAAAAAAAAAACGGGTTTTCACTGAATTGCTTGAAGTATTTTTAGACGTGATAATATTGGCTTAATCAAATTACATTGTGCACGAAATATTTGTTATTCTTTTGTCTTGAAACTTTGAGGAAATTGAAATTTTTGTTTGACAGTAGTGTATGAAAGGCATTTTATAGAACTGAATAAAAAAATAAGAAACATTGATAAAGGTTATTTCAAAGATTTATTTTGCCTGATTTTGAAGGGTTTCAGGAGTTTTAAAGAGTGCTGGTAAACGGCTGTATGTTGTTTGTGATTACGGATCTTATTTAGTTTCGAACGCTCTAATTTTTGAAAGGTTAAAACAGGTTAAAACCGGGCGGTTTCATGAGTTTTTTGGGTAGAAAGGTACGGTGGTGGTCAAAAAAAAAATGTTTAGAAAGGAATGACTGTAGTAGCAAGTAAGTCGGAGGTTTGCGTGAGTCACGGGGTATAGTATGCGTGAGCTGGATTTCCGGCGTCATAACGGCATGTTTTGTTTACTGAAAGATACACTCGACGTTTAGTTAGCTTAGTCGGCTTGGGAAACTATTTTAAAAATGAATGTTGTAATAGTTAATTAATAGTAATCTAGAATTAACCCACTCTCGATTGGAGTCTGTTCTGGATTCGCGCTACCTTTTCGCCGCGAAGGAATTTTGTAAAAGTTCGCTAGTGGAAAGAGGTACTGTAAGAACAGTATCAATAACTCAAAAGGAGGAACTTCTTTGTAGCTCTGAATTAAGACGTATGATAAAATTTTAGAATAAGAAACTTTCGATATATGGTTTTCATATTGTTTTTGTCAATTTCCTTTTGTGGCAGATTTTTTGAGAATCAGCTTTTCTTTCGTGTGATGACAGACACAGGACAGAACGAGAGGTGGATGAGAAAGATGCCGAAGATGAATAGGCACCGAAAAACGACAAGAACCGTCAAGGACTTATCTTTAGAGGGCGGGGAGTTTTGGCATACTGTATTTTGAGGACTGGACTGGACTAGTAAAACGCGGACTAGTATAACGCGGACTTGTAAAACGCGGACTAGTATAACGCGGACTAGTAAAACGCGGACTTGTAAAACGCGGACTAGTAAAATGCGGACTCAGGTAAAACGCGGACTTGTAAAAGGCGGACTAGTAAAACGCGGACTAGTAAAACGCGGACTTGTAAAACGCGGACTAGTAAAACGCGGACTTGTAAAACGCGGACTTGTAAAACGAGGGCTTGTTAAGCACGGACTTGTAGAACGCGGACTTGTAAAACAAGCGCTTGTAAATCGGATAAAACTAAACGGTTTAGCGAGCGAAACAATTTTTGTTTGAAGCTCTTGTGTGTTTCTTCGACGGCATATTTCTAGCTTTTTTGAGCACTCTATGGTCTGTTTTAGCGTGGAGATGTTTTTGCAGTATAGCACATGTTCGTTCTGCAAACTCCTACTAAAACAACGGGATTGATGCTATGAGTTGTGTGCATATGTTTCTTTCTTTCCACTACTTGACGTCTGTTGAGTGCAGTCGTTTGTATTGCTCGCACGAGGTAGAACGGGGCCCGTCCAGAAATCAACAGTCAATCGTAAATAAAGGTGACGGGCCTACACGACTCCTACGTTCGTGACATTAGAATATTTGCCGTTAAATGTTTAAATTCGGTCTTTCGACCTTATTTGCTTCTGACTTCTTTCTGAGGGTACTGTTTTAATTTGGGGGCAGTATGTGGTAAATAAAGGTGACGGGCCTACACGACTCCTACGTTCGTGACATTAGAACATTTGCCGTTATATGTTCAAATTCGGTCTTTCGACCTTATTTGCTTCTGACTTCTTTCTGAGGTTACTGTTTTTTTGAGACATTATGTATTGAAGAGAGCCGTAAGATGATTGTGGCCAAGGAATTCGAAGTGTCTAGAGGCGTTTTACAAGTCCGCGTTTTACTAGTCCGCGTTTTACTAGTCCAGTCCAGTCTACAAGTTAAAGACACATCAAGACCACCCCACTGTGAATTGCCATAGCACAGACAAAATTATAGTCAATATCTTATGTGTTTTTAAGAGAATTACATAAGAACCAAGGCATGTCTTGTCTTGCCTTACATTGACATGCAATAATTTGGAAATACTAAGCTCGTAACAGTTTAAGACAGAATCCATCAGGAATTCGAGTAACATTAATTTTAGTTACGCAAAAATTGAGCACCAGAATAATTTAAAT
Organism: Oculina patagonica; assembly: GCF_052425735.1. Lineage (NCBI taxonomy): Eukaryota > Metazoa > Cnidaria > Anthozoa > Scleractinia > Oculinidae > Oculina > Oculina patagonica. The sequence continues at coordinate 22,240,756 of NC_135768.1, forward strand.
CCTTGTGTTCTTTCATACCTTGTTAAAGGCTTGACATGTGATAACACCAACATAACACCAACAACAGTTCTTTATCAGTGGGGATTGAAGAAAAAAATGGAAACATCATCACACAGTTGACCCCCATGCAAAAACACTCCAGGATGTCACGGGACTGTTTGGTGTCCGTCTGCCAATTTCTAACTTCAAATTCCAATGTTAAATTCACATTAAATTTTCAATATTTCTTAGTTGTCTAAATTTTACTAATTCTTTTAAAAAAACTATCACCTGCCAAACATCCCCAAAAATCACTCAAAAAATTACAAAATACCGCAATACATAGATACATGGGATGAGTAAAGTTTCCTTGGATTCCTTGAAACACCAACAAGATATTTCCGTTTAAGGTGGCTGATTCTTTTAAAAAAGCTATCACCTGCCAAACATCCCCAAAAATCACTCAAAAAATTACAAAATACCGCAATACATAGATACATGGGATGAGGCGAATAACACACTTATCCACTCCCAGGAGAATGTGGCAATTAACAATTGCGGCCAACAGGAATTTGATCTGCTCTTGCAAGAAAGGGAGGAACAGTCCAGTCAGATACTAATGTTCCATCTGAACATAAACAGCTTGCAAAATAAATTTGAAGAACTGAAACTCCTGAATGATAAAATGAAGTCGCAAATTATTTTTCTCTCAGAGACAAAGATCGACAAGTCCTACTCGAACAGCCAGTTCACCTTAACGGGCTACAACATGTATCGAAAAGACAGAAAGAAAGGAGGCGGTGGGATAATAGCCTATTTTGATTCTAGTTTACCCTCGAAAGAGCTAAAAGTAACGAAGAAATACAAAACAATCGAGACTCTTGCAATAGAAGCTAGACTTGGTAAAAACGAAGTCATTTTCCTTGGGATATACCGACCCCCAACGCAGTCGGATCACCAGCCAGATCCACACTATTTAGAACGAGTAGAGGAGGAACTGAATGACGTTTGCATGTGGGCTTCCCTCAAGAAACAGATATTTATCCTCACAGGTGACCTGAACCTCGATAGGCTAAAACCAAAAAGCAGAGAAGGGAGAATACTTGCTGACCTAGAAGAAGTACATGGAATGCAGTGCTTAATTACCAAGCCTACGAGGATTACGCTGACATCAGAGACACTGCTGGACGTTATTCTAACCAACAAACCCAACCTTTTCAGGACTAGTGGTTCTTTCAACCCAGAGATAAGTGACCACCATCTTATTTATGGTATTTTAAAGCAATCTGTATTACAGCATAGGCGAAAGACCATCACATTCAGAAGCCTGAAAAACGTGGATGTGGATCAGCTTTATGAGGACTTGGCTAGCGCTCCCTGGATTGTTGGAGAAACATTTGACGCCATCGAGGACCAATACGACGCATGGAAAACTATTTTTGAAAGTGTACTGGATAAGCATATGCCGAAAAAGAAGATGAGAGTTAGGCAGAAAGATGTACCATATATGACCAAAGAATGGAAAATGGCAATTAGGAACAAAAGGAAATATGCACAAATGTTCGCCCAAAACCGATCTCTAGAAAACTGGGAGTTGAAAAGGAAATGGCGAAATTTGGCAACTAAAGAAAGGAGACGTGCTATTAAAGCCTACTGGGCCCAGAAATCGGAAGAACTGAGGAAGAAACCGAGGGATTTCTACAAAACCTTCAAACCATTTCTAAGTGATAAAACCAAAGAGGAGACAAAAATTGCCATCAGAATTAACGATCGAATTGTAACTAACCAGAAAGTAGTGGCAGATGAGCTTGGTGATTACTTTTCAACCGCTGCGAATGCCATTGGAGGTGCACAAGTAATGCATTTAGTTGAGAAAGACTTTGAAAAACACCCGAGTGTCGAGAGCATTCGGCAAGCTTATCAAGGCCTTCAATTTGGTTTTAACGAAATTGGCTCCGGTGAAGTGGAAAACGAACTGAAAATTCTTAAATCAAACAAAGCTACAGGGTGGGATGGAATCTCCCCGAAGATTTTAAAGTTAACTGCCAAAGGTTTAGCACCATCCCTAACAAGTCTCTACAACAGCATTATTAGAAAGGGAAATTGGCCTAACACGTGGAAAATGGGAGAATGGACTCCTGTTTTCAAGAAAGGAGATAAAACCGATCCGGGAAATTACCGACCTATAACAGTACTGAACTCTGTTGATAAAGTATTTGAGTCATTACTTTCCAAGCAAATCATGGAAACCATGAATCCACATCTATATCAGAAAATGTCTGCCTACAGAAAGACACATAGCTGTGAAACTACGTTGATAAGGCTAACTGAGGACTGGAAAATGGCTGCTGATAATAAGGAGTACGTGACTGTTCTATCCACCGATATGAGCAAAGCTTTTGACTCATTGCACCCTGCACTAATGATCCAGAAACTTAAAGCATACGGCTTCTCTGAAAGAGCACTAAATCTTTTGCGATCCTTTCTTGAGCGTAGAAGAAACAGAGTCAAACTACAAGAAGCGCACAGCGCATGGAAAGAACAAAAAAGGGGGTGTCCACAAGGCTCCTCCTTCGGGCCTCTTCTCTGGAATCTGTTCCAAAATGATCTCTCGCTACATAGGCAGTCTGCTAGTCTATTTATGTATGCTGATGATCACCAAATATACGCCAATGATAATGATATACAGAAGGCCGCCCAAACTCTTAGGAGAGAAACAGAGGCAGTGTCACAGTGGTACAAGGAGAACCTACTGCAAGCCAACCCTCAGAAATACCAGATCCTTACCCTTGATCCACAACCTTCCAAGAGAACCCCTGAATATGCACTGAAGATGGAATTCGATGGTCATGAAGTCAAATCATCGGAGTATCTTAAAATTCTTGGTGTAACCATCGACAACAAACTGACATTTAGTGAACACATTAGTGATATTTGCAAGAAAACGAGTTGTAAGGTTGGGGTGTTAATGAGACTACGTAATCTAATTCCATGGTCTGCAAAGTTACAGCTGTACAAATCTAGTATTTTGCCTCACCTTACATATTGTGATATTGTATGGCACTTTTGCAAATCATCCGATAAGAAGAAAATGGAGAGAGTTCAAGAGCGCGCACTCAGGGCAGTCTTTAAATCCCAATCGGAGACCTACAGTGAGCTACTGAAAAGAGCAGGTCTACCAAGTCTGTACCAAAGACGTCTACAAAACATTGCCATTCTAATGTATAAAGTAAAACACGGACTTGTGCCCACTTATATAACAGAAATATTTAATACAGCCCCGAAACGATATAATCTGAGGAACGCTGATTTTAATATTCCACGTTTTCGCACAGTACATTATGGAAAACATTCTTTACGATATTTCGGGCCTTATCTATGGAGCAAACTAGACCACAGTGATAGAGAAAAACATAATGTCACGAGTTTTAAAAACAGTATTTTAAAAAAAGACCTCACCCGTCTTATACAAACTGAGTGTCAATGTGACATATGCAGCTAGCCGATACACATTTTTAAATTTTTAATTTTTAACTCTTAACTGCAATTTTTATCTTTCACCTACTTTTATGATAAAATTTTATATTCTATTGTAATTTATTGATTTATTTATTTATTAATGTATGCAGTACGATTCTTCAGTTTTTCTTCTTCTTAGAATTTAAGTGTAAATATTTTAACTTTAAATAGCTTAGATATATAATAATGTAAATAGTGTCCACAATTAGTTTTTTTAAGCTAAATACTTCAGACACTTTAATAAAGTATTTCATTCATTCAGTGAAGTTTCCTTGGATTCCTTGAAACACCAACAAGATATTTCCGTTTAAGGTGGCTGATAATGGGTTTCAGTATTTCCCAGTCCTTATACTTTGGTTCAGGACTAAAAGCCTTCATCAATTGCTATTACAGTAATGGTATGAAACAAATGTTCAATCATTCATCAACAAGTTGTGATCATTTTCTTGACAATAGTAGTTCCCCGGTAAACAGTTGTAGTACTGTCCCATCAAAGTGCAATGCCTGGAAAATACCGAAAAGCACACGACCTTCAGGTGAAACCGCACCTTACAGTATTACCAATACACTGCACTTTGCTAAGTCTTAAAACTTTACATCGTCTAGTCGTCTACTTCAATCGTTTATTTGTATTGTGTGAGATACATTTATAAATTGAAACCATCATGTCATTAAGTAATAATGCAATCTCGACAACGTTCTAGATATTATATTATGCACACTAATACAGCTCATGCAAGCCCTGTGACTTACACAAACACAGTCGGACTGAGTGCTACTTAAGTAACTGCTTCGTGGTTTCTGCTGTACTGAACCCTGCCTTTCAAGGCAAAGCGCCCGATTTTAAGCTTCTCAAGCTTCTCAATGTTCTTGTTTTATATAATTTAAGCATTATTCTTTCAGATTCTCAAAAATCTAAGCAATCGCTTCACGTTTTCCCGTTTAAAAACGCGCTCAAAAAAGGGAATTGTCAGCCTCATAAATACCCGCGGGCCACCTTAAACGCGAGTGATCGGCTGATCGCTATTAAATATTAAATCTTGCGTGACCGTGACAGAAGAGCCGGCTCAACAATGCTATTGCATCACAGCTCACTGCGGTTTTGAAATCTGTCATGACCTAATGGTTCTTTATTTAGCTTGCACCACTTGTACATGTCAAACTTCGTTGTTTTGCGGTATTCAGTACAGTCCGGGTACGTAATACGGCGTTTTGTTTTCACTCTGAGTCAAACGCTTGAATAAAACAGTTCTTCCTCATAAAATTTCTTTAAAGTGGAGTCTGGCTGAAAAAAGTACACTGCAGTGACGCTTGCAGTTTCGGGCGAAGACAAAATTGCGTGAATGACGTAGTGTTTACTACGAAAATTGCTTTCACAATTTGAATATTTAGTACTCGCTCTGAGACAAACGTAAGAATCTCCAAAAAGATTTTAAAGATTTCAGATTTAGATGGAAAAGGAAGCATTTATCTCTTTAAAAGATCACAAACCTTCATTCAACGACCACCCGACCTGCCGCCTAATCAATCCATCTTAAATCTGAAATCGGCGTGATAAGCAAACAAATCCTTGATGACATCAACACCGCCATCATCAATAAAACGCAAATCAACCAGTGGAAAAATACGTCGAGCGTACTAAAATGGTTCAACGGCTTACAGCACAAAGAAACACTCTCTTTCATATGTTTTGACGTGTGCGATTTTTACCCGTCAATTACCGAGAAGCTACTCTGCAAGGCGCTCGATTTTGCTAATAGCTACCGACCCATCAGCGCACACGAGCGTGACATCATCATCCACGTCAAAAGGTCACTGCTGTTCAGTGACAACATCCCGTGGGAAAAGAAAGCTTCCAATGACCGATTCGATCTAACCATGGGGTCGTTTGATGGCGCTGAAACCTGCGAGCTGGTTGGCTGCTACATCTTATCCCTCCTTACCCAAAAGTACGGAAGCAACATTGGCCTTTGTCGCGATGACGGGCTGTCTGCATTCAATAATGACGCCCCAAGAGATCGAGAGAATTAAGAAAGACTTGTGTAAAATTTTTCGTGACAATGATCTAAAGATTACAGTAGAGGCCAACGTAACCAGAGTAAATTTCTTAGATGTCACTCTCGACCTAAAAACCGGAAAACACCTTCCATACACAAAAGAAGGAAATGTACCGTTGTATGTACACAAGCAGTCTAACCACTCACCCTCTATCCTTAGAAACATCCCTGAATCGATCAACAAACGTCTTTCGCAAATATCTTCTGACAAAGAATGTTTCGACGAGACCAAACGCATTTACCAAGACGCGCTTAACAAAAGTGGCTATGAATACACCCTGTCTTACAAAGACACAGCCCCCGATGCACCAAAAGCGAGAAGAAATCGGCAAAGAAACATAACATGGTTCAATCCACCATACAGCCAAAATGTGGATACCAAAGTCGGCAAATGCTTTCTTTCACTCATCGATCAGCACTTTCCAAAAACCAGCCCTCTTCACAAAATCTTTAACCGGAACACTCTTAAGCTGAGCTATAGCTGTATGAGCAACGTTAAATCTATAATCTCCAGCCACAACAAAGCTCAAATTAGCAAACCTGTCAATCCATTCAATGAAGTCAACAACTGCAATTGCCGAAAAAAGAACCCTTGTCCACTTGAAGGAAATTGTAAAGAGCGGAACATTATTTATCAAGCAGAGGTCACCACCCCTCAGTCAAAAGAGACCTACATCGGTCTTTGCGACACGACATTCAAAGAACGTTACCGAAACCATACATGCTCCTTCAGAAACGAACGGTACAAGAATGCCACCGAGCTCAGCAAGTACATATGGAGTCTAAAGGACCAGAAAATCAATTACGAGATAAGATGGCGGAAAATAAGACAAGCACGATCGTATTCTAATATCAACAAAAAATGTAACCTTTGTGAGAAATATTTTATAATTTGCAAACCAGAAATGTCAACACTCAATCATAGAAACGAACTGACTTCGATCTGTAGACACTCTAAGAAATTCTTGTTAAATACCGTGTTAGCTTAATATAGATTTTTTTTCCGTCCAATAACAACTTGACATGTCACGCAAGTACTCATTGTTCCTTATTTTCAAATTTGTATATCTTTTCATGTAACCGCTTTTTCTGGCAGTCGCCTGATGATTGCCTCGCATGAGGCATGAAACTCAGAGTAGCGAATAAATGATATATGGAAAAATCGATTTAGGTGGAAAAATTTCAAGTAACTCGGGCGAGAAATTTTTTTTTGAAATTTTTCCACCTAAATCGATTTTTCCAGCATATCGCCGTACCAAAAACCTCAAAGATATTTTAGCACCATCTAAATTCCGCTCCGACAATGGGGCAAACCAGGCAGAGAGGGAAATGGGAGGATGTTTTAAATGTTCTACTCGATGTGATCTTTGTAAAAATTTTTTAATCCATGATTCTAAATTTAAAAGCTTTTCCACAGGCCGAGTTTACAAGATAAATCAGAAATTGTCGTGCACATCTAAAAACGTTGTTTACTTGGCCTCTTGCAATAAATGCAAATTACAGTATGTAGGATCAACAACCACAGAATTTAAAGTTCGCTTTCGTAATCATAAATCATCCATGCTTACCAACAAAAAGACGTGCGAGCTTGCGGTTCATTTTAATTGCGCAAGGCACGAAATTTCAAAAATAAGCGTCCCAAGGGGACGCTGCTTTTATTGACAAGTTATTACTAACTAGAGAGGCCTATTGGACCTCGCAGCTATTTACACTCAATCCTCACGGTCTTAACAAAAGACGCGAATTTAGATCGAAAAATCGCGTCCGATACAACACGTAATTAGACACTATTGTACGGCTAGTAATTAAGGCTTTTGCTACATATTGTTGTTATCCTATCATTCTCGCGTTCTTGTAAGTCATCATTACCTTGTTATGCAATCTTTTATCTAAGTTTAACCTGTTATGTAATCTATTATTTAAGTTTGTATGGTATTATGTAATTATTTTGTTTCTGCTCTAGTATAAATTTATGTGAATTTGTAAATTTTTTAGGATTTTTAACATTTTATTTTTTAATCTTGTAAATAGTAAGTTCCGCATCTGAAGAAGGCCGAAGGCCGAAACGTCGTGTCAATTAAAGCTGGAACAGTTAGAAGTTTGCCTCAATGACGCCTTATCACACACTGAACTATATATATATATATATATATAATCAAGTTGAATTGCAGAACTGCTTTCAGAGTGCTCAATAGTAAACTAGAGCGTGATTATAACAGAAGATGAACAAATCAACTGTACATTTGACTTGGCATTTTATTACTATTTAGTTTCGTACTACACAACCGTGCAGCACTCATCAGATAAAATTGCCAAATGCGAATTTACATCGTTACATCGTTATTTCGTCATTTACATCGTCATTTACATCGTTATGACCGGAGAGGCTAGTGAATGTTACACTGCAGCAGGGAAAGCCTGGATTTCGCACTAGATGCATAGAAAATGATTGATTGTAACTCGAGAAGCTCATTCTTGGCCTTTCCGGTCATACTATAGAATCAATTGATTCAATAGTATGACCGGAGAGGCTAGTGAATGTTACACTGCAGCAGGGAAAGCCTGGATTTCGCACTAGATGCATAGAAAATGATTGATTGTAACTCGAGAAGCTCATTCTTGGCCTTTCCGGTCATACTATTGAATCATATGTCTGAATTTATCAAAACCAGGTCAAAGAAATTTTCACCGTTTAAAGCGAAAATCGCTGTAAACGCGTTTTTTTCTCGCCAGAAACTATCTCCAAACTCCATGATATAAAAACTAAAGGGAATGTCAGTCTTTTTTTCTCTTCTCCTCTCTCTTCTCTACCTTTCAGCGCTGTATTTCTTTCTATTTTTTTTCCCCTTTCTTGTGACGTTGTAAGCCAATTCCCGCAGTAACGTACTTGTTCAAGAATACTGACGTCACTTTTCTTTGACCCGGTTTTGATAAATTCAGACATATATATATATATATATATATATATATATAACAGTGATTTTCTACTCAGTATCGTTTCATATGGGCTTTAATACAGGTCTGTTTCGTAGACCAACAAAGAGTTGATCCACTCATCAGTTAAATTCCATATACACTGTCGCATCGCTAGGGTTTATATACATCAATGGTGTGATCGTTACAAAATTCAAACTTAGAAAACAATAGTAATATACATTTGTAGGCTTATGATTGGTCCTTGAGGACGCGATTAAATTTAAGAAGAAATTTTCGCTTGTGCCTGCAAGTTGATACAAGCTCATTACGTTTGTTAAGAGTTGCCATGTCCGGTTTATATAAAATGAAGAATTTCTCGGTATTACATAGATTACATCGTTTGGAAAGATTAGAGTAAGATTTGGCCTTGGCTAGAATTTTCCACGTGATTTTGAAAAAACAACCTACGCATCACAATTGAAGCCAACAAAAAGGTCGTAAATTTCCTTGACGTAACGCTAGACCTAACTACTGGAAAGCACAAGCCTTATTCAAAGCCAGCCACAACTCCGCTCTATGTACACAGCAAGTCTAACCACCCCCCAAGCATAATAAAGAACATCCCTGAAGCAATTAACAAAAGATTATCTGAGATCTCATCAGACGAGGAAACCTTCAAAGAAGCAACAGCACCCTACCAAGAAGCATTGCAGAAAAGCGGTTATTCATACACCCTCAAATTCAACCCACCACAACAGCAGTCACCCGAACCAGACACCGACAAGAGAAAGTGGCAGCGAAACATAATATGGTTCAACCCACCATATAGTAAAAATGTACAAACTAACATAGGTAGAGAATTCCTAAATTTGATTGAGAACTGCTTCCCACCCAACCACAAATTAAGAAAACTTTTCAACAAAAATAATGTTAAGCTGAGTTACAGTTGTTCACCAAATGTAAAACAAATCATCGATGGACACAACAAAACCGTTTTAAGACAGAACACGCCTCCTGAGGAAACAACACAACCCAAAACATGTAACTGCCGCCAGCCAGAAAAGTGCCCTTTGGAAGGAGAATGCTTGGTCAAGGAGGTAGTATACCAAGCCACAATCACCACAGCTGAAAGCACTGAGACGTACGTAGGTCTCACCGCCACGGAGTTCAAAACGAGATGGCGAAATCACCAAATGTCATTTAAACATGAAAACAAAAAGAATGACACTGAACTAAGCAAACATTTATGGCAGCTGAAAGATCAAAAGAAAGACTTTAAAATCACGTGGAAAATTCTAGCCAAGGCCAAATCTTACTCTAATCTTTCCAAACGATGTAATCTATGTAATACCGAGAAATTCTTCATTTTATATAAACCGGACATGGCAACTCTTAACAAACGTAATGAGCTTGTATCAACTTGCAGGCACAAGCGAAAATTTCTTCTTAAATTTAATCGCGTCCTCAAGGACCAATCATAAGCCTACAAATGTATATTACTATTGTTTTTTAAGTTTGAATTTTGTAACGATCACACCATTGATGTATATAAACCCTAGCGATGCGACAGTGTATATGGAATTTAACTGATGAGTGGATCAACTCTTTGTTGGTCTACGAAACAGACCTGTATTAAAGCCCATATGAAACGATACTGAGTAGAAAATCACTGTTATTACCGCTCCTTCATTGTTGAGCACTATTCTGGATTTATCAGTGTGAAACCCACCTGAAGTTATATATATATATATATATATATATATATATGTGTGTAACCGTACATCCTGTGCCCAAGTTCAGGAGTTGCCATAAAGCCATTATGGTAATAACCGGGAGGGCACATTGTATACATTTGTATATATATATATATATATATATAGTAGTAGTGTAGTGGTCATCACACCCGACTAGTATGCGGGGGGACGTGGGTTCAAATCCCATTCAGGGCAAATTTTCTTTCAAACATTTACTCAAATTAATATGATTATTTGGGGTGTATAGGGTTAGTGGTTTCTTCATATACACGTTCTTTCATATAAAATAGCCTGTATCATTAATTTGATCCTCCCTTGTCTCCCGCTAAGTTGACTTCGGTCGTGTATCATTAACTTGATCCTTAGTTGGGTTTCAAACGGAGTTATAGGCTTCCACTACCCTGTCACCTTGAAAGAAAATTTCCCGGGAGGCCCACGGTCTTCGATCACACAATACACTACTTAGATTGCTGTGTTGCCAGCATGGTTGTCCTGGTAGTGTAGTGGTCATCACACCCGACTAGTATGCGGGGGGACGTGGGTTCAAATCCCATTCAGGGCAAATTTTCTTTTAAACATTTACTCAAATTAATATGATTATTTGGGGTGTATAGGGTTAGTGGTTTCTTCATATACACGTTCTCTAATATATATATATATATATATATATATATATATATATATATATATATATATATATATATATATATATATATATATATATATATATTTCGTGTTTAACAGAGCATAGAGTACTCGTAAAATTAGACGGGAATGATTTTGTAACACAGCTTCCAGGTAGTGAACATTAAGACTTGTACGATTTGAACATAATATTTTAATGGGTGATCAGCTAGTAATGAAAACTTGCGTGACCGTGACCAAGGGATCGGCTGGGCCGCGAGGTTCTGGAACGATTTACCGACAAAAGAAAAAAATCTGACACAGATTATGAATCGGGCCCAGGCCCCGCCCGATTAAAAAGATTTTGGTCCATTGACAACGTAAATTCTATTCAACAACCAAGAACTAATTGAGTTTTCAAATTGTCACGGAATGGCACGCTCTTATTCTTCGATATTCTGTTTCTGCTATCGATCGTAGCTGCTTTTAACAACAAAGTTAATACTTGTACCGGTTCATTAAATGTTTGAACGAGATGTTTTACAGTTGATTTCAGTTTACTTTGGCCGCCCGCTTTGCGAAGTTTGTTGGGAATTGGAAACTTTTTTTATGAAGTTGCCAATTACGTTGCGAGTTTGCGAATCAAATTAAATTGCGAACTTTGAAACAAAGTTCCTAACTTCGGCTCGACTGAACTTTACAAGTTTGGTAGTTGAGGAGAAACAAGACATGTTGCTCGAAAGTCATGGCGATTTCTGAACTCGAAGATTTTAGAACTTGTCAAGGAAAGTTGAAGTTGCTTGAAGTGCAAGACAACGTTTCGCATCAGCGATCACGGGTTTACCTCGGTGTAAGAACCTGTGATATTTTACTTTGTTTTGGAGCCTTTGTTTTCCTGCTCTTTATTGTTTTTGACGCTCTTTGTTGCTTTGTTCGTTCTTTGTTTTACGTCACCGGTGAGTTTCACAGGTTCTTACACCGAGGATGAGCCGCGATCACGCAAGTGATTTGCCGATAAATAAATTTTATGCATGTAGAAATTTGGTCAAATTTAAACTATTTTGTATAAAAACACATATTTAACGATTTTCTGTGAGGCATAATCTTCAATTTCAAGTCTTCTGCGTTTGTAAGCCGGATGAAACTGGATGGTTTACCCATATGTAAAATTGATATTAATCGAAGCCGACGCGACGCGACGCGACGCGACGCGACAGGGAAGAATAATTTGTTCTAGACAACATGTTAACGGCTCGCTGAACATTAAAGTTCTTTATTTTTATGACATTTGTTTCCAACAGTTTAGCGTAGCAAAGCCCTTTTTGATAACATAATTACAGGAGGTTTTAATAAATTCGGGCCGAAGTTAGGAACTTTGTATCGAAGTTCGCAATTTGATTCGCAATTTGATTCGCAACCTATTTGGCAACTTCGTAACAAACTTTCCAATTTCCCAACGAACTTCGCAAGCGGGCGGTAAAAGTAATGACAACATTATTCTTCAAATCTACTTTGTGCAAATGGTTTAGTTATTTTTGCTACGGTCAGGAAAGCTAGCGTCTCCAAACGTACGCTCGAATAAGACGAATAACAAGTTAGTGTTGAGCCTTTTGCTCACGGCGTGTGCGTTGTAAGCAGGCGAGCGATACAAAAAACGTTTTTAATCCAGGGTTAATTCACAACTCACCAATTCCGCCTCCTTCTAATCTAAAATCTTCGAATGAAATCGCTCACTACAACTGTGTCAGATTGCTTTCCCTTTATAAATTACAATTTGATTGGTTGTGATAGTACCTGAAATCTGATTGGACAAACATACTTCACTGAGTGACTGACTGACTGACTACACGGTTCATCAGGCCGACTAATTATAACAGGTTATTTTTGAAAAATAACTCAAAAAGTGTATAATTATGCGTGCAAAAATTGAGTACAAACTTGTTACTTGCTGTTGATTGTCTTCTCTTGCCCGTGTTTTACAAATATTATTTTCGCATTCGCATTATTTTCGCCAAATTGTTATCCGAATTGTCAGTGACCTGCTGGTATTACTGGGCTGTTAATTAGGCCTGTCAGGTCAGCTATGTCTCCCATTAAAAAAATGTAAAGGAATCGCCAGGCCAAAATGCTGAAGCAAATGCGTATTTTGCCAAGAACATACAAGCGAGAAGAGTGAATGCCCAGCAAACACGAAACAAAGCAACCGTGGTGCTGGATATTTTACCCATAAAAAGGATTTGCAGAGTTTTATAAAAATAAAGAACTTCACGTCGACTCGGCGTAGCTAGATACAGGAGAGGGAATTGCTGAGACGCGTTTAAGGAACAATGCCCCATGGGATAATATAAGTCATGCCGCGTACTACAATACTACCAAATTGAAAACACTGGAGAGCAAAAGAAAGCAAACTTTAGGAAATGCATTGCAGCAACCAGATGATATTAGAAAGCGCTCGAGATGTGACATTGCTTGAACGACTGTAGGACAGAAAATCTGTTTTTTTTTAAAGAGACCAGCCACTAAGGGCCTGTTTACAAGCAGGTAGGGTAACCCTAGTGCTAGGGTTACCCTAGCAGGAGGGTTACCCTAGCGCTCCCACAGTTCTTCTTTTTTTATCGACGTTATACAAAGCAGCTAGGGTTACCCTAGCACTAGGGTAACCCTAGCTGGGCGCTAGGGTTACCCTAGCGCTAGGGTAACCCTAGCGCATTGTAAACGCTCTGCTAGGGATAACTCGCCTACCCGGGAAAACTTTATTTTGGCTCCAAGAAGTTAAATATGTTTAAAAATACCAACAAAAACAGCGAATTGTGACCAAGAAACATCCTGTTCATTCACCATTTGTCGTATTTTTGCACTGGAATGGAATTACTTTCGAATAACAGCTTCTTACGACAAAGTTTATGGTAAAATGTTTGGCGCTGCATATGTGAAGTCATTCCATAACATAAGTATTCTCCGTCAAACGCGTTCCAACTATAAAAAAAATTGTGCTTGGGATGTTAATGAGCTTGGAAATTGAAATATGATTGTACTTGAAGTGATAAACTGCGTAACTAAAACGAAAATCGGTTTTGGCACTAAGATTATTACCCGCTACATGCTATATTTACAAGGTTAACTGAAGCGTAACCGATGTAAGTTGACCCGGGTAGTAGGGTTACCCTACCTGCGAATTTTTGCTTGTAAACCCGGGCTAACCCTCTTCTAATCCTCTTGCTAGGGTAACCCTAGCACTAGGGTTACCCTACCTGCCCATGCTTGTAAACAGGCCCTAAGGGGAACCGAAATCTCGCGCAAGCACCATAGAGCTAGATTCTCGAGTTCGCTCTATTGCCACGAAAGTAAATGATTTCAATCTTTTAGGAACACTTAGTGCTGGGGACATCGTAGCAGTGAAAATTTAAGTCAGTAACATGAAGCAATGTTTAGCTGCACTGTATGCTCGTAATAGACAACAATTCGTCGTGAAACAGCCAGAGGAATCAACGCTGTATAAAGGAGCCTTTTCTCAGATCTTACGCAAGGAAGGGGATTGCAAAATGTGTTGAAACGGTCCGATGAAGGAATTAATTTTTGGCAAGGCTGCAAGAACTAGGTGCACCGACAGAGGATCAGTTTGTACACTCAACGCGATTTAAGAGCCAGCCAGTCGGTAAAATCCCAGAACGACATGAACATGGGAAAAGGAGGGATGTTTTTCTGGTGTTTTAAAATGACATCGCGCAAGAACTGGTGGGAAGTCTTGACAGGAAGCAGGACTACGAAATGAAGTCTCTCGCACGGGTGGCCGAAATTGTGAGAGAAAATATGTTTCCCAATAGTGACCCCTACAATTAGACATTTTCGCCGTACTTGCTAACATTAGTCAATATGATTTTCGAAGGCACTAACGAGCAATCGTACGAGCCAGGAAATCAGCAAGCTGCTCTCTCGATAGCACAGCCTCTAAAATTTAACAGTGTAAAGCATGAGCGGAGATCTACTGATGGATCTGTTAGGCATTCAGAAATCAGGAAACACCCTTACCTTTGTAATTCAGCGTACTGATACACGTTAAAACAAGAAGAAAGGTACTATAGAGAAACGTTGTGCGTTAGGTTTTGCTGTATCGTATGATTGGGTGCTGCGTTTGTCATCAGACCTTACTAATGTTGTATGTAACGTTGTGGACAATATGGAATGATATGCCCTCCGAACATACGTGGACAGGTTTTCATTACTGTTATTGTAGACAGCATAGACCACTACCCTTTGCCTACAAGAGCAACAGAAATTTCTTTCCACGGCAGAAGTATTTCTCTCATTCGGCATCCAAGTAACACCGAAGAGGGCCATGATATGGAACAAATTATCTTGCGGGAGTCGTCATCGTCTAAAAAGTGCATCAATCCCTTGACTGCGAGATACACCAATATCCGAAGTGTTGTGTCCAAAAGCGACAAGGTAAGCCTACCGAAAGACCAGTCTAAGAGTCCACGATGGTCCGTAACAGCCGAAGCTATTTCGAAGTCTATGTTTCACGCTGAGAGACAAATGCAAGTAGCCCCTAAGTCCAAAAGCTCTCTACTGCATTTTTTGGATTGCGCTCATTCCGAGGCGATGATAAGTTATGCTATAACTGTTATTGACAAAGTTAGAATACGTCAATCCGGAACAAACTGTGGATATTGCTTGCGATCTGCTACTCTTTGCTTTAGCGAAAACAATTGAGTGGGCTCAAAGGGATCGTACAGGGAAAGATAAGCTGGTAGTCATTTTTTGTGGTCTCCACATCGAGCAGGCGGCGCTAAAGGCTTTCGGGACCTGGCTCGCTGGCAGTGGATGGGTTGAAGTTCTGTCACAAGCTGAGATCACTACAGCAAGGAATCCCTTATCAACTGTGCACATATTACGCGCACTAGGTACGCTCACTAGGTAACTGCAGCCAATTTGTATATTCTTCCGAAACAGGCATACAGGAAGTACAGTCGACTGCCGATAACTCGAACCCTCGCTAACTCGAATCTCGCTTACTCAAACCAAAATCGATTTCCCCTGGATTTCCGCCACACATTTGCTGTAATTTTACCCTCAATAACTCGATTAATCTCCTGCTAACTCGAAGCAATTTTCGTTTCCCTTCAGGTCGTTTTCTATGTAATTTTACCCTCGATAACTCAAACCATGACTGACGATACGTGACAAGTGCAAACAAAAGGTTTACTGTAGTCCAAAACACAGAATTCGTTTTCCACGTGGAGAAGTAAGAAAGAAGCCACGATCCCACAGTAGCACTGAAGCATCACTATACAATTTGAGTTGCTGACACTGTCCAAGCGCATGATTAGAAGGAAGGTGGTGCGATAGGCCTGACGGAAAAACCAAGTGTATTGCTAAGGTGGATGGTATCTGGGCCTGAACTATTTGAAGATAGTGCACGCACATGTTGCCCCATCACGAACATGGCAACCGATACGGTGCACACTACCTGACGCTGCAATGTCCCGCCAAGAGCTCATTTTATGTGGCTGCAAGACTAGCTATATCAACAATAGATGCAAGAACTGTAGAGCTAATCTGCCTTGCACGTCATGATCACTTTGTCTGTGCGTGTCATAAAAAATGTACAAGATAATAGTTCCCAGAAAGCATTTCGATCTAGAAAGACACAATATCTATAGCTATGTGTATGTTACTAGAGCTGCTAGCGGTGATAAGCTTTTGCAACTCAGCAGTTATTATCTTGGTTGCTCAATTTCCTGAACTGAACTTGCAAACACTGCATGATTTGCATAAATTAAGAAACATGCATAAATTAAGATGCGGTTACCATGGTTACCATTCTATTCCGTTGTACATCTCGGCAGGGCCGCTACTGACCATCCCTTTACGCCGACATATCCATATCTCCCGTAAAAGATGCAGAAAATCGCTTTCCACAAGTAGCTCATTTAAATGCAGTTTCCATGGAAACAGCTTATCTGTCGAGGTGGTTCTATAGCCTAAAATGTTTACCTCGATAGATAGTCTCTCTGTGTGTGCCAAATTTCAAGCAGATATCAAGAAGTGAACAATTCAGCCGAAATTTTGAGCTATGCCGCCGGACTATTACGTTGTTTTACAAACCAATAGAAAGATCGAGATATATGTACATATTGTATTTTACTTATTTTTAGACGTTGGTGTGATATCCGTATGGACTTTTTACCGACGTATTAAAATGTAGATGTAGATATTCTTGAGTAAGCCGGGTTTACACGAGCAATTTTTATGTGACAATTTTTATGTGACAAATATATTTGATCGTGTAGATGACACAACAATAATTTGTCAGGATTCTAAAGTTTAGTCTGCCAGAGATACGCACAGAGGTATGCGTGCCCGGTGCCCAGTGCCCAGTGGGTGATTAGGGACCACATATGCTGACGCAATATTTGCCACATTTTATGTGACGAGTCGTCTACACGAGCAGTTTTTCTATGTGACAACTGCAATTTGTCTTATAAAAGCTAACACGCCAGCTTGTTACACCGGCAATGAAGCAAATTTATTAGTTTATTTTAGTTACTGGCCCTCTGATTACTTTACTCGTGTAATAATGTCGAACATCATCCATGAGCCCTACAAATAACTTGTTGATAGTTACCAGAGATGTCTTCCATTTCAATATCAGATGGTGCACCATGTGTTCTTATCCCGCTGTCACTTGTCTCTGTCGTCATACTCTGTGTCTCATCAGGGATGTTCTGCAGGTAACTCTGAACGAACGCGTATTTATCGGAATCCAAATATCTCGCTTCATCTCCAACAGATACTTCCGGGTTCCCTTTACTCTCTCTGATCTCCTCGTCTCTTGCTTTGCAATATAAATCGGAATCAGAATGTCTTCGACGGCTGGTTCCAGGTCTTTCAAGCTTTTCAGTTTCTTGAGCTGTGTAAGGTAATGTGCATCAACAATGTTAAAGATCGTAGCCAAACTGAATCACTGTTACAGACGGTCAATTAAAATCGTTTAATCTTTTAACTTTTCTTTATGGTTGTGATGGGGGTCCTCATGCATCATCCCCCCACTCCCAAGCAAGGTCCTTCACGAAAATCATACTTTTCAAATCATCCGTAACGAACTTTCCGAAATGATAGATCGCATTACCAGTAAACTTTTTGAGTTTTAAAACCGAAGGCGGGCTTTAAGTTTGAAGAGGATATGAGTTGCGTCTGAATAAATAAATTTTTTAAATTAATCCGTCTCACGATGGGACATATTCGCAATGTATTACTGATATACAATTTCAATGAAAGTCGAAAGCTCGAGGTTGTCTTTAACCCTATCCAGACTGGGGTGGGGGGCGGAAAGTGCCCGCGCTGACTTTGAACTCTTATAACTTTTTCAAAATTTAACCAGACGCTGCCAAACTTTGCGACTTTATCTAAAGTTTATCTGGAAATAATTACGTAAGATTGGTTGTTGTGTCAGTAAATTAACGTTACCATGGCATGCCATGGTATGGACGTCACGTGATGACGCCACGCGGGTAAGAAGCAAGAGTTCGAGCTTTCCACTTTTAAGTTTATCAATTTTCGCTATTTTGATTAATGTCAACTGCCTAAGCTTGGTAGACGTTCTACATGAATTTAAGAACAAGGTCTCAAACCTTAAGAATGACCAGTACAGATGCCAATGCAGATTCGACTTCGATAAAGCTGGATACCGTCCTCGCTAAAATGGACGACCTAGTAAAATCCAGAGACATGCAAGAAACAAAACTAAACAGCATCCTGGAGAAACTATCCAGTCTAGAGAGCTCGCAGAAGTAAACGGCCGCTGATGTGAATACTCTCAAAGATAGTTACAGCGCCCTTGACGCCCGAATGACCGAAGTAAACAACAAAATGGAGGACCTGGAAAATAGATCAAAAAGAAGCAATATCGTTCTATGGGGACTCAAGGAGGGTGCAGAAGCCGGATTAACCACTTTTGAGTCGTTTCTGAAGGTCCAATGTTTGGAGAAACATATGCAGCTGCCAGGTATCGAAGTCATGAGGGCCCATCGAACGAATATCAGCTTAAGAGCTACGGCTAAGAACCCGTCACCTGTAAGACCTATACACATTTACCTCCTGAGGTATTCCGATAAAGTTCAAATTCTTAAAGCCGCCGCAAGTGTGTTGAAGAATAACCTCTTTCTGGACAGTCAGGTATTCATTTCGGATGATGTGTCGAAGAACGTCCGCGAAGAACGAGCAGAGCTTCGCAAGTTTCATCTCAAGGGGATTAGAGAAAGAGATGATGTTGAATTTGCTTTCATACCATGGTCGGTACCAGCGCAAATTTTGTTCAAGGAGAAAAACTGCTCAAAATTGAAATCCTTCAAGCTTCCGGATGATTAGTCAGGCTGAACTTTTTGTATAGTTATTGTATTGAAGAACTCTTTCAAGCAATGACAATATTACGGTAAAATATCCTAAACTCTTTCAATTTTTCGACTTATTGTAATTACTATATTGTTTACACTCGGGTATTAGACCATAGAAATTGAACGCTAGTCGTCGTTCCAAGTTAGTCTTAATCAGACTTGACATCCCTTGTATAACTACCGTATTATAGGAACACTACCAAGCTACGACTATATCAAGCTTCGACAGCTAGAATATCATCTAAAGTTTGTTTTTCTCGTTCGCATAGAAGATGTAGTAAATACGCTAGTCGTTGTATTATCATCACCTTTATGTGGAGATCCCGACGGGAGTGCATTGCAACCACAGGATGGTAAGTGCGCTTTCGTTTAAACGTGTTTGTATGTTTGTCATTGTGTTTGTGTTTGTTTTTTGTTTCTGCTTACTCTGCGCGAAACATTCTACTTTTGTCTGCTTACGCTATACAGAGAAACTATACACAAGAAAGAAACAAATTCTTCCATATAATTATCGACCTAAAACAGCATCTTTTCCTTACAATGGAACAAGTGTTTATATACATGAAAAATGCTGAGTAAACAAAATCTGAAGCCTGATACTATTAAATTATAATCGTTAAACGTGAGAGGCCTAAGCAATTTTAAAAAACGACGAGCGATATTTTCTTGGGGTAGAAAGCAAAAGGCTGATTTGATATTTTTACAAGAAACGCACTCCTGCAAAGAGCGAGAAGCTCAGTGGTGTCGCGGTGCTTATAAAGAAAGGCTTTGATATTGATATACGTTTGACTCAGACAGATTCAATTGGAAGACTTATATTGCTAAAAGCTGTGGTTAAAGAGGAAACTTATACAATTGCAAACATCTACGGACCGAATAAAGATATTGACGCTGTTGAATTTTATCACAATCTGTCGAACCTATTAAGAACCAATGACTATGGGAATGAAGAAAACATTATTATGGGAGGTGATTTTAATTGTCCTTTAAATGTTAGCTTAGACAAAAAAGGTGGAATTCAAATTCCCCGAAGACACGTTGTAAAATCTATTGAAGAAATTCAGGATGAATTCGGTCTCCATGACATTTGGCGTATAAAAAACCCGAATCAACAAAGCTAAACCTGGGGACGTTGTTCTCCTTTTATATTCTGTAGGTTAGATTATTGGTTGATCTCGGATAAACTACATGATTTAGTGTCTAATGTGGATATTTTACCCTCAGTTAAATCGGACCACTCTGCAATATTTCTAGAACTCGAAGAAATTAAGGAAAATAGTAGAGGTCCTGGATATTGGAAATTGAATACCGCGTTACTTGCGAACGAAGAATATAAAAACATGATAAAGGTTAAATTGCCGAGTTGGCTTGAAGAAGCCAAGGAACTAAAAGACCACAGATCGATCTGGGACTGGATCAAATTTAATATAAGAAATGACTCTATGATTTTTTCTAAACGATTATCAAAAATTCGACAGAAACGCGAAGAAGAATTAACTTGCAAATATAAAGAATCATTAGTTGCCTTTCAAGATAATCCCTGCGAGAACACGCGAACAACAATGGAAAGCTGTAAAAACGAACTCGAATCAATGTATGATAAAAAAGTTGAAGGTATTATTGTTCGGGCAAGGGCACGATGGCATGAACATGGAGAAAAGAACAGCAAATATTTTTTAAATTTGGAAAAACGTAATCACATTAAAAAACACATTCGAAAATTGCACATAAGTGGAGTCATCTCTACTGATCCTTTTTCGATAATAAACTCACAGAAAAAATTTTACACTAAGTTGTATAGCAGTTGTAAAACAAAGTTAGACACTCCAGAGGCGACAGCCTTTTTTGAAAATCCAAATCTACCAAAGCTCTCGAGTGAAGCGAGTAACAAATGCGAAGGAAGGATAACCATCGATGAATGTCCGGCAAAACATCATTAAAACATTTCCATAAGGTAAAACTCCTGGGAATGATGGTTTGCCCATTGAATTTTACAATGTCTTTTGGTCTTTAATTGGTGAATTATTAGTTAACTGTTTTAATGAGGCTTATGAAAGGAAAGAAATGTCCAACTCGCAAAGACAAGGTGTTATCACACTTATTGAAAAAACTGGTAAAGATAGAACTTATCTTGACCGATTTCACTCACTAAATATAATGTTGACGCCAAAATAGCATCTAAAGTAATAGCAACACGAATTGTTAAGATTTTACCAGAGATAATTAACAGCAACCAGACAGGATATGTTTCCGGCCGATACATAGGGGAGGCAGCTAGATCAATTTTAGACGTAATGGAGTACACCAAAACAGTCAATATTCCGGGAATTCTATTATTTATAGATTTCGAAAAAGCATTCGACAGTCTTGAATGGAATTTTATGTTTAAATGTCTAGAAACTTTCGGGTTTGGTCAAAGTCTCATACGGTGGGTTAAAACATTCTACAGTAATATATCAAGCTGCATAATAAACAACGGAACTTTCTCAGCGTCTCAACAATCCTAGAGGGCATTGTTTGTGACTCCTTAGACAAACATCTTGAGGAAAACAGGCTCATACACCAAAACCAGTGGGGATTTAAGAAAGGCGTCTCCACCGAATCTCTACTACTATTCCTTTCAAAAACGTGGAAAAAGGCGATTGACTCTGGTGAAAAAGTTGGCGTTGTATTTGTCGACTTCCAGAAAGCGTTCGATACTGTCGATCACAACATCCTGAAATCAAAATTGTCGGCTGTTGGCGTATCTGGTGTATTTCACGAGTGGGTTTCAAGCTACCTCTCCAACAGAAATCAATATGTTACCATTAACGGAGTTAAATCGAGGCTTCGACCTGTTGAAATTGGCGTCCCCCAAGGGTCCCTCCTAGGCCCTCGACTTTTTGAAATTTATGTAAATGATCTTCCTGATTGCTCTTCAATTGGATTCATACACTTGTTTGCTGATGATACTACTATTTATTACATAGCAAGGGAAATTGAAGAAATCGTGGATTCTCTAAACCTAATATTAAACGACTTTAAAGTGTGGTGCGATAGGAACCGCCTAACAGTGCACACAGGAAAAACGGAGGCTATGCTAATTAGTAACCACTCATTCGTTGGCCCCCTGCGATCACTAATGTCTGGCAACTCTAACATTAACTTTACCACAAAATCTACCTGCTTGGGCGCGGTTATTGATCACAAGTTAAACTGGAAAGCACAAGTTAAAACCTTACATAGTAGATTTGTTGGAAAACTGAAATTTCTGAAAACAATGAAAGGGCTGCCAACAAACGTACTTGAAGAAATATACTATAAAGGTATCGTCCCAAGCATCACCTATTGTATCTCGGTCTGGGGATCATGTTCCTTGGCCACATTCAACGACTTGGAACTATTACACATTAAGGCTGCCAAATTAATTCACAAGCTACCAAGTGAAACACCTGATGCTGCCGCTCTTCAAATTGTAAAATGGAAGCCTTTGAATTATATTTACAAGCGAAGGCTTGCTTCCATTATGTACCAGGTGTACAATCACTCTCTACCTGATCAACTTACATCCCTGCTTGGAACACGTTACGACGATAATAATTATAAATTATGGCGCTCTAATGACATTTCTCTAGTACGTTACAATAGTTTACTTGGAAGAAACAGCGTGAGATATCGGGGCCCTATTGTATGGAACTCAATCCCGAGAAACATCAGAAACGCTGCCTCCTTACAGCTTTTCAAAGCAAATCTTAAACGTGTCTCTAGATCCATAGACCTAATCCAGTTTGAGAAAGAGGCCTGCTTGATTAATTCCAAGGATTCTGACTTCATATATTTTTAATTCTTTTTTATATTTCTTTTTCATTAATATATAGTTATATGTTTAGTTAGTGTATTATTTAATGGCAGGTCCACACCAGCCTTTATGGTTGCCCTACGAGACCTGCTTTAACAAAAAGCTATGTATCTATGTATGTATGTATGTATGTAGCAAATTTTGAGTTAGGGAGAGGGGTCAGGCAAGAAGACCCTCTATCGCCATATCTATTCGTTATCGCAATCGAGATCTTAGCTGCTGCAATTCGAGCTAGTACCGATATTAAAGGTATCAAATTAGAATCAGAGGAATGGAAAATTGTTCAATACGCTGATGATCTTACTGCTTTTTTATCTGATCTACACCCTGTTCGAAGCCTCTTTATTTTACTTGACCGTTTTGAACAACTATCGGTATAAAAAGTTAATTATACCAAAACAGAAGCAATGTGGATTGGTTCGTGTCGTGACAACACCGAAACACCTCTATCTTTAAAATGGTGCAAAACTGTAAAAGCCCTCGGTGTGCACTTCAGTTATAACAGCGAAGAGTCGCTCCAAAAGAACTTTTACGATAAGATTTCCGATATTAAAAAACAAATACATCTTTGGAGTTGGAGAGGTCTTTCTTTATTTGGAAAAGTATCCATTATTAAAAGTCTTCTTCTCCCCAAATTAATATACATATTTTCTATCCTACCACCACCCTCGGAATTTGTTGCGCTGATACAAACAATAATTTATAAATTCTTGTGGAAAGGGCCTGATAAAATAACAAGAAGAGCCGCAATCAACATTTTCGACAATGGTGGGTTAAACCTTACTGATCTGGAGACTTCAATTAAGTCTCTAAGATTATCGTGGATTTCAAAAATTCTCACTTCTGAATCACTTCCATGGAAAAGCTATCTTAGATATCTGCTCAAACCCTTCGGTGGTTTTTTCTTTTTTCATTGCAACTATAACATTAATGATTACAATATTAAGTCGACTTTTTATTCAGAAATGTTGCAGTGGTGGTCTGAATTCCGCTCAAAATTTGCAACGGAAACTACATCCTTTGACTCGATAATTTGGAATAACTGCAATATAAGGATAGACGGTAAACCGATCTATTATCAGAATTATGTGAATGCTAGTGTGATTCTTGTCAGTGATTTGATGTTTGCTTTGAATAATGTTGATTCCTTTAACACAGCTAAAGGCAAGGGATTAAAAGATACAAATTACTTGACCTGGACTTCAATTCGATGTTCGGTACCAAAGTATTTAAAGAATCTAAATGTCCATGGGAGAAACGTGTTAAGATCACTGGAATTTAAATGTGGTGACAAAATCTTTGATCCAACCTCGAGCAAGAGTAGAAACTTTTACGCCCTTCTTATTCAAGACAAAGCCATACATTCTAGAGGTTTTTGCAAAATAATGTCAAACTTTAGCATTAGTGAGGAAGAGACTCGCAAAGCATTAATATTAACAAAATCAGTTGCTTCAGAAACGTTTGCTCAGTGTTTTCAGTTCAAGATCTTAAATGACATTTTGTTTTTAAATACCAGATTAGCAAAAATTGGGAAGATCCCCAATGACCTATGTACGTTCTGTCGATCCTCTCAAGAAACATTAGAACATTTCTTTTACCAATGTCCTTATTCAACAGAATTTTGGCTTAGATTTGAAAACTTTTGGTTAACAATTACAAAAGAGCAAATAAAACTTAATTATAAAAACATTATTTTAGGAATATTAGATGAGAAATCTAGTCTGCTCAATTACTTTATTATTTTAGGTAACTTTATCTGTGGAAATGTCGTAAGAATAATCAAACCCCTCTTTTTTTGCCATTTGAAGATATAGTCCAGAGAAAATACGAGACGGAGAAGCTTATAGCCTCTCAAAACAATTTGGCCTTAAAAAAATTTCAGGCTAAATGGAAGCTTTATCTTGAATAGCAATCAAGCTTTATATATCAAGGACTAGGTGCTGTCTGTAAGTTAATTTCTTGTAAATATGGATATAGAAAATAATTGTGTAAATTATTATGTGTTATAATAGTATGTAATAATAGTAGTAGTATGTGTAAGTGTAGTATGTGTAAGTCTTTTAGTACCAGCGTAAGTAGAATATCATATACTGTAACAACTTAGAATATATCTTTGTAAATAGGATATAATATCGTAAATTTGTATTGTAATTAGTGTAGGCAGAGCCCGTTAGTTGTGTAAGTGTTGTAATTATTGTGTGTTCGTAATAGTTATAAAAAAAAAAAAAACGTTACCATGGCAATGCAACTATTTTCACCTTTTGGCGGTTTTAAGCACAGATGTATTGATTTTAAGTACTGTGCAGTAATTTTGGTCGGTTTTCTGACGTTTTGGAAAAATTTTAAAATCCAAGATGGCGGCTGTTTAGACATAATGATGTCATTGTCACGTGATATGACGTCATCATCCCAGGTGACGTATACCAAAAGACAGATTTTTGGACATACTCTAATATATCATTTAACCCTATTCAGACCGGGCTTTTTTGGACCTTCTCAGACCGGGGTGGGGCTTCGGAAGCCCCCCCCCCCCCCCCCACCCCCCCTCCCCTATGTAACTTCCAGAATATTAAAGGAATCAACATGAAACTTATAGGATGTATTGTATGTCTGAAACTCTTTGTTTTGGTATACGTCACATGGGATGGTGACGTCACATCACGTGACAATGGCATCATGATGTCAAAACAGCCGCCATCTTGGATCTGCCATCTCATCCAAAATGCCAGAAAAACCACCCAAAATCACTGAAAAGTACTTAAAGGAGAAGGTCACTCCAGAATGGCCATTTATTTTCTTTACGCCAATAAAAGGTTTATACAAAGATATGTTATTCACCAAAATTTCAGCCTCCAACGTGCGCTATAACCCTACGAAATCTTTCCCAAAACTCGACAACTGAGCGCCGCCATCTTGGAGCTGGTAATGTATGCGTGACGTCAAAGAGCTCAGCCTGAAGTTTGGCGGGGAAATTTATATACTCGAAACTCCTTGTTTCTTTGTAGTGGCTTTTATTTGTCAAAATGCCTGTTTGTGCAGCTCCATTTTGTTCAAAGAGAGCTCCAAGAAATACAAAAAACAAGGATATTTTACTATTAAAATATTCCCACCAAACTTCAGGCTGAGCTCTTTGACGTCATGCATACATTACCAGCTCCAAGATGGCGGCGTTCAGTTGTCAAGTTTTGGGAAAGATACAGTAGGGTTATAGCGCACGTTGGAGGCTGAAAGTTTGGTGAATAACATATCTTTGTGTAAACTTTTTATTGGCGTAAAGAAAATAAATGCCCATTCTGGAGTGAACTTCTCCTTTAAAATAAATAAAATGTGCTTTAACCCTTTCACTCCTAAACGCGCATTCGGGCGCTATTTGGAGGTGCAGTCATTGATTCACTTGTGACGTCATCAATTAGCACGTCAGTGGAATTTCGTGATAAGAATCTGCTAGAGCTTGGATAGACCTTTCTACAGGACTGTTCATTTTGAATATCGGTCGCATTCTGACAGAGCTAATCAAAGAAAAACAAAATCCATTTTTGGTGCAAAATCGGTACTTAAACAGGCCAGTTCACCTGTAATTGGTCAAGGTCCCCTTTTCAGTGTTTTCCAATGATAACGTCATGAAAAGTAGAAAGTAACGAGAATAAGAAAGCAGAAAAAAACGGAAGCGAAAGGGGCAAAAAAAAAAAATTGGAACGGTTCAGCAAGTCCACATTTTGGCTTATGCGCATGCACCAAAGTGAAATATTGCACATTTTTACACAGAATCTTTATCAAAATGTTGCTGAAGTGTAAAAAAGTGCTTCTTTAGCAAAGTTGAGGTAAATTCAAGACCATAGCACTAAAATTTCAGTTTAGCGGCTAAAAAAAAACGTTTTGGGGGGAAAATTCGGGTGTCAAAGGGTTAAACCCGTAAAAATGTAAAAACAATTCCATTTAAGTTGATTTTTATTAACAGAAACACGCAAAATTACAAATTTGGGAAAACATGCCTGTCAAAATGCCGTTGCCATGGTAATATCAAGTTCCTGACACATCATCCAACCTACCAAATTGTTGCCAGATAAATTTTAGGAAAACTCAGAAAGTTTGACAGCGTTTGGTTAAATCTTAAAAAAGTTATAAAAGCTCAAAGTCAGCGCGGGCCTCAAAAGCCCCCCCCCCCCCCCCCCTGGTCTTAATAGGGTTAAGTTTCATAGTGATTGCTCAAATATTCTAGAAGTTTCGGAGAGGAGGGGGCGAATCCAAAAAAGCCCGGTATGAATAGGATTAAAGTAGATTAGTAAATATTTTCCTCTGGATAATGATTTTCTAAATTTCTGATTGGTTCCCTCCGCTAAGAATCTGAGCCACTATCCTTAAGTTGACCAAATATGGAGAAATGATGACGAATTTCCTGTACTGGAATTTTTTGTGGACGCGAAAAACTATTTTTCCTCGTCGCGTTAGCAGCAGACGAAAATAATTTCGAAATTCGAGGTAGTTTCGCCCCAGGAAATTCAGAAGATCTTAGAAAAAGGGACACCGACAAACACAAAAAGCCCACAAAGTTTGGGCTGAAAAAGAGCGTGTGTTTGTTTCATTTTAAGACGCTGAACAACATTCACGACTTTCGTAATTGTGAATTAAAATTTGAATGTTTACCGTGTTTCAGAGTGGCTTGCCAGTCGGCCAAAAGTTTTCTTAACCAGTCGAGGAAATGTCGAAAGAACTGAATGACTGTCTCAAGTCTTTCTACACCTCAACGAGAAAGCAAGATGACTCGCGATTGTGCGACAAGACTTCTTCAATGAAATCCATTAGTGCCGCCATTGACCAGTTTCTTTGTTCTCCGTCGCACTACAAACTGCAGTTTTTAATAGCAGAGCTCTACAGCGGCCCGCAGGGCCGCAGAACAGAGCCCCATACGCATGAAAGAAGGAACACTATCGAAATGAGTTTTCATGGTCAACATGGATAGCGGCATGGTTCGCGGGCGCGTACGTACGGCGTCCGTACGGAGTCGCGCAACATGGCGGCCATAGTGAAGCAAGAAGGCCGTATAAATGGGGCCGTATAAAGGCGGCCTTTAAAATTTAAAGAGGTTTGAAAAGAAAAACAAGAAGCAATGAAACAAAATGTGGCTGAAAATTACGTGTAGAAAGTAATCGACCGCCAAAAAAGTGGACATTGAGAGCCATAAGGGACGGACCATTAGAAAAGTGATAGGGGGGTGGGGAATTTTCAGCTTGCACGAATTTTTTTTCTGTCCATTTCTTGTGCAGGAATTTTTTTTTCGGGTGAAACCCTCTACTCGAATTTTTTTTTTAGACAAATGTTTTTTTCTTCAGATAAATGCCATGTTTTGTTACTTTATACCATGTTTTATGACAAATGTTGCTTTGTTGATTATTTTTTAAATATTTTAAAAATGCTGTTGTTCATTGACTTCATCCTTTAGGGACTGTCAATAACTACCGAGGGAGGGGGGGCTCAAAGGGCGGTGCAATTGGAAAAAGTGGAGACCCACCCCTTCCTTCTAGCTCAAAACACCCACCCCTGGGCGAGGGTTGGAAATTACATGATCCACCCCGGGGATCCACCCCTTTCTACAAAAAATAGTTAATAAGGAAAAAGTCTGTTTGATTGTCTGTAATGGATTAGAGGTTTTTGAATTGATATCAGCTTTTAAAGTGCGATCCCAGTCATACGCCACCATAATTGTCCCTAATGGACACTGTAATTCTATATGTAGTTTCTTACACATCTTCTTTCGCTTCTAGCCCTTAACACACCAAAGCAGGATGAATTTCTCGATAACTTCGTATAATAGATTTGTGTTTTTCATATATTTCTGTGTAAAGTCCGTGGGAAAACTTAGACATAAACATATGCAAAAACTAAAACAATACGTAATAGAAATTCATAAATAATTACTGCAGAAATCCTATTTGACCGGAATTGACAACATAAACTAAGACCACTGTATATCGTACCGTTCATGTTTGCAATGTGTTTGAGAAATGAGTTAACTAGTAAGCAATCTACGCAGGCTAGAGAGACGAGCTAAAGGAATGTTATGATCACAATCCATCTAGGGGGGTGTGGGGGCAAGCTCCCCCAGAAAATTTTGAAATTTCTAGGCTCTTAAATGCTATTTTCAGCGTTCTCCACCATATATTTCGTCGAAAAATAGATCTCATCAAGTGTTAAATGATGGCAGGTATTTTCAGGTATTAATAGGACATTTCTTTCTGCACGATTTTTTTTTTCTTTGCCTTCCCCTTTGCACGATTTTTTTTTCTTGCCATTTTGGCTTGCATGAATTTTTTTTTGGTTTTTGCCCCACCCCCCCCCCCCCCCATCACTTCTCTAATGTGCCGTCCCTAATCGATCGATGACTTTCATGTCTATCTGTAAAGCCAGCATCGTACATGAAGGAGCATACGAAAGCTAAATCGGGTTGATAGAATAAACAAACCATTTTATTGCTACGGGGTAAAAAAAAAAAGGAAAAAAGAAAAAAAAACTTGACCCTCTGGGATTTGAACTCACGACCTCCGGATCCGCAGACTGGCACCTTACCAATTGAGCTAATCCGACAGACTCTGTATTGCACGTTGAATATATCCTATATCAATGTAATAGATATTGTGGAGTCTACTAAACTGCTGCGAAACTATAACAGGATCGCGAAACTATTTTTTATTGCTAGAAAGCAGATAATTTACTGTACTCTAAAGTAATTTTTCGTGCCATGAGTAATGATTTTGCCTCGCTTTAAGATTATTATTTTTGTCGTACTGCTGACATTCAGTATAATGGGGAGCTCCGCTTTTAGGCTTGCCTAAATCTATATATTAATTGGTGACGCCGCTTTTACAGGAGAGAACAAGTGAAGCTGTTCCCGAGGTAGCAAGACCGGTTCTGGTCAAGTACAATCTGTTAGGATTGCATCAGTCAAGTTCCAACAACGGTCAAACACGGCAAACAAATCGCACGTGGCGGGCAAATCTGCCCTTGCCCGTTGTATTATTTCCAAAGTTGTAATGTTCAAATCCATAACCATTTCGGCAATTCCGGTTGAAAAAAATTACAATTTTGACACTATGATGGCGATTATGACTTACTTTGAAAGAAACTTTGACATTAATTTCATGTATTTTTCTTGGAGCGAAAATAATTTTTTTCTTGCATCTTCCGGATATAGGTCATTTGAGTGTTTGAAAATTTACTAAAACAGTTATTCTTCTCGGACTTGCCGCATATGAGTTGATCATAACCAACTCGGCCGTATCCTGCGCGTCCTCGAAGAATAACTGTACATGTTAAATATTCGTGATGTAGAATTGATGACTGTGTTTCCCAAGTTAAGGCAGTCAAATTAACACTACGTCCTGAACTGCCGCCGCCTAGTAACATCGTTTTTTTACGCTTTTCGCGTTACAAGCATTGGATGTTTTTGTCTCCATGTAGAATTAAGAGACTTAAATTAAACATAAAGATCTTACAATCCCTACCACTGTCTCCCTCGTGCCAGTCCAATCTCCTCAGTGCATTTTTCGCCTCTGCAATCTCAGCTTTTAGCTTCTTATTTTCCTCTTCTAAAGCTTGCAGTCTTTGGCTGTCGAAATTCAACTTGTTTTCTGCAATCTCGGCTTTTAGCTTCTTATTTTCCTCTTCTAAAGCTTGCAGTCTTTGGCTTTCGAATTTCAACTTGTTTTCTGCATGTTTTAGTTTCATCAAAGTCACGTCATCTTCATTTGGTTTAAAGCAAAGAAAAGAGTCGGAGTTCCTTCGACGTCTTACTCCAAGTCTTTCCTCTTCTTTGACATCAGACACTGAAAGAAGTGAAATGAAAAATTATTTTAAAATAAACGAATTCTTCCTGATGCCAGTCTCAGGTTAATCTACCTTACCTATACAGATAAATCGGTGTTAACAAAATTGAGAATAATGAATACTTGTCAGTTGCAGAAAATGAGAATAGAAAATACAAACTAAGCCCCGACGCCCGCTTATACTCCCCTTTGGTTTTAGATTGATCTGTCAGCTCACAAAAACTGTATTCCGGTTATAAGTTAAACCACGCAGCTTTTGATGTTAACTTGCCAGGGGGTATTAAATCAATGATCTACAAAAAGATCTACGAATACCCTTGTCCCAATTTCACGTAATACTGAGGACTTGTTTACATGGAAGGCGGGTGCCCCGGCTAACCGAGTTACCCGGCTAACCGAGCTACCCTGGGCGAGCCAACTTTTCATACGTTTCTTAAGAAAACGTATTGAAGCCTTTACATGCTAGAAGGGTAACCCGCCTTGCCGGAGCACTCAGTCTACTTGCCCGGGGCACCCTTCTAGGCGGGATAGCTTTTTGCCATGTAAACGGTTATGCCCGAGCTATCCCGGCTTGCCGGGATAAGTTTTCGCGCGTGTTTTTAAACTAAATGTGAAGGAAAATGTGAAGTTAATGGCATAAAATGTATAAATTCTGGACCCAATCAGTGCTATTTGATCAAAATTAGTTTTATCAGTCGGCTGGAAATATTTCTTTGAGCAACAGCTAATAAATTCGAAATTTCCGTGGGAATGATTATCCTAATTCACGACACAACAAATTTAATTTCAATTTGGCGGCCAAATACTGTTGAATTTCGATTGAATTTCGTCAAAAATGAACGCAGTAAATTTCTGAGAACTTGCACATCAAATTAAAATAAGTTTGAAGACGAAAAGCCTTGATTATTCAGTAAAAAGTCATATTTTTCTTCAATCATTTGGAGCTACATTGTTTTCCCACGCCGTAACACGCTTCAATGACGCTGTCTCATCTCGGGTAGAAGGGCTGTGAATTCTGCATGTAAAGGCGGGCTAGGTTTTATATCCCTTCTAGCCGGGTAACTCGGTTAGCCGGGGCACCCTCCCTCCATGTAAACAGGCCCTTACAATTTGTCGATTTTGCGGCAACAGTGGGAAATTCGATTTCTTTCATATTTTAATGTTAGATAGGCTAGGGTATAACTTAAATCACTGTATAGTTTTATCGGTAAAATATCCTTTTATTTTAAAGAAAAATGCATATAACGAAAATCCGTTAAAATCGTCATTTGAGGCGCTAAATTATTCTTGATTATTGCACGAGTTTGAGAGCCTCGCGTGCAAAAACAAATCACTCTACCGTCTTTTAGCAATCTATAAACATTTACTGAAATGATTTTGGGAAATATTGCGTTGTTCTTTGTATGTTCTTTGTAGACAAAATAATTTTATTTCGAAGGCATACAATTCACTGAAGTAAAAGTACATGGTAAATAAAATTAATTTTCACCATGTGCGAAACCTTCAAAACGTTTAAGCTTCTGGTGGTTGAATGCTAGAAGAATGGTGTATAAATCCCTGTAAAATTTTCTTTGGGCAAATGATTTGGAGCGACGTGAGAGCTTTTCGAATTCGGTAAAATATGCAAATTTTTGACCTTCCGCGGTCAACTTTGAAGTTACGGGTCAGAAATAATTTTTGTTCCGTGCAGAAGTCTTAACCCATTTAAGACCAAATTAAGCATATGAAAAAACAATATGTAATTTTCTAACCTTTATCTGCTGTAAAAGGTAGGTCCGAAGGCCATTTTAGCATGATTACGGCTCTTATCATTCGTCTGAGCTTCGTTTCAAGTCTGCACCGCGCCAACTGTCAACGTGCAACATACTCAGTGGTCTTTAAAACCAACGAATCTTTCATCAACTTTCGGCGCATATCGTCACTAGTGCATCTTCTTCGACGGCTTTGTCATTTGTTAAGTATTGTTTGGTTTATAGTCCACAAAAATAATACATCTGATCGCTGCTAAAATGGCACAATAACGTCGACGCTTATCTTTGCAGTGCACGAAGTCACGTATCCGTTTGTTCGTCACGCAAGTCATGGAGATTTAGCAGGTGGCGGGGGGAAGGGAGGGTGGGGTAGGGCGTAATTTGTCGTGAAAAGCTCGCCTGAACGATCCTTTATTATAAACTCGACTTAACGAATTCCAGGTAAAATGAACTATACTCTTTGCTACAGTTATAATAAAATACATAAAAAAGAACTTCGGTATAACGAAACATCGATTCGTAACAGTGAACACATTTTTGCGTATCTCTTAATCAACATTCGATATACAACCTTAACCCTTATATCAAGGTTCAACTGTTCATAATCTAGCCTTGGAACACATACAGGACTGATTTAAGAAAAAGAAAACGTGTATTAGAAGAGTTTTGGTTTTCTTTGCTTGCCTTATCTATTCTTTACCCTGAACCGCGAATTTATCACTGGTTACATGCTAACGCTTTTAATATTCTTAGTTACACCACAGTTGAATAGCTTGTCCAAGGTTATAACAGCATGCCAATAATTGGTTAATCGACTAGACATGGCTGACCATGGCTTATATGCTAATCGCTGCTGGTAGGAGTTCAGTTGTCTACGGGTAGGTGGTGCGCCCAACAGAATACGGTGCTCTCTGTGACTAAAGGGATGAGCAAAATCAGCTCACCTTAACTGATCAATACAGTCGGAAATGTTAAAAATGCGCTGTATTTAAAATGATGGGCAACACTTAGGGACTGGTAATTTTTACTTTTTTGGTTGGAGAGGGGGAGTGAGGTGGGGGAAGCGCGTCGGAGGAGATTAGTATAAAAGGAGCCCGTATTCGGATATCTCTGAGTAACAGTTATACCTTTATTCATATATAATACATTAACTAATCATTATGGTGCAAACAGTGGTCTCGGCTCAATTTTTTATTTATACGCACTTCCATCCTCCACTTATCTTATTTTGAAAACAAATAAGCAGCGCACCCACCCATGCAGCAATCCCTCACGAAACATATGGAGGGGCACTTCCATAAATTTCGAATAGGGTTTAAGAGTAAAGAAAGCGAACATTGAATACCCTTTTAAGGCCCAAAACCGAAAAATAACAATCTATTCAAGGGAAGGAAAAGCGTTCCGTGCCGACACAAATAACGGCTAACCGCACACGGCAAAACACAAATCTTTATAAAATCGCTTTACTAATACTTGAACAAAAAGTTCAGTTTTAAGATACCTTTTTTTTTTTTCGTTAAGCTGGGCGTTTATTTTAGCTGATAGAATTTAGGTACCCTATCTAAGGATCACACCCGGAACACATTGCCAAAAGGAGTTAAACTGATACCCTACTTATGGACTGAGAACCTCAAAAAATATACCCTATCCCGGAGTTTTCAGAGCAACTCTCACCCAGACGATCACACTTTACGACCTGATACTGGGTTCAAACCATTTACTTCTTTACTATATTAAGACTGTATAACGAAGTTTTCAAGAGTTGCCTTATAACACCAAATAGCTAGCTTCTGAAGTTTGGTTTTTCACCGGAAAGAGTCATGTTAGAGTTAACTAAATTTATACTGGGACTTGTGATTCAGTGCTGATGTCCTTCTTACACGACAGTAGAGGAACGATTTCAGTGTGACGCTTTTGATCTTTAGAATCAAAACCGCAAACTCCACGAACCCATTTCCAGTGAAATAAACTGAACTTTGAAAAAATTGTTCATGCGCTGCCTTTAAGCAAACAGACGGTGCCAATAACTAGCACGACCAAGGTTTTGTTTACTTAGGAAGCCACTAAATTAAATTTGGCGATTTTTTCACACGCCCAATTGCTTTAGCAATTTGCTTATCTTTACGACCAGCGATCAAGCACCAGCGCAGTTCGCTGGGAGCAACTCTAATGTAGGTGAGGAAAGATTTCTTTGACGCTGACTAGCGATTCCGTTATATACCCCTAAAATTCGCGGGCGCTTGTATTGTTCTCGAGCTATATTTGGCATTTAGCACGTGAACAAATGTTTCTGCTCATATGATTTTAATTAAATTAATCCATATTTGGTGCAGCGAAACATGCGTTCAATAATTCCATATTCCTTATTTGGCGTGTTCGTACGTGCCCGTGTTTTCACGATGTCAACATGTTTTCACATCGCTCATGAGTTTTCTGAGCGGTTAGTGTAAAACGAAGACTAAAATGCAGATTGTGAGTAAAATGAAGACTGCAGACCGGGAGAAAAATGCAGACAGAGGGCAAAGTAACGAAATACGAGTCACAAAGCCTTCCGCTGACTCCAAAGTTCGAAGAAATGTATGTCAGATTACGTTTCGTATGAGCGAACACGTGAATGGACTGGCGGTATTAAAATGTTTATATGCCGACACAAAATGTGTTCAATTTTTTACTTTTAATACGGACTTGACCTTGTGAGACTTCAAGTCTTCGTCACCAGTAAACTGGATGAAACTGAACGGTTAACAGCCCTTTCAGCTGCTTCAGGCTGTGCCCTTTCGGAAATTATTTTTTTACGCACACGAACTCATTGAAACTCAAGTCATTTGTTTATCGCTCCTTGTGTTGCAGCCGGACGTGTCACGAAATCCTCGATCGTCTGCAATTCGCAACGCAAGCAAGCAAGTTAACCGCTCGCTATAAACATAAAAGTGTTGTACCTTCTATTTTTTATATAGTGTTTTATTACGACGGTTAGCGAAGCAAAGCCATTATTTATAACTTTACTGCGGAAGCGTTTAATCTGCGCCAGTTAAAAACACTTGAAAGAGCTGTTGCGGTGAGTAATTTGATCGCTGAATGTGACCTTGCTGTGTCGGCATGGTATAAAAGAGAATTATTTTTCTAAATTATCCTTAAACCGTCCAGTTAAATGAGTTAAATCGGGTTTTCAAACGTATCAAAAAGTTAATTTGATAGCTTTTGATCAAATTATCTATTTTGTATGACATTTATCACCAGTTCATTTTCATGGTAGCTCATGGTCATGCGAAGCGTTGTCTGGCGTACATTTCTTCGAAATTTGGAGCAGCTAGCCGGCAGGAAAAAATGGCTTTGTGACTCATATTTCGTTACTTTACCGGATGCCACTAAAAGTGGTAACGGGGAACCAGGATCGACCGGGAACCGGGAACCGGGAACGAGTGTACAGCGGTAATCCGTATAAGAGTTCAAAATGGCGGACGAAAAACACAGAAACGGAGTAAAATGTAGCTTACTGATGAAGGTAAATGCTTAGTGTTACCAGTCCAGATTATCCCAATATATTAGGACAGGGCCATCTGGCCTTTCAGCCAATGGGAAGGTCCGAAGCCGCCTTTTGGTTCACCGATCGTGGCGGACGAACGCAGACATTTGCAAACTTGTGGACGTGCCGATCGCTATAAGAAGAATTCGAATGTTTATTTCTTTCTAGAAGGAATCTTTCAACAAGGCCAGTGTTCGAATCCACATTTACACACAACGCAACGCAAAGGACGGCTGTGGGAGCAAGGAGCTTGCACGCTGATCAATAGCTTCGAAATACCTCATTTCGAAAATCAAATTATGTTTTATTGAAATGCAGTCGAATAGTAGGGTAAGTCATAATATGCTGTATTTTCCACTACAGTTGCGGGATTGGTTTCATTTGACAGGATGGAACCTATGTGTTGCGTAACATTAGCAGATATATATTGGCTTGGTTTGTTATCCGATCGATCATACGTGCGTAGATTGTTGCGTGCTAGTCATATTTATGTATTGTCCCACTCTCGTTAACAAAGTTCCCAAGTACATCTATCTCTTGACTTAAAAAACAACTTTTTTCTGGCATTTGTAGGTTGTTAGGGTTGTTAGATAGTGTAATAAACCAAGGACACGAATATTGTAGATCTACATGCTTTAATAATCACGAAGAAGAATGAATTGAAATTGTACATTGCACAACAGGGATATCCGATTACCGATAACATGAATCGCACGTGACTAGATTATAACATTCCTCCCCCTTAAGACTTTTGCTATTTCCATTTAAAAAAGTACACAAAAACGCTGAACTGAAGCATAACAAAAACAATCATTAATGATTTTCACGCAATGTATGTCACGCAATAACTCTCGTTGATTGCTAATCAATGTTCATGAGCAATGTCTCAGAAATTTTTAAAGTTCATAGTCCTTGAAACGTTCCGGTAAACGTCGGTTGCGGACTGGGCGTGATGTTCAGCCTCTTGTGTGTCAGACGAACTCGCGGCGACCGGCTTGGGAGGACTAATCGGTTGGGTTGTGTCTGCCGTGTAATCTGCCTCGGGCACCACTCCTGGTACCAAGATCTCAGGATTTGTCATTGTTGGGTCTTGATTGTGGTTTTTCCGCAAATGGTCCTGATGTCGTCGAACAACTCGACCATCCGGTAATTCTACTAGGGCTGAGACTGGGCCAGTTGCCTGCACCACAGTTCCTTTCTGCCAGGACTTGGGGGAACTGAAGTCCTTTATGAACACAGGATCACTGGCTTCAAAATTCCTGTGTTTGGCATGGTGGTCGTGGGTCTGTTTTTGATGTTCTTGCTTCTGTCTCACCAGACTTGCAGTGTTGGGAACTATGAGGTCGAGCTTAGTTCTCAGCTTTCTCTTCATCAGCAGCTCCGCTGGTGAAACCCCTGTTGTCGTGTGTGGCGTTGTTCTGTACTTAAGCAGAAAACGTGACAACTTGTCTTGCATGGTTCCCTCTTCCATCTTCTCTATCCCTTCTTTGAAGGCTCTCACTGCTCGCTCTGCCTGGCCATTCGAAGCTGGATGGTATGGTGCTACTTTGGTGTGTTTGATGCCGTTTTTTGAGAGGAAATTCTCAAACTCTGCACTTGTGAAATTGGGCCCATTGTCGCTGACGATGGTTTCTGGGAGACCATGGGTCGCGAAAATTTCCCTTAACTTCACAATGGTGGCGGCTGATGTTGTACTTCGCATTATCTGGACATCCATCCATTTGGAATGTGCATCGATCACCACTAAATACATGTTGCCTTTGTATGGCCCTGCATAATCAATGTGCACTCTTGACCAGGGTTGACCGGGCCACTCCCATGGGTGGAGAGGTGCTTCTGCTGGGGCCTTCTGGTGTAGCTGGCATTGCTGACACTTCTTCACGGCATCTTCTAGTTCACGATCCATATTTGGCCACCACACATACCCACGTGCAAGGGCTTTCATTCTTGATATGCCCGGATGGGCTTCGTGAAGCTCGGCTATGACTTGCTGTCGTCCTTGAGGTGGTACTATCACCCTGTTCCCCCATAGAACGCATCCACCTTCTATGGTTAACTCCGCTTTCCGGCTTAAATATGGGTGTAGCTGTACATCCTGGCAGTGGTTTGGCCATCCATTAAGTGTAAACTGGTGCACTTTTGAGAGAACAGGATCGCGCCTTGTCCATTCTTGGATATGTCGTGAGTTGACTGGGGTGTGGTCCAGATGTTCTAACAGCAAAACTGTCTCTCCAGGTACAGGAACTGACTCTGGCATCTTGGACAAGGGAAGTCGACTTAATGCATCCGCATTGGCGTTTGTGTTCCCTGCTTTATAGGCAATCTTGTACTCGTATGCTGCCAAGGTAAGGGCCCACCGCTGAACTCTCGGAGAGGCTTGTTGAGGTACTCCTTTCTTCTCGTTAAAGAGCCCTTCCAGCGGCTTGTGATCAGTCTGTATGGTGAACTTCTGACCGTACAAGAACTGATTAAACTTCTTCACTCCGAAGATAATGGCCAAAGCCTCTTTTTCAATAGTGGAATAACCACGCTCAGCTGTGTTCAACGATCTTGAGACATAACCAATTGGGCGCTCTGTTCCATCTGCCATCCGGTGGGAAAGTACCGCCCCTACTCCATAATCGGAGGCATCACTCGCCAACATCAGTTCCAGATCTGGCTGGAAATGCACCAGGAGGTTTGCAGACTGAAGAAGTTTCTTGGATTTGTCGAAGGCCACCTGCTGCTCGGTCTTCCAAGACCACTTTGTACCTTGTCTAAGGAGCTTGTGCAGTGGTTCAAGTACTGTGGCGATGTCTGGTAGGAAACGATGATAATAATTCAGCATTCCCAGAAATGCTCGCAGCTGTGTAACATTCTCAGGCACTGGGGCATTCTGTATGGCTTCCACCTTAGCTTCTACTGGCTTGATACCACGACCATTGATCACATAACCACAATAGGTGACTTCCGGCACCATGAAGAAACACTTTTCTTTTCGCAACCGCAGCCCAGCTTCTGACAGCTTCTTGAGTACTGCTTCTAAATTGGCAATGTGATTGTTGTCGTCCTTCCCGCTGATGAGAATGTCGTCCATTCGCACAATGACATGAGGAATGCCTTGTAAGAGGTTTTCCATTGTCCTCTGAAAGATACCAGTTGCAGAAGAGACTCCGAAAGGCAGTCTATTGTACTGAAATAGGCCTTTATGAGTGTTTATGGTGGTAAACTTTCGTGACTCCTCATCTAGCGTCATTTGCTGATATGCCTGCGACATGTCTAGCTTGGTAAATTTCTCACCACCTCCCAGAGTAGCCAGAAGATCTTCTGTCTTCGGTATTGGGTAATTGTCCAGTTTGGACACTTGATTGACTGTGAGTTTATAATCGCCACAGATCCTTACAGTCCCGTTTGGCTTAGCGACTGGTACAATGGGTGCAGCCCATTCGGAAAATTCCACCGGCGATATAATCCCTTCACGCTCCAATCGTTCGAGTTCAAGTTCGACATTAGTTTTCAATGCGTACGGCACTGATCTTGC
The DNA here is from genome assembly GCF_052425735.1 of Oculina patagonica. Classification (NCBI taxonomy): domain Eukaryota; kingdom Metazoa; phylum Cnidaria; class Anthozoa; order Scleractinia; family Oculinidae; genus Oculina; species Oculina patagonica. The sequence continues at coordinate 22,280,456 of NC_135768.1, forward strand.
TTTGATGTATTTGGGTTCGGCGTCTTGATCGACGTAGATCTTCGCCTTTACTCCTTTCAGCGTGCCCAATCCTTCCATGAATACATCGGGGTATTTCGAAAGCACATTTTGAACTGCCGATGGGGGGTTTAGCTCGCTTGCCACGTGAAAGATTGTGTTCCAATCTAAGCGGATTTTCTCCAACCAATCTCGACCAAGTAAATTTGGTCCGTCGCCTTTGACAATGATGGCGTTTAAATTCTTGTGCTGGCCTTCATATTTCACTGGAACCATGACTGCTCCGAGTACTGGAATCTTTTCTCCTGTATAAGTAGTTAGGACTGCTTTTGATGTTTGAAGTGGACCCAATGCGTCACGCAATCTTTCGTAAGTTGCTTCGTTTAGTATCGTTTTCGACGCACCCGTGTCGATTTCCATCGTGTTTTTCCGTCCACAAAGTTCTAGATCCACTTTGAACGATTTCTTCCGATCGCTGGACAAATGATACATGGCATAGACATCATCTTGATCGGCGCTTTCTTCGACAAAATGCGTTCTTTTGCCATCTGGCCGGCGCCCACGTTTGGCTTGTTTTTGCGATTTTTTCTTTCCTTGACACACTTTAGCCATGTGGCCTTTCTTTTGGCACTTGTAGCACACTTCATTCTTAAACTTGCAGCTCGAGGGATCGTGGTTTCCACCGCAGCGATAGCACTCTTGTTTTGGCAGAAAATTCGGAGGTTTAGCTTCTTCGACCTTGTTGACATTGTTGTCGCTGCTGGGCGTCTTGCCGCCTAAATCCTTTACATTCCTGTTTGCCATTTCGGTCGCTGTAGCGATTTCCACCGCCTTTTCGAATGTGAGCTCCCGTTCGGCCAACAGTCGTCGTTGAATGCGATCATCGCTGATTCCACAGACGAGTCGGTCTCGTAGCATGTCTTCGAGTGTTCTTCCGGACTGGCAATGCTCTGAAAGCCTTCTGAGTCCTGCGACGAACTCTGCAACATTTTCCCCTTCGAGGCGACTCCTGCTATGGAATTTAAATCGCTCGACGATCACACTTGGCTTCGGCGAGAAGTGGTTTTCCAGCTTTTCCAAGATCTCTTTTAAATCCACCTCGCCCGGTTTCTCGGGTTGTAACAAATCGCGAATTAACCCGTACGTTTTGCTTCCACAAACGCTTAGCAGGATAGCTCTTTGTTTCTTCTCGTCTTTAAAGATGAATTCCAGTCCGTACTGCGCAATCTCGGCTGCAATGTTTATCGGAGCCCAACACGAAGGAATGTTTACAAGCAAAACTAAAAATTCTGCGACAAACTTACCTTTTTCTTCATTATTAACGCCAGATATCCTTGCAGAACAAATAATAACGAGTAGAGGAACCTTGACGCTATTTCAAACCGACGTTTCAGCTCATTGGAAATTCTTGAAGTAAACGAACTGTAATGGCGGACTAAAAAACTTCATGTATGCTGTCACCGAAGTGTAACGTTTCAACGAATTCAAAACAAAAACGAAAACAAACCCCGAGTCTGCGCAGTACGGACTGGAAATCAGCTTTAATTTCGTTTGCGGCGAAGTACTGCTCGAGCCTTTCCGCGTATTGAGTCCACGATTCCTCTGACTCCTTAAATTCACCTACGTTCCCGAAGGTTGCCATGTTTTTCCTCGTCGCCAATGTAATAAACCAAGGACACGAATATTGTAGATCTACATGCTTTAATAATCACGAAGAAGAATGAATTGAAATTGTACATTGCACAACAGGGATATCCGATTACCGATAACATGAATCGCACGTGACTAGATTATAACAGATAGTAATATGAATGGTGACTTTTATTTTGCTTTTGAACCAAACAATTTTTGTAGGCAACACTGAATATTTGTAGCATTTCCAAAATGTTATTCAGTATAATACAGTGTACATCATTGTCTCTGAAAATCACTTTTTCTTCGTACTCATGGTATTGCATAAAAGGAAAAAATTAAATTTAACATGTGCTATTAATGCTGTACTGTAAATTATAATTGTAGTTCTCCAGGGGTGTATAATTACACTGATTTACCTTTTTGCAACATCCACCGAGTGTTAGGATGGACATTGAAATAAAGACATCCTTGTAATGTTGTGAATATTAATTTTCTTTATATGTCATTCCCCAACTGCATGCATTCATTCTGGATACATATCATTGCGAAAAAAATAAAACTGGTTGCATGCCATAAATAACAAACTGCTCACAAATGATGTGTTGTGCTGTCCTACTGATAATTTGTACAAAACACATAGTGTTTGGAATTCATTTACAGATTCACCAAAACAAACTATGACACAGAAATATACCGTAATGCAACACACTGAGCTTTGCAGGAGGCTGTCAATAGTTGTGGGCTTCAAAGAACATCCCCCAGTCACTTGTACAAAACACAAAATGATCAGCAGACAAAATGAGAAGAAAAGAATTTCAAATTTATTTTCATTTTACAGTAGGTTAACACTAGTCTCTATTTGTTGTCTGTCCTTTAGTCAACTGCAAGAGCCAGATCTGCAAAAATGAAATACAGCTATGATCAGTGTGCTGAAATATAACAGCATACAATAAACTGGTGAACAGCCATCACCAAATAGTTATTTTCTTTTCATAAATGGAACAAATCTTCATGCAAAGTCCAAGATACTATGCCATGTTTGAAAACCAATGATGAAGCACGCAAAAGACACAATCTGTTGTGAGACGTACATGTGTATCGTGATTGCAATAGGGGTTACAGAATCACAGCTGTTGGTTAAGTCTGAGTGTGAGCCCAGTGGCCCATCAAGCCTGAGCTTACCTTGGTTTCCATAATCAATTATAGCATTAGCGACTGGTGGTTTGGGGAGGGGTGTTAGAAATCTTCAGAAATTAATGCATGGACTCATTTGGAGTTTGTCTTTTCTATTACTGGCCACAAGGTAAAAATTGACATTGTAAAAGTATTTCAACAAGCAAATTGGTGATTTTCAAGTGAGGAATTGTGCTTGAACTTTGTGTTAACTAAGCATTCTTTAAGATTCAATGTGGTTCACAATTGCACTTGCCATAGTATAAATTGCCAAACTGTCTAAAGAATTTCTTATACACAGTTGCATGTCCTGCTGACATGAGGTTTACAACCTTGTGACAGAAGTTCTCTATTTCCTTTATCATGAAATAAATACTCAAAAAAATTTCCTGCAATTTTCATAATTATTGTTGCTTAATAACAGCAGCTGATATCAGCATGCATTTTAGATGTACGGCGGATGGAAGTTCGGTTAATCCACCAGAATGGAACATTCCACATTCGATTATTTTCGTAATGAAAGTTGGTCTTCAGCCTTCGGCATTTCGTTGGCGCAAATTATACTCAGTGCGCCACGATGTATCACATGAACAGAGCTTAGCCCAGGAAAAAAAAAAGAATTGACTGCCTATAAAGAAATTTTGGTTGTTCGTGGAACAGTTGATTTGGTACGCGTAGTATTGCTGCGTCATGATCATCGAACTTTTAAAAAAATCTACCAAAAATCTAGGTTGTCTACCTTGCCCAGATTGCACACGATGAAACTTTATGGATGTAACAATCGGGGGAGAATATTTACAACTCCAGGAAAATATTAATGATTCTTCACCTACCTTCCAACTGGTCCCAAAATTCCGCCTAAACAGCACCTTCGTGAGTCCTTTATAGCGAACAAAAGCACACGAAAAGTCGATTTGCTCCGACAATCGAATTCGAACACTAGTTCCCAGTCCCTTTTCTGTGTTTTCGTCCGCCATTTTGAATTATTTTACGGATTACCGCTGTACACTCGTTCCCAGACTCCGGTTCCCGGTTCCCGGTCGTTCCCGGTTCCCCGCTCCCCGTTACCACTTTTAGTAGCATCCTTACTTTACCCTCGGTCTGTATTTTACTCCTGGTCTGCAGTCTGCATTTTACACTGACCGGATTGAAAAACAATAATTCACATAAAACATAACTCATTCCTAGAATTCACATTCCTGTAGTTTCTTTTATTTCACAACATTTTTAAAAGATAATTCTATACAAAATACACATGGTCGCACTACTTAACGTATCGTTATTACTAGTTTTAGCATTAAATTATTTTTAACTGAGTTGTTTTAACATGTTTTAATTTCGTTTGAACTTCAAATTAGTTATTGTTGAATTTAGAGATCATCAATTCGACAGTATGTTCAAAACGGCACCCCAAGAAAGTAACTTTGTTATAGGTTGACGAATGACCACCCGAAGCCACATGTCACTCAGATTTACCGCAGGGCGACAATAAATGGTGATGCAATGTTTTTATTACGTTGCCACTCGATCACGAAAAAAAAATCATAACTTTTCGTTACTTCTATCATTAACCATTTATACAGGAAATGCGATATTTGGTTAGTTATCTATGAGAAAAAAAAAATAAAACTTTGCAAACCAACCAACCAAGAACCCCCCGACCCCCACCCCCTCACCCCCCAAAAAAACATGGACGCGAGTTTTTCTCTTCGTTTTCGGTTCTACAGTAAAAAATGGAATAACTACTTAAAAACTCTACCTGTTTTGTAAAGTTTTTTTTTATCCCCCTCCCACCCCCGGTATTACAACCAAGCCCGCGCGAACAACCGAATTCGCGAACAGTTGCATTACACTGTACCAAAAGCTTATCACCTGACAGTACGTGTGCTTTATCTTGTCTGCCTAAAGATATCACTGTAGTTGTTGTTGTTGTTGTTGTTGCTGCTGCTGGCTAGAGTACGTACTTCCATAAAGTATTAAATCAAGCATTTCCGCATATTCAACCTTTCCCACACCCACCTACCACCCCCTAAAAAATGTCCATGACACAGTATTGCGTGACGAACAGACGGCTCATTGCAAGATGGGACTGTAAGCTACTGTAAGCGCCGACATCATGCCGTTTAGCGATCAGATGTTATTTTTTTTGTGTACTATTCACGAAGCAAGACTAACAATTGGCTATGCCGTCGAAGAAGATGCAGTGGTGATGAGATGCGCCGAAAGTTGATCACAGATTGGATTTCGACCACTAAATATGTTGACAGTTGGCGCGGTGAATAGGACATACTTACACAAACGAAGCTCAAATTACTACAGATGCTTAGAGCCAGAATCGTGCTTAAGTGGCCTTCGGACCTGCTTTTTACAGCAGATTAAGGTTAGAACATTTCATAATGTTTTTGTGTGTGATTATTTTGGCCCAAAATTGGTTAAGACTTGTGCACGGATTGAAATATTCATGTCGTTCATGTCTGACCCGTTACTTCAAAGTTGACCGCGGAAGGTCAAATATTTGCATATTTAACCGAATTCAAAAAGCTCTCGCGTCGATCCTAATCATTTGCCCCAAAAAAAAAATTTTACAGGGATTGATACACCATTCTGTAGTGTACTAGGAGGAGCAACGCGACGGCTAAAATCAACAACTGCTCGATGGCGGCCATGTGCTCAACTCGCTGGTTTTAATCCCATAATGCAACTCAATACAAATATACGTCACGCATACATTACGCATACATTACATCTTTTCCTCCCTTAGTACAGAAACAGTCCCTTCAAAAAAACTCAACAGATTGTTTCATAATGTCTCAATGTAAACATCAACTGATTGTTCCATAATGTCTCAACGTAAACATCAACTGATTGTTCCATAATGTCTCAATGTCCTTAGAGAATCACAGACTTGTTAACAAATTGAAATCTTAACAATGTTCACACAGTCACGTAATCCTTGAGATACTCTGGAGCTCTCCTAGAACGCTGAGACTTCCTAGACTGTGCCAGCGCTGACATTGGTGGTTCTGCCTGAGGCCCTGGAATATGAACCTCTCCCTCTCTGCAAACTTCCTCAGTGGATGCACTCTCGTCCCCCACTTTTACTTTGGAAAACACACGGTTTTGCTCCGCAGGCGTGGTTGATTCAGGCAAATCATCGTCCTCAATATCAATAGTGGGCACACCATGTCGTTTAAGGAAGTGATCCACATGTCGACGAGCCACCACCCCGCCTTCATACTTGACTGTATACCAGACTTCACGCCAAAAGAAGTTCGCACATTCAACATGGCGCCCGCTGTAGTTGTTATCCGTTCTGTGACTAGAAGGCAATGATGACGTCACGATTTCAAGTGATAATATAAGATAAACCGCGGTGCATCCTGGGATACTATTCGGACTTCCTCTGACTGTATACGATAGTGGGCCGGTTCTACTTTCAATGTGTGCATTCTTCCACTTCAACCCCGGGTTAAAATTCTTTACTAGTACGCTGTCTCCCTCAGCAAACTGTCGTTCTTTTCTTGTGTTGTCGTGCTGTCCCTTCTGTGACAGTTGCTGGGTCTCTACGCGTTGTCTTACATCTGGTCGAATGAGATCCAGACGGGTTCGCAGACGACGGTTGAACAGAAGTTCAGCTGGTGTCACTCCAGTAGTGGTCTGAGGTGTCGATCTATAGGCTAACAAGAACCTGCTAAGCTTGGTGTGCACGGTACCTCCGGATTTGTCCATTTTCTTCATCCCTTCTTTGAATATGCGGACAGACCGCTCTGCCAGGCCATTAGAGGAAGGATGCCGAGGAGCTGTTTTCACATGTAAGATGCCATTCCTAGCCATGAAGTCACCAAATTCTTCACTTGTATGTCCAGAGCCATTGTCCGAGACCACCATTTCAGGTAATCCGTGGGTGGCGAAAACCTGTCGGAGTTTCTCTATAGTAGCTGTCGCACTGGTACTGGATGTTGGGTAGACCTCAATCCACTTGCTGTATGCATCTACCACAATAAGAAACAACTGTCCCTTAAAGGGTCCTGCATGGTCGATGTGTATGCGGGACCAGGGCTTTTCAGGCCATTCCCAAGGATGGAGGGGTGCAGCAGCAGGTGCGGCGCTATGCAGCTGACATACTTCACATGACTTGACCATTTCCTCGATATCTGTGTCTAACCCTGGCCACCATAGGTAGCTGCGTGCCAGGTTCTTCATTCTCACCATTCCGGGGTGAGTAGCATGCAGGTCCTGCAAAAGCTGTCGCTGACCCTGAGCTGGAACAACCACACGGTTCCCCCACAAGATACATCCATTGTGTGTGCTTAATTCATCCCTTCTTACAAAGAATGGCTGCAAACTTCTATCGGGGCATTTATCACCCCAGCCCTGCTGAACTCTTCTAAAAACCTGTTGTAGCACTGGGTCTGAGGCTGTCCACTCTGCAATGTGATCCGCACACACTGGCATACCTTCCAGCCGCTCCAACAACAGTATAGTTTCACCGGGTATGGGTACCTGCACTACTGTGTCGGCCAAAGGTAAACGACTCAGAGAAGCGCTTGGAAATCTTAGACGAAAAAATTAACTCTTGTACGGACGATGCTCACTTAGAGTCTGCCCTCAAGGAACACGAATATTTACAAAACGAACTTCGACGTAGTTACGATAAACGGGCAGAAAGCGCAATCTTTAGATCAAAAGTTCGCTGGACCGAGGAAGGAGAGAAACCGACAAAATACTTCCTAAATATGGAAAGGAAGAATTATAATAAGAAAGTTATAACAGAGTTCCAAACATCGGAACTGGATGAAATAAAATCTTTCTACCAAAATCTATACCTCCGCTAATAATGTAACAGATACGGTCTTTCAAGAGTTTATCAGTAAGACACCATTGCAATTTCCAAAATTATCGAGCAAAGAAAACGACCGTATGGAGGGGAAGTTGACTTTCGAATAATGCCAAAATGCTTTAAAATCAATGACAAACGGAAAATCACCTGGTGAAGATGGATTTACGGTCGAGTTTTATAAGGCTTTCTTTGACCTTTTGGGCCAAGATTTTCTCACTAGCATACACGCTGCCTATGACGTCGGTGAGATGTCCATCTCTCAGCGTAGAGGAGTGATAACACTCATTCTCAAAGAAAACACAGAATTGAAAAAGTTATCAAATTGGCGACCAATAACTTTATTAAACGTTGACTATAAAATTGCATCCAAAGCCATTGCTACCAGAATTGAAAAGTTTCTCCCACAGCTTATTAACACAGATCAGACGGGCTTCATGAAAGGCAGGTACATTGGACAAAACATAAGGCGAATAAACGATATTATGGAACAGACCAAACTCCAGAATATTACGGATATTCTTCTATTATTAGATTTTAAGAAAGCTTTTGACACAATAGAATGGTCTTTCATTCAGCAAACTCTTCATCTTTTCAACTTCGGTACTTCTTTAAAGCAGTGGGTTAAAACCTTGTATACTAAAGCTGAAAGCTCAGTCTTACACAATGGTTTTACAACTGAGTTCTTTCAGCTGTTTAGGGGTGTGAGACAGGGGTGTCCTCTTTCTCCCTACTTGTTTATAATGGGGGCTGAAGTATTAGCGGTTAGAATTAGAGAGGAACGCTCTCTAGAAGGGATTAAACTTTTTTCGAAGAGAACACAGGGTCGGCCAATTTGCAGACGATACCTCATTATTTTTAAGCAACTTAACTTCAGTTGAAACCTCACTTAAATTAGTAGACGATTTTGGTAATATTTCGGGACTTAAACTAAATGTGGAAAAGACAAAAGCAATATGGTTAGGTCCTCAAAGGTTCAATGAGTACAAGCCTTTTGGTCTCATGTGGACTAAGGAACCTGTTAAAGTACTAGGGACGTTTATCTCTTACAACGAGAAAGAGAACCAAAAGAAAAACGTAGAGGCAAAAATTGACAATATGTCTACCAAACTAGGCATCTGGGGAGCTCGGAACCTCTCTTTACTCGGGAAATGTTTAATAGTAAAATGCTTAGGTATTCCGCATCTGGTTTATTCTGCTTCGACATCAATAATTCCGAAATGTTATATTCCTACCATTAAAAATCATATTTTCAGCTTTATCTGGAACAAAAAAACAGGACAAAATTAAAAGAGATGTCTTGTATCAGGACTATGCAAACGGAGGCCTACGTGCTCCAAAATAAAATGTCGACGTCCTATTCAAATCTTTAAATTTGGTATGGATTTCCAGACTCCTGACAAGAGACCAAAGTTTCCCGGAAGCTTGGAAAACCATCCCAATCTATTTTTTTGGCAAGTATGGTGGCCTCCAATTCTTCCTTCGTTGCAATTATGATAACAGCGTCTTAGAAAACTATGATATTCTACTATTCTGCAAAAACATGTTAGCATATTTCCTAGAGTTGAAGAACCTCTATGAACCAACAGTGAATCTGCTCTGATCCTGTTCAACAACAAAGATATCCTAATAGATAGAAAACCAATCTATTACCCAAAATGGATGGAAAACGGGATATCTACAATACAAGATATTTTGGACAATAACGGGAAAGTTTTATCTTTTCAAGCATTCCAAGAGAAATATAACGTTAAATGCAATTTTTTAAACTATTTACAAGTACTTTCTGCGATTCCTGACTTTTTGCTTGAGAAAGCACGAGCTCAACCGATTTTTGACGTGAGGAATAGCCTCAACAATACTTTTTCAGTTTTCCGCTTCGGTTATATTAGACATTGCCAAATTGAAATGCAAGGATTACTACTGGCTTTTTATAAACGCCTCCATAATTGAACCATCCGGAACAAAGAAGTGGGAAAAAGATCTTAATCTGCAAGTGTTTAATTGGGAGAAGGTTTTCTCACGAATAAGCAAAATTTGTAAGGACAGCAAGTTAAGAGAATTTTATTATAAATTAATCCACCGAATGATCGTCACCAAAAAAGAGCTGCATATATACTTTTATTCCTTTAATTTCTTATTTCCTTTATTTCCTGTATTTTTGTTTTGTGTGTGTGTCGATTTACTGTAAATGTTTGTATTTCATTCAATAAAAAAAAAAAATCCAATAAAATCGACTTACCTATCCTCTTCTATGTAAATCCTGTGTTTCTATGCCGTTTGGGGGCGTTTTGAAGCGATTCCAGGGGGTTTTAGGTTCGCTGGTTTCCTCTCTATATATAGAGAGGAAACCAGCGAACCTAAAACCCCCTGGAATCGCTTCAAAACGCCCCCAAACGGCATAGAAACACAGGATTTACATAGAAGACGAAAGGTTAGTCGATTTTATTGGATATTTACCCTTTATTTTGAATTGTTTTTACGATCGTTATATTCCCATACAAATCCTTATAATAACGTTATTACGCAATGGCATATGTAGTCTACATGTTGACGGCTCCTTTAGGAGCTTGGGCTACCTGTGGCGCGAGGAATGTTTCGAAAGATAATTTTCTGTCTTGCTTGTTTTTCTCGCGTTTCGTTCAGCTCGCACAGGGAACACCGCCGCGCGCGCCACTTCATTTAGATCCAACTGAAACGACCACAACACCCAGTCGATTTACAATTTAAGAAAATTAAATGTCCATCAATTGCAGGTTTAAGAATTAACGAAAAATGCTACCAGCGATCATGAACATTTTAAATTTACTGTTCAACAATCGATACAATTTGAGATAAGGGACCCAGCTCGCACACGCGCAGTGCAGGGTGCGTACGGACTTGTCACGTGACAACTAAATTTTTTTCAGCTGAATGGGTTTACCAAATTCTGGTATGATCACCTTACCATGATTTTGAAGAAGCATTAGATCAAGATAAGCCTCCTTATACTCCTGCTCATCGATATACACAGACACCTCAACGTCTTCCCCACTCGCCAGCTCTTTGATTTCTTCATTGACAAGGAATTCTTGAAGGCGATTCTGCAATGTTCCACTTTTGTAGATCTCCCATAACCCCTTCAAAGCTGAGGATGTCTCTGCTTGAACTGTGAAGCACAAAGATCCCTCACTGATCTCAACCAGTTTAGAGTACGAAACCAAAATCACCTTGTTAAAGACTTCCACGAATTCCTCAAGACTGGTGCAGCTACGTAGAGCCATTCCACTGGAAACCACCAGAAGACCACCAGCGATCGTCCGTATGTTACAAACCATCTTAACAGCTGCTGAAACGAGACAATAGGTAAGTGTAGCTGAAAATAGCCGTATTTTCTCGTTTAAACGCCCCCGGCGTTTATTTCAAACTTGGCCCGATAGAGCCGGCGTTTATTTGATTCCAAGAGTTTGTTCAAGCCCTATGTTTCTCAGAAATGATTCTTATTCATTATTTTTGACAGCAATATATTTAGACATTACTTTCAAAGCATGTTAAACCTTTAATAATTGTTTAAGGGGTTTATTTTCAAATACAGCTTGGAGACCCGGCGTTTATTCGGGGCCCGGCGTTTAATCGAGAAAATACGGTACTTTGATAATTAATTCTGTGGTACGTTTGAGCACTTAAAGTAAAACGGGAATTCCCTTTTGAGTCTTAGGGTGAATGAATAATTATCTGAAGGATTGGAAAACCAGAGGGGGTTTGGAGAATCAAAGCCAGGATATTAGGGGAAGGTAGGTAAGATTAAGTCTGTGTCAAGCCAAGTGGCCCATACCACTGCAGCTTATCCCAATTTATGTAATGTTTAATAAATGAGCACCAGTGTTTTATTATATATATAGCGAGAATTTTAAGCAATAAACCTTGCAAATAGAATTCTATATTTGCTATATTTTCACATGTGAAAAAAGCGATACGTCCAATCAGCTTCGCGTATAGCTTTCTTCACATGTGAAAAATATAACCAATCAGCATCTAGACTAGTACGACTAAACCAATCACAGCGCAAGAATTTAAATGGTTTCCAACGAGGTTGAGAAAGCGAGCGGCAAGTTTGCTCTCGACGGGACTCTGTAAAGTGCGGATACGGACGGCGGATGCGGACGGCGGATGGCGGACGGCGGACGGCGGACGACGGACGGCGGATGGCAAAAAAAAAAAAAAAATCAAAAAATAAAATAAAATTCAAAAAAATAAAAAAATAAAAAATAATTAAAATTATTTTTTCTCAAAGGCTTCTTCTGATTGGTTCACAGCGCGGGCAAGGTTCTCCTATCTTTTCCCACAGGCCACGGTAACGCTTTCGTGAGTTTCATTTCGCGGCGAGACGAACGAACCCATGACAGTTTTGCTCTCCAAAATCGATGTAGTTGCTCACAAACCGATTTTTGAAAGGGAAAATAAGCAGTGGAATTGAAGGCCTTGAAGTCCTCCAAAAGGCGAGTATTCATTCTCCATATTGACAAAGTGAAGTTATAGTTTTATGACCGTGGTTTGTCAATCGTTGTTTGTGTATTCGCACTGATTTCACGCCATTGCGGTTAACTGCAAGTCGGCGCTTTACAGACTCGATTTATCCTTTCAAACGCCTTGCTTCTCTGCTACTTTTCTCCAAACTCGAATACTACTTATCGCCATTCAAGAAAATGAGATGCTTTATTTAAAAACAGTCAAATTAATTCTCGGAATATTGTGCCTTGTGCAGGCGACCGAAGTACATAAGCTTATTTCAGCTTCATTCAAGTTTCCCTTTGCAAACTATTTATCAAAACAAAATACTGTGGAAATCAACATTGACGTTTTTGACTCGTTAAATACAAATCCCAGCCTGCAAATAAATATATATACTACCATTTTAATTTTTGGAGCGACCGTGAAAGGCAAACTTTTTTTTTGCGTTTTCTCACGTGTAAAACATTCAAGTTTGTCTAGACAAACTGTCGCGTTTTACAAGTAAACCATTCAACGTGGGTGTCGGTAAAACGCCGACTCGGGTCGGGGCCGGGGCCGAGGTTGGGGTTAATTTTTTAATTTTTTTTTTTTAAATTGACTGATTCACTGAAAAATTCACAGAAAAAAATTATATAAAGTTTATATTAGCGTGTGGGTCATTTCGAGTCGAAAAAAAGAGCATTTTCTTCACAAATTCGGCACAAATCTTGATCCTTATAAGATCAAGAGTATAAAAGAAGAAATTTGTGGTCTAACAGGCGACAGCTTGGCGGATAGAATTCTCTGCCGACTTCTTTCTGAGCGCTATCTCCTCGCCAACACAGCATAAACTTTTCTTAGGTTAAAATCTTATTGCCCATGCGTTTGTGTAGCAAGAGAAAATTAATTCAGGTTTATACCGTTAAAATAAAGCCGCCTTTCGTATCCAAAAAAATATTTATAAGGAAGCAGAATTGTTTTGTTTAGACAGCGAAGCTCGCATTAACATGTCTCGCAATCTTTAAGTTTCTAAATTCTGTTATTGTTTTAAATATAAGTGGAGGTATCTAGCCATTTCTCCAATTTGCGTGACCGAAATGGCACAATATTCCGAGAATTAATTTGACTGTTTTTAAATAAAGCATCTCATTTTCTTGAATGGCGATAAGTAGTATTCGAGTTTGGAGAAAAGTAGCAGAGAAGCAAGGCGTTTGAAAGGATAAATCGAGTCTGTAAAGCGCCGACTTGCAGTATACCGCAATGGCGTGAAATCAGTGCGAATACACAAACAACGATTGACAAACCACGGTCATAAAACTATAACTTCACTTTGTCAATATGGAGAATGAATACTCGCCTTTTGGAGAACTTCAAGGCCTTCAATTCCACTGCTTATTTTCCCTTTCAAAAATCGGTTTGTGAGCAACTACATCGATTTTGGAGAGCAAAACTGTCATGGGTTCGTTCGTCTCGCCGCGAAATGAAACTCACGAAAGCGTTACCGTGGCCTGTGGGAAAAGATAGGAGAACCTTGCCCGCACTGTGAACCAATCAGAAGAAGCCTTTGAGAAAAAATAATTTTAATTATTTTTTATTTTTTTATTTTTTTGAATTTTATTTTATTTTTTGATTTTTTTTTTTTTTGCCATCCGCCGTCCGTCGTCCGCCGTCCGCCGTCCGCCATCCGCCGTCCGTATCCGCACTTTACAGAGTCCCGCTCTCGACGGCAGTTTATGCTTTGAAAACATAGCTACATGTTTTGTTTCTTTACAAAACTTTGCCTTTTAAGAACTTAATGGAAATGCAAGCCAACAGAAACACGCTAAGCAAAACCTAAAGAATACAGCAGTGATAAAAATCACTCTTCAAAGGCGAAGTGTCGATAAGTGAAAGCGAGTTGAAGACAAGACTTTCATCGGAACTAACAACACATCCAAGGACTTTCTAAGAGTATTCAGGAACTCTTGGGATCGTCTTGGTAAAGTAAATTGTATTTTTTAATTGGATTTACGTCGTAATTATAGTTTAATTAACCGACTCCTTGTGTTGTCACAATTTGTTCAAAATTCGCCAGTTGATTCGCCAGTAGTTTATTCGCTTGTGGCGAAGTTTCCTCGATGCGATACGAAGTTTATAAATGTAACGCGGTGTGTTTATTTAAATAAAGTTCTTGCTAGGAGAGTTTGTCGCCAGTAATTTTTCTTTCATATTATTGAAATAGCGAATTCGCTTGTAAAGCTATGTGCATTTGCAGCTTTGTTTTCTCGCGCCGTTTAACTGTTGTATGCTAAAGGTTATAAACTGGAAAAATCGGCGTAAAGTGCTCAATGGTTGAATTCTCGTTATATATATAATAAACAAATTACAGCAAAGAAAGTGCTTTGTACGGATTTTTATTCACTCGTTGCAAAACTTTGGAAAACTCACTCGTTCGCTACGCTCACTCGTTCGTTTCCCAAAATTTTGCAACTCGTGAATATAAATCCGTACGGCGCACTTTCTATGAAGTAATCTATATTTATCAAGTTTAAAACACGAGGCGCAGTCGAGTGTTTTAGTCTTGATAAAACACGAACTGCGAATTTATTGAACGGCTTAAAAAACTTCTGATGTAGATCAACTCATTCTTGCACTTATATATTTAGATTTGGGGTTATTTTGGCCAAGAAAATTGGACGTAAAGTTTAGTCGTGTTTTTATCAGATATAAAGACACTCATTAAACATTAATTTCCTTTGTATTTTCTTTATGAATTATTAATGAGTTATTTAAGTAGTATTAAGTGACTGAGAGTATTTCTACCCCCCCCCCCCCCCCCCCCTCCTGGATGGGATGCTAGTCCATCCCAGAGTAACCTTTCCCCAAATCATTATTTCTACATTCATACACCTGGGTGGCGAGGGTGCACTATGAGAGTAAAGTGTCTTGTCCAAGAACACAACACAAATGATAGGCCACTGTGTTTCATAGGATAAGGAATGAAGGTGTCTTGAGTTCAGAGATACTCCTACAATCTTGGACAAAACTGTTGAAACACTTAGCAAATTTCCACTTATTTAGCCAACAGAGTTCAGTTTTGCAACCCCCTCCCCCCCCCATTTCAATGTTGGTAATACTTTAGTGTTTTTAAAACAAAGCCTGTCGAGCCGCAAACCACAAGAAACAACATTGAGTAGGGGGGAGGGGGATAAGATATTTTAACCCGCTCGCAAGTCGAGTCATTTGCGAAAAATGCGTGAAATGCGCATGTGTCAACTAGTTTTGTCCAAGATTGTAGCAATCTCGTTCCCAGAGTCCACGTTCCCCTTGACCAGCGGTCGGAAAACGAGGGACTCTGGGATAGAGTGTTTCCGTGACAGGATTCTTGTCCTTCCGGTAAAACTGCGCAAGCGTAAGGGTCTTTGACAAGATGGCGTCTGCCTTGGAGAGTTTATTTCACGAAGCTATCGAGTTTTCGTTAGAAAAACTAGGTAGACCCGAGCTTGAATTGAAGAAGAAACCGTATGATGCCATACGAGCAACAGGACGTGCTAGCTGTGTTGCCAACTGGATTTGGAAAATCGCTAACACGTCAAACGCTACCAGCGATATTTGACTTCGTTCGACGGCTGTGAGCCTGAAAATCAAGATGCTGTTGTGCTAGTTGCGTCTACTCTAAGCTCAACCAACTGAAAAAGTTAAAAGCCTTTCTTAAAGTCTGCATCCTGCAGAGTACCGAAGAAGATGAAGATGAACAGAAAATAACCATTCTTACTGAAAAAAATTGTTAAATTATGTAGTTTGATTTTTGCACATCCAGAGGTCTTCGTCGATATAAACAGGAAGGTGGCCAAAATTAAACAAGAAAGTACAAGTTGTGGACGAGGCACACTTGGTTCTGCAATGGTATTGTTACTATTTTTTCGTATTGTATATTTGTATTGTTTTTGTATATTGTTTGTTACATTGTTAAAAACAATATTGATTGCAATGGTAGCAGATTATTTTGTCCAAAAATTTGCCCTGTTCCCCGAAGTTTTGTTGACCCAATGAAATGAACACTGTGAAGAGTAATGTTTGAAAAATGTAATGATATTAAGCGATAAATATACTTGTACACTACAGCACCAGTTTATGACTATATGTCAGCGAATACTTTGGGGTTTGGGGCGACTGTGCGAGGGGGCTGCATAACTTGCATCCATTGCAATACATGTAACTATGTAGGACACTTGGTGACTGCTTTTACAATAAAGAGTTTCGATTGCTTTAATTGTTTATTGTTTTTTATTCTGCAGTTAGTTGATCTATGACAACCTACTACTCACACCAAGGCCACCTGACAAAATGTTGTGCAAATTGATAATTGAAAACCTTGGATGTCAAAAATAGATGTCAACAAATTATCAATGTAAGCAATCTCCACACAACAAAAGCAATAAATTTATGGCCTTTGCGTTTGGTATAACACTTGTACACTATTTGCCAATTTGAAAAGAAATTGCTTGGGTGCCCTTGGTTGGAGTAGTTGCATTGTAACATGTACATACAAGTTACAACATTATACACCAAAAGAGTTGTTTCTGATTTCACTCAATCTCTTTGCTTGACTTGTTTTGTGGAGTAATTATTGTTTCTTCAAAGTAGAGAGTTCTTTTAAGATGTTATGTCTTTTTTTGGGAATTAAAAAAGGTTTTCATAATTACCACTCAAATCAATTAATTTTGGTCAAGAGCTTAAAATTGACTAATAAATTTGTTGTCTATTCCAAGGTCCACATTCAGACCAGCATATGCGAAGATTGGCTTTCTTACAAAATTATTGCCCTCAGTGCCAGTACTTGCACTAACTGGAACTGCCACAAGAGCTTGAATATCAGACACCTTGAGTCTTTTAAATCCAGTTCTCATTGAATGCAACGCAAACAGAGAGAACAATAATTTATTGGAGCCAATTGTTGCTGAGCTAAAATTAGAAAAACTGAATATGCCCCTCACCCTTATTTATGGAAACTTAGAAACCATTTCAGACTGCTTTGTTTTTTTAGCCGATATCATGCACAGTATCCTGTCAGTGAAAAAAAAAAGGAAAAGAAAAGTCCATAAACTGGTGAATGGCACATCAAAGCACCAGGTTCTGTGTGTGACCGTGGCTTTTGGAATTGGAATTGCCTGCAACAACATTCGTAGAATAATTCACATTCACCATTGGGGTACCATATACAATGGAGGGATACTGCCAAGAAGTACAACAGGGGAAGGGGACTACCTAGCGAAAAAAAGGGGGTACTTAAATGAAAATTTGAATTAAAAGGATACCAATCTGGGCATGGCTTAAAAATGTTTATGTCTAGATTTTTTTTTATTTACCGGTACTTGCAATTAAAACACTAAATGAGGTCTTGACAAATAAAAATACTGTTGTTGTTGTTGTTCTGTATTAGGGTGTCAAGCTCCTATTTTTTGGCCTGCTTCCTTTTTTCTCCTATTTTTCATGAAAAATTCCTATTTAACCTTTTATTTTTAGGGTCTTTTACCAAGTGTATAGATCAAAACATTCTAAAATAAATATTTGAGATAAAATTATAATAAAATGAACTTTGATACTGTTTTTAAAAATCTTTCTTGCTGCTTATTTTTTCACATTTTTAACAACTACATGTATTTACCTAAATATTAAACCTTATTCCTTTCCCACTTTTGAAGGGAAATTACAGGGTGCAAAGGAATTAAATTTTCCAGCTTGCCCCAGCCCTAGGTTAGTGGACACTTACTTCTTTGCATGCTGGAAAAGCACCCTGGGGAGGTGTTTGTAAATTAAATGCATTTTGTGAAGTACAGTGACATTCCAAAACTAAGTCAATCTGCTTGACATCCTCTTCAAGTCTGCTTATTTTTGGGGAGGCCCTTTATACAGGGTTGAGGGAAGGGGGCTTACATTCTTAAAGAATATACTGCATCTAAAAGTTTAGTTGCATACAACTCTCTAAGAGCTATCAATAGATATAACCACATGGACTTTTATTTGGGAGGGCTTAATACTACTGGAAGGATTTTTGCTTTTCAGTTTTGGGGCTCCTTTTTGGATTTTTAGGGTCCACAGTAATTTGGCAATTGCTGCAGATAAGTTGATATTGGTAGCTACCAATTTTTTCATATTGGTGGCTCATATGGCAATGCCACAGCATCAGGGCATGCGCTGGAAAAATCCAGTTCTTATTGCCTGTGGCAAGTAAATATTGCTCTTGGGCAAGTAAAAAAGAGCTTTGTTGTCTCAGTGGGCAAGTGAAATAAGCCTCAGCAGTCTTATGATTCAGAGTGATTATAAGAAATAATATTAAAGTGGGGGCAAGCAACAAAAACTGAAATTTTCTGGCCCACTTGGCAAGTGGATTTCAAAACATTTTTCCTGCCCTGTTTATTTGTGTTAATTACATCGAGGATACAAAATATGTCATTCTGTCTGTTAAATATTAAATACAGAAGGGGAGGGGGGGGCTGTTGGGATCTTGGTGGGGTGGGGGAAGGGTACTCAAACATATTTTGTATGCCCCAAGGTCCAAACCCCTACCCTTTCATTAAATATTTTTGACAGAAAACTCATGAAATCCCTTCACTTATATATACCTACAGCATGAAAAAGGTACCCCTTTTGGGTGGAGTCACCGTAGAGTCCCGGGTTGGAATTGTCAAGTGAAAGTTAAAACATGGAGAAAGGGTGAGAATTACTATTTTTTGCCACTGTCTTTCCTATTTTTTGAATGTCATTTGTCACTTGACACCCTGCTGAATTAAACACAAGCAAGGTTTTAAATCTATCATTCTCACCCTAGGCAAAGCAAGGCAACAAGCATCCCATTTTTCCCTTTCATATTCCTCTGGATCTATGCTTTTCCTTTGTTATTATTTTGATATGATAATTGACATGTCTTAATAATAATTTTGTGATACTGATTTTTCTTAATCCAGTTCATATCTTGCTCAAAAAGCAGAATTTTACCAGCAGAATGACTGCTGCCCAAAGTAGTGGACCATGATGGAAACTCAAATTAACCCGAGGCTACCCAATAACTACCCTGAATACATTTTAAGCCCATGACATAAATAGAGGGTGCAATAACAGAAATGATATTATATTTTTGGGTTAAATTTTCTCTTTGGTTGCAAATGTTTCAACCAGTTTGATTTTTTTTTCTTTGCAACAAGGATAATATAATCATTCCTCTGCTGATTAAGTTCAGACTTGCTCATAAGATACTTTGCATTTTCATACTTTAATACCAGTCAAATGACATTAAATCCTGTCTTACTGAGCTTACTCAGTTATCAAACTTGTAAAGAATAAAACTCAACAAATTTACTAACTGCCATGATTTCCATGACAGTTCCCTCAAGAACTGCTGATCTTCATGCATTTTTTTGTTATTCAGCATATTAAACAACAACAGTTCATAAGGGTTAGTAACAATAAACACAACGTCTGGTCAATTTAATAAAGAACAGCTTTATTTAATATAAACTGTGTACAATATAAAGCAAAGTCAGACAATGAAATTTGAAAAGTTCACATCATTTTGCAACTTTACAAACCTCACTATTACGTAGACCAGATTTTGCCGGTTTTAGCACTCCTTTGCTTGGTTGACCAGCGGCTGGAAGAGGCTGCATTGTTTTTGGCAGAATTCTAACCTTGCTACCAACGTGAGACTCCGTCATTTCTTTATGTGCTACACCATTTACACTCGCACGGGTTTGGTTGGATTAAAGCAAACTTTTTGTCTCGTTGCGGATTCACTTTCGATTCCTTCGCGTTTTCCTTGTTTTGCTGCACGTTCCTTTGCTGCAAAAGAACTTTCTTCAATATATTTCCCTCGGTCGTAAGCCTATAAATTTAGCTTGCTGCGATCAGTCGGGTATTACAATTTCTCCAACTATATTCCTTCGTCGCTTTCACTGACACTAAGACCTGTTACGTTCTCTATTACACTTATAACGCTCTCACTTTCGGACTTAAATCCAAACAAATAAATTGGATGGCTAGCGAAGCTGGAATTGCAGCATCTACAAACGTGTTGTCGATCTGTAGGTCGAGGCACAGATTTCACAGGAGTTTTGTCCGCCATATTTTCCCGGTGTTTTGAATTCGACACTAGATCTTCCCTCCCAACGCGGCAAACTCTGAATAATCTGGGAACGAAAATTGTGCTTCTTTTCGACTTCCGGTTCAACTGAGCATGCTCATCTTCTGCCAATGAAATGTCGCTCTCAAACACTCTATCCCAGAGTCCCTCGTTTTCCGACCGCTGGTCAAGGGGAACGTGGACTCTGGGAACGAGATTGAGATTGTAGTTGTTTCATGTTATAGAAATCAGGATAGGCACAGGCCTGATGGGCCACTAGGTTCGAGTGCAGACTTTATTGCAAGTTACTTACCAAATTGGAATAAGGAATGAAAATAGCCATCACAGGAGAAACTTTATATAAACATTGTGTCTAGATACCCGGCAGCCGGGAAGTGTTTTCAAAATACTACATACCCGGCAGACTGAAATTATTCTAGAATTTCCACGGAAAGACCAATCCAATCCTCCTCAAAACTATAGATCTTTGCTTAGAAATGCCAAGCGATTTCAATTATAGTTTTGGCTTTGTGTTTGAGGAAATTTTCGAGCTTGGGCATACTACAAAATCTGGATTCTTCGACACTTAGAAAAAATTCGTACTCTGACTCCGGTGTCAACTCTTATAGAATAATTTCTACAAAAACTGAAGTTGAAACCCTGCGAGAGTATTCGATATTTGCTGAGAAATGCGAAGCGATTCTAAATAATGTTTTGCTTTTGTTGTGGACGAATTCTCTTGGCTTCGGCGTACTATAAAATCCTCGACTCACGGGCACTGTTGTTCAAAAGACTAGATACCCGGCAGTCAAAAATTCATGAATAATCAATACATTCAATATCCACAAAAATGATCATTGAAACCATGAGCTATAGGATAAGTAGAGTTTGTCTAAATTAAAAGCCAATATCTTACCATTTAAGTCTTTTCTTTACTACTCTGTTTACTTCTTTCGTTGTTCAATCACAATACATGGGTAACCAGGCTTTTATTCAACCGAGAAGACCTAGATGCTAAGCTAATTTGCATTTGGTGTTACGGCGAATAATAAAAACACTGGGTAGGAAAAACTTTTACTGTTGCTAGGAGATTTTGGTTTTTCGCCAATCACTAAACTGAACAAACAATGGGTATTGTTTTTTAATTTCGTGTTGAGCTCGTAAGATCAACGAGCACTCTCAATCCCCTAGTGGGGTATAAAAAGGCGACAAACTTGAGCCTTTCCTAACATGGATGAAGAAAGGTTTGGCAACCGGAAATGAATTTTGGTTTGTTTGAGAGGTGTTCGCAACTCAACGGTGGAAAAAATGTAAATTTCAGATAGTTATGTGGTCGTTGGCGTTATTTTTGAAGGCCTTTGCTATGGGGTATTAAGCTGGAGTTGTCTTAAATTGCCTAAACAAGCAACGAGTGACATTTTCCCGGTGCAGCATGAACGGAAAAACACAGGCGTTGAACTCTATGCGTGTGTTTGTCTGTGTGTTGTCACAACTTACAAATATGAATATTCAAATCTATTCAGTAATTGTGGTTGTGAATATTTAAGCTCCGGCTTTTACGTCTGAGTTTTTGAAATAAAATAAATAAGAAAAATTTCCGCTTAGGGTGAGTTAGTTTTTATGCAGGTTTTTTGACGAATTTAAGCTTGTGAGAGCGCTTCTTTGTTTAATGTTTTCGACTCGTATATATAATACAATTATTTACATGCGGGGTGCCATTTATTATCGTCGGAGAATCCACTACTGTTTCTGGAATGTAGCCGATAAAACTAAATATTTCTCTCAACATTAGAACGTCAGATTATGACAGTAAAATAAAGAAAAGTAGTAAGAGCGGACGAGCTCGTATCATTTTAATTTACTTCAAAGGTGATGTTAATAGTTCTTAACTCCAATTCATAGTCGCAAAATTCAACCAAAATTAAAATTTCAATTAAAATTAAGCAAGATTCCAACGACTTCGGGTAAACCCATGTTCACCTCATCCCACTCCCTGTGTGAATGAATGGTTTCCTTTGTATAACCCCCAGGTGGGCCACCTTTACATTCCTTATAAGGAAAATGGCCACCTTTGGATCTTACGAGCTTCACACGAAAGAAGGGATTATCTTCCTACCCATGGTATTATACACATAGTCCCAAATGCAAATTAGCTTAGTGGTCCACATGTAGGAATACCTACCCCCAAAGGCATGAAATGGTGCTTTTTTCGGGGAGTGGCCAGGGGCACTCCAAATGCAAATTAGTTTAGCATTCAGGTCTTCTCGGTTGTAGAAATACCAAGCGATTTTCCAACTTAAGGCCTCAACAATTGCCTCGGCAAAGTAGTACAAAATAGCTACAAAACGCTTGAGCGTTCGGTGACGAAAGTCCGCCACCGATGTAACTTCCGGTGTGACACTTTAGTGGCGTGACAAAGGTAAAAACTCGACATTGTAAAAACTCGCTTGGTATTTCCGACCGAAAATTGAAATACTGAAATACTCTCGGGAACTAGGTTTCAATGATCATTTTTGTGGATATTGAATGTATTGATTATTCATGAATTTTTGACTGCCGGGTATCTAGTCTTTTGAACAACCGTGCCCGTGAGTCGAGGATTTTATAGTACGCCGAAGCCAAGACTGAATTCGTCCACAACAAAAGCAAAACATTATTTAGAATCGCTTCGCATTTGTCAGCAAATATCGAATACTCTCGCAGGGTTTCAACTTCAGTTTTTGTAGAAATTATTCTATAAGAGTTGACACCGGAGTCAGAGTACGAATTTTTTCTAAGTGTCGAAGAATCAAGATTTTGTAGTATGCCCAAGTTCGAAAATTTCCTCAAACACAAAGCCAAAACTATAATTGAAATTGCTTGGCATTTCTAAGCAAAGATCTATAGTTTTGAGGAGGATTGGATTGGTTTTTCCGTGGAAATTCTAGAATAATTTCAGACTGCCGGGTATGTAGTATTTTGAAAACACTTCCCGGCTGCCGGGTATCTAGACACAATGTGTCTAGATACCCGGCAGCCGGGAAGTGTTTTCAAAATACTACATACCCGGCAGACTGAAATTATTCTAGAATTTCCACGGAAAGACCAATCCAATCCTCCTCAAAACTATAGATCTTTGCTTAGAAATGCCAAGCGATTTCAATTATAGTTTTGGCTTTGTGTTTGAGGAAATTTTCGAGCTTGGGCATACTACAAAATCTGGATTCTTCGACACTTAGAAAAAATTCGTACTCTGACTCCTAAAAAGCTTATATTTGGTTAAAAATATTTCAGTTCTTGACATGTTTATGCAGCCTGTTAGGTTGCCTCCAAATAAACTAGGGTTGCATGTGTTTTGCTTAAATCTATTTTCTGTCTGCCTCACCTCCTTTTATACATGCTGCCGCCCGCTTCAACGATGAAATGATACCAACTGACTGGGCTGAAATAAAAGCAGTAGCCATTAATATAAATCCCTCGAGGTAATAACCACACATCGTAACATAAAATATAGGTTCTAGAAGGACAAGCATCGAAACTTAGTAAAAGATCACAAAGAATGACCAAGTGAAAAAAAGAATAGTTAAATCGATGCTTCCAGAGTAGTCAATGATTAGTTCAATGGTTTTGTGTATTATATTAAAATTAAATGACTTCCGGCATCACAAATTTGCATAAACCTTTTGTTCGGTTGTCCCGGGCCATGTAATAAACATCAAATTCAATTAGAATACCTTTTCTTTTGATCTCAAACTCCTCCACCTTCTTAAGCAGCGATCGTTTCTTCATCTGTGTTAATATTTCTTTCAAAGTGTCTAAGCGATCAATTCCAAGGGAATTGTGTTTTTCTAGTTCTTTAAATAACGCGAGTACATCTCCAATGTTCTCTTCGCTGCCTTTCGCTATCTCGTCTCTGCACATGAAAATCAATTTTGGCAGCTCTTCTTCGTCAATTTTCTTACTTATCTCGAAGAGAAGAGCGCTATACTCGATTTTCGACATCTTAGCTGAAGAAAGAGGTCCTTAGTCGAAGGAAACAGCGTTTAACTCTGCATTGCAATCCAACATGGCGGACACGGTCGAGAGCCAGGGGAAAAAACATCGCGTGACGACAAGTTTGCCCGCACCCACAAAACGTCACGCGACCTGGGGCGGGTGTTTAACCTGTGCCGAACGAGGTTTTACTCTATTCGTTCATATTTATTTTGCAACAGAAAAAATATCTGAATAAATTTCGCGTTGTTTTCCCTTCATCACTAAAGTGATACATACAGGTTTGTTGCACACCTCCTTTCACATTGTCATGGGCAGTTATCAATAATTAATTTGCATCACGGCAAGGTCACGCAAACAAAAAAATGCATACAACGTATCTATTAAAGCAATACACCATTCTCACAGGTTATGACGGATGATCTGGTTGTTATGTCAGTAAGGACAAGACAAAAGCAAGGCGATCCATGTTTTCTATATTCAGTATCTATAGCTAACATGTAAACACTAGAAGTACGGTGAATTTTACATTATTATAATAATGTGTTCAGGAAAATGGCCCAATCTATATCTCTAAACCGCTACAAAGTGTTTGGTACTGTCTGATATACATTAATACCGTTACAAATTGTAGGCATTGTCTATAATAATAATAATAAAAAAATAGACTAAGACAAATACCTTATTATAGGAAATTTTAAGCAAGCCCTGAAGAATGTAGTTTTTAGCTAAATTTTTTATCCTATGCCTTTTATTGTGAACTTTAATACTATACATTTTTATCATGTAACTTTTTTAATTCTTAAACTATTTTTTAATCTTTTAATTTTAAATTTGAACTATTATTTTGCAGGGCCTCACTGAATAACACCTTTGGTGATGTGAGCTCCCTGGGTAAAGAACATTATTATTATTATTAT
The DNA here is from genome assembly GCF_052425735.1 of Oculina patagonica. Taxonomy (NCBI): domain Eukaryota; kingdom Metazoa; phylum Cnidaria; class Anthozoa; order Scleractinia; family Oculinidae; genus Oculina; species Oculina patagonica. Next base: position 22,305,558 of record NC_135768.1, read on the forward strand.
TATTATTATTATTATTATTATTATTATTATTATTATTATTATTATTATTATTATTATTATTATTATTATTATTATTATTATAAATTAACGATACATGTTATTAACGCGAATTTCAAAAATTCGCGTTAATTTTATGTATGTTAACTTTTTTACTATAAGCATTTGACCAAAACTTTTCCCAATTTCCCGTTAATTTTATTACGCGTAAATTTTGTTCGCGTTGTTAAAATGCCTCGTTATATTCCTATAATAAGGTATGTGTTAAAATATTGAATTTGGGTGTTTAATTCAGGGCTTAAAGACTATTTAAACTGTTAATGTGATAAGCTTCTTTTTATTTAAGACAGTAGGATGTTTTAGCAGAATCTAAGATTTTGAAACAATCACGCACGGGAGTCATATCCCGCAAAAGTAAAAATTGATAAACAACAAGGGTTGCATCTTGAAAGGGAGTCTTTACAACTGAAAATGCTTTTTATTTTATACGAGGAGAAAACCACTTTTATGTCTAAGTCTTTACAATAACGCCTAGACAGTTGTTCAAATTTGATCCTATTTGGATAAGAAAAATTACCAACGAAGGATAGTTTAAAATAGCGGGTACATGTTAGATTGCTTGCCCACATTGCTTTGCAAAGTATTAAACAACTCGATCTATCGGACTACGTGGACAACAATAGTAACTGTTGCAAACTCTGTTGCGCTTAAGACATTGTAAATATTAGTTTTTAGTTTTTAGTTAAGTATTTTAAATATTTTTAGCTTAGCATTATTAATAGTATTTTAATTGTGTCCCCAATTAGTCCATAAGGGCTAAACACACAGACACGGTAATAAAGTTTTTATCTTATCTTATCTTTATCTTAGTTAGAATCCCGGACCACTTTTTGCACGGGAATGGCATTAATTTGCTTTTATTTTGGATGAAGTTTCGTAATTAGTCTTGTTTTCACTGCATGGATTTAACAATGTTTTGTTTCTATTCGAAAGATTAGATCTTCACAAGTGTATTGAAACTCTTACTCCGGGGATTGTTAAAATAGTAATAGTGAAGTTAATGCATTATTTTATTTTTATTGCAAGGATTTAACTTTTAAAATGTATAGAAAACCTGGATGATATTATTCTTTCTCAAACCATAATTTTATGTTTTTATTGGAAAGAATGGATTTTTTCAACTGTATTAAAATCCTAATATTGCCGGTTACGAAAATAAGATGGAAACTAGCGCTGTTTAATTAGGGAAATGCGCAAAAGTAGGAGTCAACACTAAGCTCTCGATTTATCCCTTTCAGTAGGTTTGCTGACAATGGGTCAGGATGATATATCTTCAGGTTTCTTTAAGTCGGGGTTTACCGCTTAACATGGGTTTCAAGGAATCTAAAAGCCCTTTGCTCATTGCACATATCTATGTTTTGCGGTGTTTTGTATATGTGGGTGATTTTGGGGATGTTTGGGAGGAGATAGTTTTCGACAAAGGATTAGTAAAATTTAGAGAAAAAAGAAATATTGGATATTTAATGTGATTTTAAAATAAGAATTTCAAGTTAAAAAATAAATAAACGGACACGAGTCCCTTTGCATGATGAAAGGTCATCAAATAATAAGGTTAACTTGACTGTTTACTTGATCAACCAAGTATCAGGGGCGGAGATTAGTAGCAGTTTTACAACGACTGTATTCGAATCGGCATAATTTAGGGGAAAGGAAAGAAATAGAAAAAACAACAAGCAAAAGCAAAAACAGGACAAATTAAAACTCCCTATAAGCCGGACACCTCTCTAAGACGGACATTTGGAGCCGGTCCGGACGGTTTCCGTTTCAAAGAGAGTTGACTTATTTACAAATTAATAAAAATCCCTCTCTTCTAGGAACTGAATGACAAGAGTGTTTACAATGGGGTGTTCTGTATCGTTTCAACAGCGTGGCACCATTCTCAATTTGTCAGCCATTCCAGAGGCGTTTGGATTTGGAACTGTTTCCATTTCTTTGTCTCGCCAAACTAAGAACACTTTAAAAGAATCATGAAAACTTGTCGAACCTGTTAAAACTGAGGCAGGAAAAGCGTTGTTTATAAGGTAAGCAAAAGTTACTGATCTTGAAAAATTTTATAATTTTTTAATGCATCAACTATCAAAAATTCGATAGAAACCGAGAGCGAGGTAGTGTAGCAGCTCTCGTAAGCTTGTAATTCTGTGGTCCTCACGTGTAGCAGCTGCTATTGTGTTTGGGGCTAGGGGGATTGTGCGTGTTATTTGTTCTATTGTTTTCTCGAAGGAAACGAGCCATTCATGTGAAACCTTGCGGGAGCTGCTACTTGACTGGTGAGCGAGCATAACCCAGAGACCAAACTATTCAACAAAATGTTTAATGACATTTTACCTGTGGGCACTCCTTAGGCGGGACTATTGTAAATAAGCCCACCCTTGCATAGCCAATGGGATTAAGAGTTTGTCTCAAAGTCGGTCGACAAGTTACTTATTTATCACGAGACGAAAAAAGATCTATGCACAATACAGTGTAAACGAGCCACAGCCGAAACTAAACAATGAAATGATTTAGTCTTCCAAAGGGTTTTTCGATAGGACTTTCTATGCCACTTGCGAAAGCAAAGTGTTTTATTTATCTTAAACAATTATAATTTATCCCTTGGCTTTTCGAGACCCACCCAAATATTCAAGACACCTTTCCAACATTCAAGGGAGTCAGTTTGGACGAACTAATGAACTCCCGTTCTCTGTATCTTCACGCCAAGCGAGTCATGGCCGCCGTAGAAAGCACCATCTCTGCATTAGATGATGCCGAGGTGTTAGTAGAACGTCTTGAGAACTTGGGACGAAGACATCAACCTTAATCTGTCAGGGAAGAACATTTTAAGGTAAAACAAATATTTATTATTGTATTTACATTAATAACGGAGGAAAAGCGAGGAAAAAATGCCACCTTAACTCTCTCGTGTAACAGCTCGAAATAAAATTCCCCCTTTCTAATTGCCATACATTTCTTATCCTTTCACAGCTACAAGGACGTACTCAGTAAGTCCTAAGTTAAAGTCCTTCTATGAGTTCTGCCGCACATTGCGAAAGCAATCAAACCGCCGACACAGAAATGTCAGTTATGGGGAGCAGGGATGGCGCAGTGGTGAGAGCGCTCGCTTTCCACCAATGTGGCCCCGGTTCGATTCCCGGATCCGGCGTCATATGCGGGTTGAGTTTGTTGTTGGTTCTCGTCCTTGCTCCGAGGGTTTTTCTTCCTCTACGAAAACCAACAGTTGTAGCAGTCCAATTGGATCTGGAAACAGTGGACGAAAAACCACATCGTGGATGTGCTGCTCTAAATCCCTAATTTTTTTTTCAATTTATTTAGTTATTTACTTATGAGGGCCTGGTAAAGACATTGTATATTTGGTGAATGCGACATGACCAAAAAACCTACAAAAGTTGATTTATGTGCTTAGCCTATCATCCGCCATCTTGGTTTTTGGGTGAGTTGTTTTAATGTTTTGTCCTTTTTCGTTTAAAACTGTCAAGCAATGAGTTGATATCAGGCTGTATTCTGTTTCTTAGGTTGTAGGTGAAGCTCTTCTATAAACATTACAAGACATGCTTGCATCCGAGTGCACAAGTCAAGTCATACAGGCCTGGAAAGAGCTGTTTAACTTCATCACCAAAACCATGTTACGTGGAAATGGAGAAGCAACTATTATTAAATAATGTTAACGTTTATATGAATAATTTTAAACTCTTTATAATTGTTTTGTTCAAATTAAGTCCTAGCATTTCCCTGTTTGGGAGGATTTTTTAAGAAGCAGTGACGTAATCGCTAATGAAACGGATCACGGACCACCAATCACGGATCACGAATCATGGTTGACTTTATCAACGGATCACGGAGCGAGCGGTCCGGGTTGTTGAGGTTTAGTTCTGACTAAGAGTAAGCGGCAGTGATAACGAGTTTGTACTGCATAACGAAAGACCCAACATAAAAAAGACTCAACTTACAACGAAAACAGCTCTCTTTTGTTTGTCATCAATCGTTGGAATCGATAAAGTGTTAATTGAAGGGGTCTTTTAAATTTAAGGCAGCTGCCATTTCAGGAGCGAATTCTTTCATGTCCTTTATATCAGTAGTAACGTATCTCAGCTACAGTAAGATTTTCCCTTTATACACTCGGGCATACTGATTTTTCAAAAGATGCAATAATATCGAATTCCGAAAACATTGAGTTTCGCTGAGTTCCGTTGTATCCGTTTCCTGATTGTTCGTTACTTTGGGTGGGAGGAGTCAAATTCTGTGTTCAGCTGACTTTTCAATATTTTAATGGATTCGTCACTAATGTACAGTATATTGCAATTATACAACTAACTATGTATATACAACTAATGTATATTACAATCAAACGGCAAAAAAGGTAGGAGAAAAAAATAGAACTTTGGTTCCACTTGACACGAAACTAACCAAGCCAACCAAGATTAATATACATATATTCAAAAATGTAAAAAAGTCTTGATGAATCCGTGAATCGTCACTTCGTTGCTGTTCAAGTTGGCGAGGACGTTTTCATCAATATCAGAAGCATATCACCTAGAAGCGTGTAATTTTCACTCATGGGGACAGCTAGTCCAGTCCCTGAATTCTCTCTTCCGCGCGCCCTTTATAGGGGTTAAACCCAGGCGCGCAAAGAGAGAGTCCAGGAGAGTCCAGGATAACTTGCATGCGCATGCTCAGAACGAACCAATCAGAAGTGAGGAAATGTGGCGTCATTTGCTTGGGACGCGTGCGCTTGGTTAAAAATGCTCGCACAAATGACGAATCGAACTACGCGACGAAGCGCGCGAATAAATGCAAGAAAAAAACTGTGCTTAATTGCATCCAAAACCAATTCAATCATCATTTATCCGTTCTCCAAGTGGAGAATTGGGCCATAAGCTCTCTGCCTCCAGGTTGTTCTGTCCTCCGCAGCCGATGCTGCTGCTGCCCATGATTAAACCTTTCTTTTCCAGCTCCCTTTCGACAGTCCTTCTTTAAGTCTCGCGTGGTCGACCCCGTTTCCGTTTGCCTTCAGGTTCCCATGTGAGAGCAATTCGTAGATGTGAGTGGTGATCCATTCTGAGGACGTGACCCAGCCACGTCCATCTCCTCCTTGCAACTTGCTTGCTTATTGTCTCCATTCCTGCTCTAGCTCTAATCTCCTCGTTTGTTATCAATAAACAGCAACAAAACTAGGAAAAGTTGAGGGATAGCGATTTGTTGGCTTTTAGTAGACACGGATTTGAAAGCTAGGCTTTTTAAAGTTAATGCGGTGATTTGCTTTAGTACATGCACGGTCGCGTAGTTGAACTCGTCATCTGTGCGCGCGCGTTTTCAAAAGTGCTGCCAAATATGGTTTTTCCCCCAATTTTTTTGGGGAAAAAAATGCGCATGCAAGTTATCTTGGACTCTCCTTTCGCGCCTGGGTTCAGCCCCTATAAAGGGCGTGCAAAAACGAGAGTTCAGGGACTGGACTAGGGGACAGCGAGTGGAGAGACATTTTGAGGTTTTCCCTGACACTCGCAAATACCCGCGCGATACTTGGTCGCGCAAACGATTAATTGATATTAGGAAGTAAATTCTGATTGGCTTCCCGCGTGGTTTAAAAACCCCCAGCTGTGATTGTACTCTTCTTGGTGATAAGCTTCTGTCAGTATAGATTGTATCATTGCTACATCACGTACATATACTGATCTTTACTAATGAAAGATAGGTTGGTCATTGCAAACATACGTTTTAATATAAAATATCTTATTAACCAAGCGCGAGGGCCGTACAGGGAGAATATCAGCTCCTGGTCTTAGTTGGAAATACGTATCGAGCGGACAGAGGATCGTATAAAAGAGACCGTCTAGGGTAGATATATTCTCCCTGACTGTACGGTCCCAAGCCAGCTTGGTAAATAAGGCCTGGTTCAAACGTCGAACTTTTCATGACCCGAACTTAATACCTATTTGGGTCGACCCAAATAATTAAGTTCGAACGTCGAACTGTTCATGTGCCGAACTCATTCTGCGAACAGAGAAAAAAAATGACTTCTCCAGTTGCACACTTTATGCAACGAATAAGAACACTGTTTGATAGAAGAGCATATCGCTTTGTGGTTTGAAATGAGACGCAAACAGCAGTTTCTGAAGTACAGTCGCCAGGTTTCAGTTTAAAGCAAAAGTCGAAACAGGATGCGAATGCAATCCGATAATACAGAGTTTGGACGTTGGAAAGCGCGCAATCTTGATTATTTAGCGATTCAGAGCTTTTCGTCGCGCCAAATGTTATGCATGACCGCTTTCATGACAGCTCACTCGCCAATCACAAACCTTCTTCTATTTACAAATGCATTAGCGTAATTTATGCATTAGGTTCGTTACATGAAAAGTTCGACGTTTGAATCGGAGTCGCTCCGCAGTCGCTCCCCAGTCGATCTGACCGACTGGCTATGTCGAACTTAATTCTTGGGTCGACCCAAATTACATTTGTCGGACTTAATTGATTCAAACGTCGATCTATTAATTCATGTACTTAATTGCGGCTATTAGATTCGGTACATGAGAAGTTCGACAGTTGAACCGGGTCTAAGAGATTTTTGCATGCAGTTCCGCTTCAAAACAACGCAGGTGGAAGAGAAGGAAGTGCTTGAAGGATAACGTGTAAAAACTCGGGAGGGAAAACCTAGGCTCGAAATATATCACATAATGCATGAGTGAAACTTAATCTCTTGACCTGTCTCAAACTCGTTCCTAGGGTCCTCTCCTTTCCTTCTCTTGGAGGAAAAAAAGAGGACCCTGAAACGAGGTTGGACGAGGGAGGGTTGGATCTATATGACACAATGCATGAAGTATAACAAATTCTAAAATTTGATTTAAATTTATCACTCCATTGCGAAAAAGGTTAGTTTTCTCAACTGAAAATCATAATAAGAGTGTCTTGGTTCTAAAAACTATAAAAATACCTACATAATGAGTTTTACCACGCAAACTACGGCGTTTGGTCACAAACAGTAACAATTCGATTTAAGAGCCCAGGGCGCTAATTACTCGGGCATAAACCCCGAGTCAAGAATTCGGTCTCCCTTTTTTTACATCGTGCTATGTTATCTCGTCATCTTGTTCTGTATAATTAAGTTCTACATGTAACATCGCTAACAATTGTGCAGTGAAAAATAAACTTGTCAAGATAACTTACGTAGAATGAGTCAGTGGAATTGAATCCTCTTTCTTAAATCTTGGAAGAGACGATAATCTGTCTGTTATTCTCACTCTATCTAGGCTATAACTCCTTTTGACATGAAAAGACCTCTTGAACTCTTCCATCATTGATATCAGGTCCAGCGTCCGCCAGCGCTTGTTAAGAATCTCCAGCATCAAAGTCAAAAACTCGTCTTGTACGGTCCAGGTAGTTACCATTAGAGTTTCTGGCAGTTTGTTTTGTGTTCGCATGAGACTGGATTCCTGCTGAACAACAAACTTAACTTTGTCTGGTATTCCGGTCACCAGCTTCTCCAATACATCTTCCAATAACGTTGCCCACATTCTCGCTACGGTGTCAGACATGTCAGGCCACGACACAAGGTCCGAGAATACAAAAACAGCAAATAATGAAAGGTTTCCTAAAATAGAAGCGTCATAAAAGACAGAACGTCAGTTTTAGGATGTATAATGTGGCGACAAGGAATGTGAAAACTTATTCAGAGATATTTTGTGTTCTCCTCCCGACCACTTACTAGATATATTGAAATGCCAGCACGGAGACCAATCTTTCTACTTTTTTAGCTTTCTTCGCAGGATAAATTACAAGGGAAGCATGTACATCTTAAACACATGTCATAAAACTCGCGGATAGCACTACCATGCCGTGTAACGCTGTTATGAGGAATTGCCGGCTCGGTGCCAAAGGATCTGCCGCTTATGTCAAGCATCGCTATTCAATCAATCAATCAATAACGTTATTAACATAACGTTTTGCTTAGACAGACGACAATATAACGCCTTGTTATCCAACTCCAATCAGTAGAATGCAAATAACAAGCGAAACGAGTTATACGTAGGCCTCCGTTCTAAAGCAAGACCGCTCTCGGTGAGCTAAAGTTCTCTTCATCTCACAATAAAGTTTTCCGTAATTACCTAGAACTGTTAAGCCGATATAAAGAGAATGATGGAAAATGAAAACGTCAACGAAAACAACTAACCTTTATTTTTTTAGAAAGTTATCAAACTAAAAGAGCTTAAAGCTATGTGTTCAACCACCATTCATGGATTTCATGGATAAATTAATAAATAAACAAAAAAACAAATAAATAAACTCGCTGATAGAACGTGATCGCGCGTGCGTTGTTCTGTAAAGGGACAATTTTTTATTATTTTTGGCTTAAAAGTACATAACATTTGAGGTTTTGTACTGCAATCCTTTAGAGTTTCTACTAAAACAATTAGACTACTCACCCTCGTTTTATATGAGCGATGGTCAACTCGGCTGTGCCTTGTTGACTATCCGCCCATAGAAAACTGGAGCGTACAGTATAATTGTTAGAGTGTACATGAAACAGTTTTTTTATTTGCCTGATCTAATGTACGTGGAATGCTGATGGGAACATCGAAAAAAGAAATTCGAAATCTCTTTTTTTCACCGCGTTTTCGCGCTCTAAAATCGTGAAATTTCACTTCCGGTTGGGTCCAAAACCGCGCACATTGGGGAGCTGGGTCTATTCTGCTTTTGACGTCATGGCCGATCTACACCCAGCTCCCAACTGTGCGCCGTGACGTCAAACAAGAATGCGCTCAGTAATACACTCAATAACCAAACAAACCGAACATGGAATTTTAAAGCTGCGACGGCATAGATTTAAAATCGCTAAAAACACAACAACACGTGCGCTACTTCTAAATTCGTTTTGAGCCTAATACGTCAAGATTAAATACCGCCTTTTCATTTTACTTACCTGTATATTT
>NC_135768.1:22319532-22412032 GCF_052425735.1 Oculina patagonica
GCCTGTACAGTAGTCGTCCCACAATTTGTCGAGTATTTCAAGTGAGCTACATTCCACTGTGATTATCAAGCTCCCTGAGTTGGTGTCCACAATCAACAACTCTCGTATTTCCCTCAAAAAATGTACAAAGCCATTTAAATCCTCTGGTTTAGATGGGTCAATGGTCTTCAAGTACTTGAATGCAGCCAAATCCAAAACCTGTTGGGAACTGGGAAGGGCGCCTTGATAACTAACTCCACCCAATGGACCTCCTGTGGCTGCTGCCTGTAGTTGAATCTCTGCTTGGGGTTCCTGTGGGGCTACAACCAACTCTGAAGATCCACCAAGTGGACCAGGTCCTGAGATGGCTTCGCAATCGATTCGCAATCGCAGTCGAGCTGCTGAAAAGAAAAACCACATTTAAATTAGATTTAGAAGTAAACCTAACGGACCGATCCCACACATCGTCTGTTACACCATTCATTACTGATCTCATGAAATCACTGGTAACAAAATAGAACGGAGCCAGGAGCCATTACCCGGAGCGTGCAACGTCCATGCTGCGTCTGTGAAACGGCGTTTTCACAAGTAAAGTTATTTTTAGATACGATTTTCCCGCGAATTGGTCTCGAAAAGCCAATCACAAGTGATTTCGTTATAGACTATTAATACGTAACTACAGTACTTCGTCCACCATGGAAGTTAACATGTCGAATACATGCAAAGAATCGAAAAAAAAAAAATTTCTGAGTGTTCTTACAGCATTTCAAGAGATGATTTCAGTATTTTCTTACAAAGTAGTAGCTGACTTCACCGGAAGCAACAATTTTCGCGGGAAAAGCATTGCTAAAAATAATTTTACTTGTAAAAACGCCGTTGCAGAAATATACGGAAGTTGCACGCTCCGGGTAATAGGCCCCTGACGGAGCAGACAAATAAAACAGCCCAAACGTGGTTTTTTAACAGTAAAAAAATTTCCTACTGATAGAATCAAGTGATGTCCCACAAAACAGGTCATGAAATTCCGCCCTCTTGTAACGCAAGCCAAATTAAATGACCCTAGTTCACATAACCTTTTTTATTCGCTCCGGAAGGAATGACTAAGTGAAAGTTAAAAATGCATGGCAATTAAAGGTCAAAAGACAAGTAATTTTTACTGACCTCCAGCTGCTTGAGGGTTACGATCTGAGGAGCTAAGCCGGTCTACAGATTGATGAAGCTCTCCAAGCTGATTTCTAATTTCTTGGGCTTCTTCTCGAACTGCTGTCTCTAAGACATGTGTTGACCCTTGAACTCTTGTCTCCAACCGTTCTAACCCATCTTGGACTTCTTTAGTTACGTCTTGGGCTTCTTCTCGAACTGCTGTCTCTAGGACATGTGTTGACCCTTGAATTCTTGTCTCCAACCGTTCTAACCCATCTTGGACTTCTTTAGTTACGTCTTGGGCTTCTTCTCGAACTGCTGTCTCTAGGACATGTGTTGACCCTTGAATTCTTGTCTCCAACCGTTCTAACCCATCTTGGACTTCTTTAGTTATGTCTTGGGCTTCTTCTCGAACTGCTGTCTCTAGTACATGTGTTGACTCTTCTAAACCTTCTTGGACTTCTTTAGTTACTTCCGACTGGGCCCTCTTCAAACTTGTCTCCATACGTTCCATCCCTTCCTGGGTTGTGACTTTCAGTTCCTCTATGGATTTCTTTACTTCCATATCGTTTGTATACCATGCGCGGAGTTCCTGTATATTTCTTTCATCCTCTGCTGTAAGGGGATCCTTTAGAAAGTTGTCAATGGCCTCCTGCCATTCATGCTTCTTTGCAAGGCTAATTTGCGCCGCAAGTCTTATCAGAGCGTCACTGATTTCTTGCCAGAGCTGTGGGAACTCGTCATCTGTTATCTCCATGTTTTGGCTCACGTGACCATACACTGCGTTGCGGTAATATTTAATTCTGGCCAGATCTGCAGCTAAACTGTGGTCTATGCTTGCTGGTAGGGTATCCCAGCCCGTGGCAGGAGGGATCAGGTTGCATATTGCCCTCAGTAACCTGAAGAGCAGTGTTATATCTAAATCCGCGGACTTGCCGTACACCCCTGGGGAAGGGTACAAGCAGTCCCACTGTGGCTTGGTAAGCTTTGTTGCTTTGAGTTGTTTCTCTGTTGCTGGATTCTTTAGTATTGCAGGAAGATTGCTTGGTGAACATATCTGATCAAATATCTCCCTCAGTAGTGTAGTGCCTCCACTTATTAACAGCCGTGCAACGCGTTGAAAATTTGTTTTTCCAGTTGTTGAACGAAGCACTTCATCTGGGTCTGGGGCGGCGGCCATTTCATAAGACAGACTGCGGTGAAAAATGAAAACACATGAGCTTAGGAATAAATAAATAAATAAATAAATAAATAAATAAATAAATAAATAGGCCTTTTGCAACAATTAGTCACATGACTTACTTTCCAGAGACACAAAAACGACCCACTACCTAGGAATACAAAGAGCGTATCGAAAAAAGCTATCATGCGTATTTTAAGGCTTACATGTATGTCTCAAAATGAGGTATTTTATGGCTGTTTGAAATAAGAAGAATGTGTATGGGAAGAGCAACCCTTGCAATCCAGTAACGGCACATTACTTTTTAAATTTAAAAACTACCATCAAATCTCTCCATTACGGTTAACTGGCCTGAAATTTGCCGTTATGGATACTTTTTCCCAGACTTCCTATTCTTAAAGATGTATAGAATCGTTGTCTTCTTGAAGGGAATGATTATAATAAAATTATTTGAATGCAAGGGCTTCTCACTTCCATAAAAACCGTCTCAATTGATTATTCCCAAGAGTTCGAACTGTCATAAAATTTCGCCATTATACAGCAGACTGGTCTGAAAATTGGTAATTGGGCTAGTTAAAACATGTTCTTTCGAGTTTTGAAGTTCTCTAGTGAGCACCAGTTAATTGGTCACGTGATCAATTGTTGCCAGAAAAACCTATTTGCTTACAATAATTTACATCGCAGTTTGCTAGCTAGTCATTTGATCATTATGACGCCTCTGAAAATACTGTCAAACCTGTGACAAGAGTCGCAGCACGAACAAAGTACATTATGGGTGGGTGGATACATTATTTAAAGTTGTAGCAACTGTAATACCCTCAAGTGGAAGAACACCCACAGAAGGCTCCCAACAATATTCTACAAATCACCAGCTGTTGCACTGGAATGCAAATTTATTTATGTATCAATGAAATACTTCAATGCATAAGCCTATTTTCACAGCATTGCTACAAGCAAACAGCCCAACCTTGTTCCCAGTGTCTCTCTTCCTCCTACCCTCTGGAGCAAGAGAGAGAGAGAGAGAGCTTTCTTGCTCCAAGGCAGAGGAAGAATGAGACCCTGGAAATTAGGTTGCAAAAAACCATGGCCAAGGAAGGAAGTAGGGTTGTCATTTCAAAGATGCCTATGTGACTCTTCTAAGTCAAAATTTCCAACAGATGTTTCAAAATAGAGCAATTTTCATGGCTTTTTTAAAAATCAAGTAAAGTGAAGTCAAAAAAGAGTCAAAGCATACAGCTCACAAAACAAAATACACCTGGACAGTAAGAAAGGGCTAATAGAAAATGTAGGTGAAGGAGAAAAATAATTATAAGTTAATCAATTATCTGAGTTTTTAAAATGAACAGCAGATGTTCTTTCAACCAACCTGACAGTTGAACAAGACGATTTACTAAAGTGCTCATGTTTTTAAAAAATTGTAACACTTTAATATCACATGACAAGCGCCATGCTGTGAATCATGCAAGCTTTTATAAGCAAAAAGGTAGGTAAACTTTGACGGTCATAAATTGTTATTAGTAAAAAAGCAGTTAAATTACATTAACTGCCCCATTTTAAGCTTCCTGAGGCTTCTTGTCTTGGATGACCAGTTACAATTTTGAGTTTCAATCAGGATAATACCAGGGGATTTATAAGTTTTGAAGTAGGAAGGCACAAAAAAGGAAAGTAAGCAGGCAGAAAGGAGAATTTTGAGGTGAATTTTGTTATGTTCAATTTGAAAGAAGCCAGGTACATACTGACTCTTGATTATCCAGTGGTACTGGTACCCAGGTCTCTTCAGATGACAACCCTGTTATATTTAATAGTTATTCACCAAAGTGGATGTGAATAGTGCATAGTACGTGGTGGGTATTTTAACCTTGCTGCTTCGTAGCTCAGTAAATACCCACCACTATTCAACCCCATAACTTCACCGACACTGTGGTGAATAATTGTTTTAGTATAGACCACAGAAGTTGAATATAACTAGTGGACCAAAACATTACTTTTGCATGGTAACCATGAATACTACTTAAGCAACAGGGGAAGCCATTTTGTTGCTCTTCAGCTGCTTGGAGGTGAATAGCAAGTACTGTATACCACCTCCGAGTTTACCAATCAAATTAAGTGCATGAAAAGCACTATTCACTTGTGTGGTATCAGTGTACTAAAAATAAATTCATGTATGGTTACAAATGTTGTTCAGAACGACAAACATGAAAATCATCATGACATGTTAAGAACATACCAGTGGGGAAATTTGAGAATGCAGTTTAATTGTTTTAAACTAGTTTTTTGAAAGTGCTAAATACATTGTGCAGTGATTTAACTTTACAGCTTTTGGCCTTCAAGAATACTGCATTCCATTTATTCCAAGCATGTTCAACCCTCCCAAGCATTTGCAGGCATTTGAGAGGTTCCTGCAGGTTCTCAGGGTGGGACAAATGCCTGGCTCAGAAAGGACTGCCTGGGATGGGGCATTTGTCAAATAAAAAGACAATAGAGTAATAAATTTACATAAGAACTTAAACAAATGCAAGTCCAGGGTCATATGTACACTAAGTAAGCTTAAGTAGCAGGCAAACTTGAATTTACAATGCTTTTTTTCATGCCCCTGAATGAGGCTGTGTATAATCCTATTAATTAGTTTTTTTTTCTGATATTGCCTATAGAAATGACATTTCCCAGCTTCTAGATGTTTTGATATGACCACTAGCAGCAAGCTTGCTAGCCTGAGCTGGCTACATGCAGGCCTGACACGTGCATGCACCATGCAGTCTTATTTTACATTAAAAGAGCATGCAGATGCATATTACTACTCTAAGATTTTACCCGTTAGATAATTATCTATCTCATTTCCACTACCCTCCCGCAATTCATATCCGTCTTCCACATGCATGAAGATTGCAAACTATGTGGTCAGTGAACAATGGATGAGAAACCACTGTCATAATTAATGCTTGGTTTAAATATCATTGAGAGATATGGATTAGAAACTTTTGAAAAGTTTATATTCAAACCCAGTTGGTAGACAATTGTACCCACACATATAATCACAGATATATCAGTAAGTTTCAATAAGTTTTCTAATCATATTTAATTAAATTGCCTTGAGTCTGGTTTGCCTCACTTTCGATAGTGTTTGTATCCATTAATTAATTAGCTGTAGTTATGAAAAAAAATACTGCTATTATTATTTGGTTGGAGACCCAACTGTGGGGCATTTCTTCCTTTTCTAAAAACAAAATGACAAATGCCTTACAATGTTTGGAGGGAGAGGATCATTGACACAGCCATAAACTCAAAGATTAAACCAACAATGTCATCGCCAGTGAGGTATACATGTACAATTTGAATCCATGTTGGAGTAATTTTCCCAAAATATCACTTTGTTTTCAAAATTGAAAAAAGTTCAGGCTCAAACCCTTTTAAAAAAATACATTCCACCTCAGCTAAAAAATAGACATTCCTAAATAAAACAAGTCAGTGTTATTTAGTTTATTGAGTAGACAATCACCCGCTGCATTGATGCCCACGTGCACATGAGAAACTAAGCTTAGTTAAGGGCAGACATATCTCCAATTAGCCTGATCTGGGAGAAATCTTCAATTACATTGAGTTACTAACAGATGAACCTCCAACACGGACATTTGTTTGGACGTCACGCAATCCCCCACCCCTCCCTTCTCTCTGCTAACATCCGTTGCGTGACGAGGGTGTGTGCACAGTGTCAGTGAGCCACTAAATTAACTAAAATGGCGGACAAACTGCAAGAGTTGATGCATTTCGTTTTCAAACTTTTCTTCCTTAATACTTTCATTTAATCTAAATATTGTTTATATTCGCTTGGGGATGGTAATGCGATCCTATGGTGGCTTTAATTCAACAGTGAACGTGCGAGCGGTCGATACCCTGCCGAACTCGATGTCGACAAAATGCAACGGTGTGGTGTTCACCCAGCAGATCTGCAAACGTGAAGGCTTTTTTTACAGTAAATACTGTGTTTTAATACTTCTGCTATTGAGTTTTAACCGTGAACAGGGTAGCCCGAGCGTTTTTAGGCTAATTGGAGCGCTATCCAGGCTTGATTGAGAGTCGTCAACTTTGCAGTCTGAATAATTATTTTGTCGAATAATCGGCGCTCACTGCACCCTGTCAACAACATTACTTTCAGTAAATCTTAATGAATTATTACTCCTTTGCAAAACTTGGGTCAAAAAACACATCAAGTACAACTGTAAACACTAGCCTAAAGATAGCATTTCGCCTAGACTTTTGAGGTTTATATAGGATTAAAAACGACACGGTCGTAGTTATTAAAGCTTATTACTGAATTGTCGCATTTGACTACGTTCACTCGTTCGACGGTTCATAAGACAGAAATAAACGTCTTGAGCAATAAAACCTTCACAACAGAAGCACAATGTGATGCTTAAATTTCCCACAATAGTGTAACAAAGCTTCTTACCTTAAGATTTCTTACTACATACAGTTCCCAATGTAACTGTCGACGAGAATTCAGATTTACTAGTTTATAGTGTTCAAGCAAAGGCGGAAGTGATTTGGTTTGTGAAGGCTCACGGGAAAGCAAGCCGTACTAAACGAAGCGGAAAGAGACGGGGGTGGGGAAGCAAAACTAGCCTGCGAGCAGGCTCACTTTGGGGCACGCCTTATCGCTACGCTTGGGTCGCCCACTACCTCTCGGAACGAGTTAATTCATTGGTTCTTCAAACAATAGATAACAGGTGACAACAATACCGCTAGCCCTGAATAACAATAGAGGTAGTGTTTACAGCGGGCGAATGAAAATAGAGCTTCCAGAGAGGTAGTGTCTTACTGCTACGCTTGCCACTCGCGCGTGCCCCGAAGGTATATTCGCGCGTGCCCCAAGGTGAGCCTGCTCGCAGGCTAAAGCAAAACGGGAAAATTTCCCAAAACAAATTAATTGGCCTATTTTCTCGGTTTCAACGAGTTTGGGGAATCTAGGCAAGCAAGTAAAAACTAGTCAAATATGCCGACTTCTGGGACCTGACGTATGTGTGACATATTTATTTTTTGGGGACCACTAATAGTACCCCCAAAAATGAATATGTGACGCATATTCATTTTTGGCAATGTGTTAAATAAACCTTTAGTTTGGTTCTGTAAAGTATTATATTAATAGGATCTCTCAAACCGAATGCTGCTACTGGATCTTAGGCATCTTTTGTGTTGAAACAGCTAACTTGGCCAATATGGGTTGTGAAAGGCTTTAATTTGTGAGTTGCCTAAAGTAAGTCCATTCGCGTTGTTGCTTTACGGGAAGCCATTTGAGTTTCGTAAGGATGTCACCGGATGACGCTGTTTACTTAAGTGGTAAAGACTTACATTTAATTTGGTGATGGATACATGTGCCAAGCCATCTTGGTTTCGGGGAGAATTGTGTTATTGTTTTATTCCCTTTTTGTTTGAAACTGGCAAGCAATGAGTAGATATGCTGTATTTTGTTCCATTAGGTTGTAGGTGAAGCTCTTCTGTGGACATTACAGGACATGCTTGCGTCTGAGTGCACGAGTCAAGTCATACAGGCCTGGAAAGAGCTGTTTAACTTCATTACCAAAACCATGTTACGTGGAAATGGAGAAGCAACTATCATAAAATAATGTTAACGTTAACATGAATAATTTTAAACACTTTATAATTAGTTTGTTCAAATTAAGTCCTAGCATTTCTCTGTTTGAGAGGATGTTTTTAAAAGAAGCAGTGACGTAATCGCTAACGCAACGAAACGCGGATCACGAATCACGGTTAATTTTAACAACGGATCACGGATCGAGCGGTCCGGGTTGTTGGGGTTTAGTTCTGGCCAAAACAAAGTGGCAAGATAACGAGGACAAGGAACTGGTCTTTAGGCCGGTTTGTACTACATAACGAAAGACTCAACTTACAACGAAAACAGCTCTCTTTAGTTTGTTATCAATCATTGGAGTCATCAACTGGAAAATAAAAAGGTTCCTTTGCCAAGCATCCCGTCTTCAGAGCGAATCCTTTCATGTCTGATGCCCTTTATGTCAGTAGTCACGTGACTCAGTTACAGTAGTAAGATTTTCTCTTTCCACACTCGGGCATACTTAATCTTCAAAACAATACAGTAGAACCCCGGTAACTCGAACTCGGATAACTTGAACAACCCCGCTTACTCGAACACACTTCCATTTCCCTTGGATTTGACCTCACTTTTCAGTCATTTTTACTCGGTTAACTCGATCTCGGATAACTCGAAAACCCCGCTAACTCGAACTAAATTTCGTTTCCCTTGATCACAATTTGGGTCAAATTTACCCCGATAACTCGAATCTCGGTTCTTGCAACTCACCACGCCGGTTGCCCATTTATTAGAGCAACAAAACAGATCACGTATTTGACAGCCTTTTTCCACTCTTATCCTAAGAATTTATGATCGTGTTAAAGTTTCTGACGAGATAAGTTTAATTTGCACTGTACTGAATACTGAAGTGCTGTAAAATCAGTAAACTATCAATTATTAACTTGGCAAATTAAATATTCAATCTACCCCGATGTCTAGAAACCCCGCTAACTCGAACGGTTTTTCGTTTCCCTTCAGAGTTCGAGTTACCGGGGTTCTACTGTACTATACAATTCAGACAACATTGAGTTTCGCTGGGTTCCGTTTTATCAGTTTTCTGATTGTTTGTTACCTTTAGGTGAGAGGAGGACTGGGGAGAGTCAAATTCTGTGTGCAGCTGAATTTTCAATATTTTAATGGATTCGTCACTAATGTACGGTATATTACAATTATACAACTAACTATGTATATACAAGTAATTTATATTACAATCAAACGGCAAAAAAGGTAGGAGAAAAAAATAGAACTTCCACTTGACACCTAACTAACAAGCCAACCAAGATTAATATACATATATTCAAAAATGTAAAAAAAAGTCTTGATGAATCGCGAATCGTCACAATAAATGGACTTCGTTGATGTTCAAGTTAGCGATGACGTTTTCATCAATATCAGAAGCATATCACCTAGAAGCGTGTAATTTCCACTCATGAGGACAGCGAGTGGAGAGACATTTTGAGGTTTTCCTTGACACTCACAAATACTCGCGCAATGCTCGGTCGCGCAAACAGAGAATTGATCCATATTAGGAAGTAAATTCCTGATTGGCTCCCCGCGTGATTTAAAAATCCCCAGCTGTGGTTGTACTCTTCTAGGTGATAAGCTCTGTCAGTATAGATTGCATCATTGCTACATCACGTACATATACTGATCTTTGCAAACATACGTTTTAATATGAAATCTCTTATTAACCAAGCGCAAGGGGCGTACAGGGAGAATCTCAGCTCTTGTTCTTGGTGGTACAGATCGAGCGCACAGAGGATCCTATAAAAGAGGCCGAGGATCAATATTCTCTCTGACTGTACGGGCCCAAGCCAGCTTGGTAAATAAGAGATTTTTGTTTGCAGTTTCGCTTCAAAACAAAGCCGAAGAGAAGGAAGTGCTTTAAGGATAAAAAGAAGCTTCTAAGGAGGGGGACATGGGGGGACCCTGAACACCGCAAAAAAATTACACAAACACCGCATCACCGCAAGAAAATTTGACGAAATACAGTTACCGCAACATAGTCAAGCAACTTATCAATGAAAACGGCTTGGGATTGGCAGCTAAAGCGTATCAATGTTTAAATACTCAAAATTTCACTGTATTCTGTTATACATTAAACACATGGTACGTGCTTTTAACAAATGAGGACTGTTTAATGAAGATATTAGAGCTAAATTTAGTTCCGTAATACCGCCAATAATTTTGTTTCAGCGAACACCGTAGGCTTAAAAACACAAAGATCGCACACCGTAGGGTTTACCGCAACACCGCAAGATGGGATTTTATTCACCGAAACACCGCATCGGAAAAAAAAGGTACACCGCAAACTGCCATGTCCCCCTCTCTAGGCTTCTTGTCAACGTGTAAAATCTCGGGAGGGAAAACCTAGGCTCGAAATATATCACGTAATACATGGGTAAAAGTAACTCGTTCCTATGGTCCTCTCCTTCCCTTCTCTTAAAGAAAGTGAGGACCCTGGGAACGAGGTTGGACGGTTGGACGAGGGTCGGACCTATTTCACACAATGCATGAAGTATAACAAAATCTAAAATTTGATTTAAATTTATCACTACATTGCAAAAAGGTTAGTTTCCTCAAAATCATAATAAAAATACTTTACTGACAGAGCAGAGTGCCTTGGTTCTAAAAACTATAAAAATATCTACATAGTGAGTTTTACCACGCAAACTACGGTGTTTGGTCATATACCATAACAATTCGATTTATGAGCCCTAATTACTCAGGCATATAAGCTCCGAGTCAAGAATTCGGACTCATTTTTTTTTTCACGATGGTCCTCATAAAGCTAGATTCGATTCCAAATATTCGATATCGTACGTGACCCGGTCCAGTACCGTCATGCAATATCTGTTTACAGATTGTCTGGTTATGTTATATTCTGACAAGCAAACCGAAGGTCGCCTGTGGTGACATAACCATCGCCAAACTTGCAAAAGTAAGCAAAACGCGCTCTGCGTTTCAGATGGCCCGAGTAAAAGCTGTTTGTAGCTTCTTGTTTACTTTTGGTAGCTCAACGCATGACGCTAATTGTTTGGATGAAAAAGAAGGTAACACAACCTACTCATCTAATTATTCTTTTCTACGTCAATGTCCTGAATGTCACTTTCGCAATGAGGGCGATTATTGGAAGGAAAGGCTTATTAAACAAAACGGCACTCATGCGGAAGCGCTAATTAGAAAGAGGGCGCTAAATTAACTAATTACGGTACATTTCTTTCAAAAATTTTGTCCTTCATTGAACTGACAGTTTCAAACCATTTCTGAGCCCGCGGCATGGCAAGTACTTCATGAAAGAAAAACGAACCATACATGAACCAGAGTTGTTCTTTAGCCGGGGCTTTTGGATCAACGGTCCACTAAATTCATGTTTAGCTGAAAAAAAAAAAATAATAATAATAACAAAGGAAATTAAAACCCATTAAAAACATTATAGGAGCATACATTGACGGTAATAAGCGCGGGAGTCCTTGCGAAACACCATTTAAATTAAAGGCCCACTTTTATATGATGCATGCTCAGGGAAAAATGCAGCCGTTTGCTTCGTTTCTAAAACAAAAAAATGCACGACTGTTCGACGTGTGCATAGATTGGTCCAGTAATCTTTCCATTACCCGAATGTGTTTTCGCGCCCTCAATATGAAATAATTTGATAGCTTAAGTAATTTAGATATTTTAGCCAGTGTGTTCAATTAGAGTACACTCTTCATCTATTAAAAATGTACCTCAGCCGGTTTTCAATGCACGCAGGATGAAAATACATGGATAGATGATAACTTTTGCATCAAAGGATGGGAACGTTAGCAGTGATTAGCCGGCGAGCAGTGATCGGCGATAAAGTTTTTACGTTACTGGCAGTTTGCCATCTGTCAGACAGACAGACAGACAGACAGACAGACAGACAGACAGACAGACAGACAGACAGACAGACAGACAAACAGACAGACAGACAGACAGACAGACAGACAGACAGACAGACAATCAGACAGACAGTAACGGTTTCTAATTTAACAAACCGTACCTTTTCATTATTCGTGTTCTATCATGTTCTATGCCATTCAACTGCAAAATCTGAAAACCTATCCAGTCTTTTCACAATCTAAGCCATCACTGAGGTTGCCTATTACCGAGTTGGATTTTCGAGTTTATTTTTTTTGACGGGATTTCCCGGTTTTCTTGCGGTTAGCTCCACTCCAGTGTGCTTGCAGTTAGTTCCACTTCAGCACGCTTGCGGCTAGCTTTAATTTGTTGTTTAGGGCGACACTATGTATCATGTATATGTTTTATGCTTACAGAATATACACTTAAAATTTTTTTCTCGAATCCAACTGAAAAATCCAACACGAAAATACAACTCGAAATTCAACTCGAAAATCCGGCTCGAGATCTAACTCGAAATCCTAACTCGTAAGTTAATCTGTCTCCATCGTGCTATGTCATCTCGCTATCTTGTTTTGAATAATTACGTTCTACATGTAACATCGCTAACAATTTTGCAGTGTTAAATTGTCAAGATAACTTACGTTGAATGAGTCAGTGAAATTCAATCCTCTTTCTTCAACCTTGGAAGAGACGATAACCTGTCTGTTATTTTCACTTCCCCATGAAAAAAGGAAACGACTCTTTTGAAACTGAAAAGACCTCTTTAACTCTTCCATCATTGATATCAGGTCCAGCGTCCGCCAGCGCTTGTTAAGAATCTCCAGCATCAAAGTCAAAAACTCGTCATTTACGATGCCGGAAGTTACCATTAGAGTTTCTGGCAGTTTATCTTTTGTCCGCATGCGACTGGATTCCCTCTGAACAACAAACTTTGTTTTGTCTGGTATTCCGGTCACCAGCTTCCCCAATACATCTTCCAATAACGTTGTCAAATTTCTCTTCACGGTGTCAGGCATGTGCCACTCATAGTTCAAGAGTACAAAAACAGCAAATAGTGAAAATTTCCCTGAAGAAGAAGCGTCATAAAATACAGAACGTCAGTTTTAGGATGTATAATGCGCCGCCGGACGTGGAATGGGAAAATAAGATATAAAATAGCGAAAGACATTTTGTGTTCTCATTGCCGACCACTAACCAGATATATTGAAATCTGTTTCCTTGCCAGCACGGAGACCAATCTTTCTACATTTTTAGCTTTCTTCGCAGGATAAATTACAAGGGAAGCATGTACATCTTAAACACATGTCATAAAACTCGCGGATAGCACTACCATGCCGTGTAACGCATGAGGAACTGCCGGCTCGTCGCCAAAGGATCTGCCGGTTATGTCAAGCATCGTTATTAACATAACGTTTTGCTTAGACAGACGACAATATAACGCCTTATTATCCAACTCCAATCAGCAGAATGCAAATAACAGGCGAAACGAGTTACACAATATATGTAGGCCTCGGTTCTAAAGCAAGACCGCTCTCGGTGAGCTAAAGTTCTCTTCATCTCACAATAAAGTTTTCCGTAATTACCTAGAACTGTTAACCCGATATAAAAAGAATGATGGAAAATGAAAACGTCAACGTCAACGAAAACAACTAACCTTTATTTTATTGAGTTATTTTTTTCAAAAATAGCTCTTAGTCGGCGTGATGTTGTAGTCAGTGGGTGGATCAGTCAGCGAAGTATGTTTGTTTGTCACACCAATCAGATTTCAGGTACTATCGGAACCAATCAAATTGTAGTTTATAAAGGGGAAGCAATCTGACGTAGTCAGCAATTTCGTTCGAAGTTTTTTGATTAGAAGGAGGCGGAATCGGTGAGTTGTGATTTAACCCTGGATTAAATACGTTTTTCGTAACGCTCGCATGCTTATAACGCACACGCCGTGAGCAAAAGGCCCAACACTAACTTGTTATTGGTCTTATTGGAGAGGCTAGCGTTCCTGACCGTAGTAAAAATAACATATAACATTTGCACAAAGCAGATTTGAAGAATAATGTTGTCATTACTTTTTCCGTCCGCTTTGCGAAGTTCGTTGGGAAATTGGAAAGTTTGTTACTGATGAAGTTGCCAAATAGGTTGCGAATTTGTGAATCAAATTGTGAGCTTCGATACAAAATTCCCAACTTAGGCCCGAAATTAATAAAACCTTCAATAATTATGTTATCAAAAACGGCTTTGCTACGCTAAACTGTTGGAAACAAATATCATAAAAATAAAAAAAACTTTTATGTTCAGCGAGCCGTAAACATGTCATCCTCTTCCCCAGGGCCACGCGTATTTTTTTAAATGACATGACGTAGTGGCCCTGGTAACGGTAAAAAATATGATTTTTTTGATTGGCTGATAAAAACTGCATGCGTAATTAGGTAAAAAACGAAACGCTTCTACGCAATTTTAGTTATACTTCCGGTCATCGAAACAATTGAAGATGAAGCGGGCAAGTTTGAAAATGTTACCGGAAAAAGACCGAATAACACTGGGTAACGTATTCACGAAGCAGACCTTTGTTTATGAACGAATGACAAATACATCACTTGTAAGGTGTGATTCGGTTGTACTTTTTATTGCATTAAAAATATTGCAAACATTTGCACTATCAACTTAGCTTATACAAGATATACACACTAAAGGGTCACTAAATGAAGTTCATGAATTACATGAAGATTTTGAAATTCAATGTGATATTTCTTACCGCTGCTCAATAGAATATAGGGGGCGTTATGTCTCGGGGGCGTTTTATCTCGGGGGCGTTATGACCGGTTACCGATACCTCGTCGATTAGCGGCCTTTTTAGTTCTGAATTTTCTGCAATACCTCCGCATGGCCATAAATAAATTTCACAGTATCATCA
This sequence comes from Oculina patagonica, assembly GCF_052425735.1. Lineage (NCBI taxonomy): Eukaryota > Metazoa > Cnidaria > Anthozoa > Scleractinia > Oculinidae > Oculina > Oculina patagonica. The sequence continues at coordinate 22,334,233 of NC_135768.1, forward strand.
ACCGTCGGAATGTTATCGGCTGATGATATCCTCGACTCCATGTTAAAAACACTATAACAGCGCGACTATAACTCCAATTCCTCTGGATTCTAACTTTGCCTTCAGATAATATTGCGTGTAGAGACGATACAACAAGAACACATCTATCAGCCATGCAATTCAATGAGTTCCAAACGAATCGAATTGTGTTAAGTTATCAACGACTTGAATTGCCAAACCAGCGGGCAAAACACAAGGACAGTCGTTCTACTTAACGACTACAGCAGGCAGGGCGGCTTCCTGTTCCATTTCTTGTTTCTTGAAGTCCTCCGACAGTTGTAGCGAGGATTGCTGTACAGCTCTTTCGAACGCTAAACTCAAATCTCGTATTTTCTTTCAAAATTCGTTTTCTTCTCGTGTTAGTCAGCCCCAGCCTTCCCCTTTCTTTTACTGAGCAGACGCAGACGAACATTTAAGCAGTGGGCATGCGCTACCGGATGTCGTGGATTTTACGACATCCGGTAGTCAGTGTTACCAGAGCCCTTCGTTTCGCCGACCACGTGACCAAAAGAAACGGAGGCTCTGGGAACGAATGTAAACATGTTGTCTCGAACAAATTAGTCTGTCGCGTCGCGTCGCGTCACAGGGAGCCCAGGCTCACGCTCTGACAACTCGGTCAAAATGGCGGCGTCAAAATTATAAGGATTTGTATGAAACTTTAGAGGAAAAAATTTTATCGTACGAAAATATAATAAACCGCTAGTAAAGCTCACATTTCACATCATATGTTGTTTATGTGACGTTTCTTGACTGTTTTAAAGCATTTAAACCCTATTTAACCGATATTTTTAATTTTAGTTTACCCTTACCTAAATATATGCAAGGGTGAACACTTCCGACGCTAGATAAACACCACTGTTCGACAAAAATGAGCCAAAACTTGCTTTTAATTTGGTCCCCTCACTCCAAAACCTCGCATGGGCATAGTTCGAAGACCATTCTTTTACTGCAGCAAATTTTTGATTCGCCTGCTTCTCTTCGTGATTTAAGAATACGGGAAAAATAACCATGGTCTGCAAACTTTTAGCTTTCTTCAACACCTTGAACCAGAGAGAGTGGACGCATTTTTAATTAGCCTTGCCTTTCACGTGCAGCCTCACGCTATGATTGGGCGATAGTTGTCAGGGCGACGACACTCATTTCCCGTAGGGGAGGGAGGCAAACGAGATTGTCGAGGGTGCTCTGCCTTACTCATGTACACTGGCCTGAGATCCCACAGGGTGAGTTTGCCTCACGCTCACTGGTGTAACGTGACCATGACGGAATTTTGCAAAACCTTACATATTAATATTATGACCAAAAACATTTAAAATCCGCACTGATTTAAAGCACAGGCACGCGACAAAGCAAAAATGCTGTCAAACCTCAGTAGTCGCAAAAGGTTTTGCGAAGAACCTTCGGATGTAATAGCTAATGCTAGTACCATTTACGTTGTTGTTCAGCTGGGAACAGACAAGAAACGTAGCAAGATTCAAAACGGACTTTTCGACTACATTCTAAATTCATTCTCCACAATATATGCGAGAACTTAAAAAAGTAATCGCATTTGCATTGAAATGAAAACACGTTCACCAATACTGTATTCCATGTTCAATTTTTAAAATATTTCGCTGAAACATTAACGATAATAATAGTAGTTTACGCTAACCGTTTGACTTTTTATTACATTAGCGAAGACACTTTGAACGAACGCTCTGAGCTATTGCCCTTTGCTTTGTTACATTGTTGATGATGTTGCTGTAGTCGCTTGTTGTTTTGTGAAGTGTGACGAATTTAATTCACAAGGGATTTGCAAAATTCACTCTCGGTACACCTGTGAGTCTAGAATTTTTTTGTGAGGCAAACTCACCCTGTGGGATCTCAGGCCAGTGTACATGAGTAAGGCAGAGCACCCTCGACAGTCTCGTTTGCCTCCCTCCCCTACGGGAAATGAGTGTCGTCGCCCTGACAACTATCGCCCAATCATAGCGTGAGGCTGCACGTGAAAGGCAAGGCTAATTAAAAATGCGTCCACTCTCTCTGGTTCAAGGTGTTGGAGAAAGCTAAAAGTTTGCAGACCATGGTTATTTTTCCCGTATTCTTAAATCACGAAGAGAAGCAGGCGAATCAAAAATTTGCTGCAGTAAAAGAATGGTCTTCGAACTATGCCCATGCGAGGTTTTGGAGTGAGCGGACCAAATTAAAAGCAAGTTTTGGCTCATTTTTGTCGAACAGTGGTGTTTATCTAGCGTCGGAAGTGTTCACCCTTGCATATATTTAGGTAAGAGTAAACTAAAATTAAAAATATCGGTTAAATAGGGTTTTTAAAGCATTTAAAAATGCTTTAAAACAGTCAAGAAACGTCACATAAACAACATATGATGTGAAATGTGAGCTTTACTAGCGGTTTATTATATTTTCGTACGATAAAATTTTTTCCTCTAAAGTTTCATTCAAATCCTTATAATTTTGACGCCGCCATTTTGACCGAGTTGTCAGAGCGTGAGCCTGGGCTCCCTGTGATTTTACATATGGGTAAACCATCCAGTTTCATCCGGTTTACAAACGCAAAAGACTTGAAATTGAAAACAGTGAAGATTATGCCTCACAGAAATCGTTAAATACTGTATGTGTTTTCATACAAAAAAGTTAAAATTTGACCAAATTACTACCTGCATAAAATTTGTTTATCGACAAATCACTTGCGTGATCGCTGATGCGAAACGTTGTCTTGCACTTCAAGCTACTTCAACTTTTCTTGACAAGCTCTAAAATCTTCGAGTTCAGAAATCGCCATGACTTTCGAGCAACATGTCTTGTTTCTCCTCAACTACCAAAACTTCGACCGTTCAGTCGGGCCGTAGTTGGGAACTTATCGAAGTTCACAATTTGATTCGCAAACTCGCAACGTAATTGGCACCTTCATAACAAAGTTTCCAATTTCCCACCAAACTTCGCAAAGCGGGCGGCCAAAGTAAACTGAAATCAACTGTAAAACATCTCGTTCAAACATTTAATGAACCGGTACAAGTATTAACTTTGCTGTTAAAAGCAACTACGATCGATAGCAAAAACAGAAAAAGAGCGTGCCATTCCGTGACAATTTGATAACTCAATTAGTTCTTGTTTGTTGAATAGAATTTAGGTTGTGAATGAACGAAAATCTTTGTTGAACAGTTCTGACAGGAAACAAATACTCCAGGTGTACTGCGCTTTAAAGAACTTTCCCGAAGAAAGTGGTTTTTGATTTGATGCGTTTATTACTTTGTTTATTATAGTACTTTTCGTTCAATGTCTGTATGGAAACGTGGCTTTTTCGAGAAAAACCCCGGGGGGGTACTCCCAGAAATTTCGGATAGGGGTTTGCCGCCAAGGTTCTTAAACCCTGACCCTATTTAAGGATAAAGAAAGCGAAAATTGATACCCTTTTTAAGGCCCAAAACCGAAAAATGACACCCTATTCAAGGGGAGGAGAAACTTTCCGTGACGACCCAAATAACGGCTAACCGCGCACGGCAAAACACAAATCTTTATAAAATCGCTTTACTAATACCTGAACAGAAAATTCCGTTTTAAGAAACCTTTTTTTTTCGTTTAGCTGGGCGTTTATTTCAGCCAATAAAATATAGGTACCCTATCTAAGGATCACACCGAGAACAAATTGCCAAAAGGAGCAAAAATGATACCCTATGTAAGGACCGAGAACCTCGAAAACCATACCCTATCGGGCGGCACATACCTATATAGGCCACATATGGGAGTACCCCCCCCCCCCCCGGGAGAAAAACAAGGGTATCGTGTTACGTTCGTTTTAAAAAACAAAGGTCTCATGTTACAAAAGTGAGAAAAACAACAATATCATGTTTCACTGTTTGGCAAAAAGCCAAAAGTATTCCGTAACAACCAAAGAAAAGTGGTTAGGTTACGTCTGCGACGCAGGCTACTACAAAGCTAGCAACAAAATAACCGCTTAAACAGAATAAGAACGTGCCATTTTGTGACATTCTGATAATTGAATTAGTTTTTGTTTTTCAATTAAATGATGAAAATTTACGTATTGAATAAAACAGTTCTGATGTATCAAAATGCACGTAAAAGTTATTTTGTTTGCAAGCAAATTTTGTGCAAAAAAGTGACTCCGTGGGCCGCCATACACAAATAGCTCAACCCATGGCATAAACCATCCCAACAGGACAATCACCCAGTTTCACCCCAAGACACCCCATAAATTGAAAAAATAACTCCTGCACGCTTAGCGTGCCTATGTTTTAGAAAGTTATCAAACTAAAAGAGCTTAAAGCTATGTGTTCAACCACCATTCATGGATTTCATGGATAAATTAATAAATAAACAAACAAACAAAAAAAACAAATAAATAAACTCGCTGATAGAACGTGATCGCGCGTGCGTTGTTCTGTAAAGGGACAATTTTTTATTATTTTTTGGCTTAAAAGTACATAACATTTGAGGTTTTGGACTGCAATCCTTTAGAGTTTCTACTAAAACAATAAGACTACTCACCCTCGTTTTATATGAGCGATGGTCGACTCGGCTGTGCCTTGTTGACTATCCGCCCATAGAAAACTGGAGCGTACAGTATAATTGTTAAAGTGTATATGAAACAGTTTTTTTTATTTGCCTGATCGAATGTACGTGGAATGCTGATGGGAACATCGAAAAAAGAAATTCGAAATCTCTTTTTTTCACCGCGTTTTCGCGCTCTAAAATGGTGAAATTTCACTTCCAGTTGGGTCCAAAACCGCGCACATTGGGGAGCTGCTTTTGACGTCATGGCCGATCTAGACCCAGCTCCCTACTGTGCGCCGTGACGTCAACCAAGAATGCGCTCAGTGATACACTCAATAACCAAACAAACCGAAAATGGAATTTTAAAGCTGCGACGGCATAGATTTAAAATCGCTAAAATCACAACAACACGTGCGCTACTTCTAAATTCGTCTTACCGCCTTTTCATTTTACTTACCTGTATATTTGCTGATATGATATATGATAGCTTTATTTTCACACGCTGTTTCCATCGGCTTTTCTAAAGAAACTATTATTACACTAGTATCCCTCTAGATTTCAGATCATTTATAAACTTCCAAGCCTTTAGCTTTTTTTTTCGGTTTTCCGGCAACCAAGCCGCAATCTTCCCTGTTCAGTTTGTTTGGTTCTTGAGTGTATCACTTGTTTGACATCACGGCGCCCAGTGGGTAGCTGGCCCTAGACCGGCCATAACGTCAAAAGCAGAATAGACCCAGCTCCCCACTGTGCGCGGTGTTGGACCTAACCGGAAGTGAAAATATTGCGTGTTTTAGGTCGAAAACGCGGTGAAAAAAACGAGATTTCGAATTTCTTTTTCCGATGTTCGCATCAGCATACCACGTAGATTTGATCAGGCAAATAAAAAAAAAAAATCTGACATATGCACTTTAAATAAAAAACGTAAAAATCCAACTGTTAAGTGTAATTAATACGCTGAATAAGATCGTTTTACAGGACATCACGGCGACCATATTGGTGTTCCCAAACAATGAAACTGATTCTTATAGGATATTTTCTTCTTATTATTACTAACCTTGATTGCGTATCCAGCTGTCAATGACCGATGACGCAGCCAACTTTGCCTCATCTATCTCCTTACATACCACCGGTTTTATCTTTTGGATCTTATTATCCTGCAGTGTTTGCATGTCCTTTCCTGTCATAAAAAGCATCTCTGCTTGCAGCATTATTAGCTCCTTCAACTTTCTGCATTCAATTGTAGTTACTTCGCTCTTCGAGTTCAGATATTTAAAAAAAGAATCGATCCCTTCGCTGTCACCAGCATCAATAATCAAAACAGCAGCACTGCTATGATACGTTGTGGGACGATCAGCAGTTTTCCTCAATTTTTCTATCTCGTGTAAAGGAAGAGCGATCTGCAGCGATCTTGCGGGTTGCGATTTCCTTGGTTTCTCCAGCAAATCTACGAGATCATACAACTGTAATGCTTCAAACACTTCTTTCATTAGCTTCACAGGAGTGTCAGGGAAGTATTGGACAAGATTAGCAAATCTGAGCTCAGCGAAATTACTTTTGATTCCAAATGACTGATAAAAATGATTTCTAGCAACTTCGTCAGCTTTTAGCCTTTGTGACAGTTCACTGATGACTTCTCTACTGAGATCCTTCAAACAAACTGTATCGTCATCTGAATAAAAAAATTAAAACAACAAAAATGAGATAATAGTCAGTTAATGTATACTATAGCTGTGTAATAAGAAAAAGTCGGTTTTGAGGTTAACTTTCTTTTAACTCCTAAATCCCTACAACCCCTGAAAAAGGTACCCTTTTCGGGCGGAGCCTTTCCGTATAGTCTACCATAGGGAGGATCCCCCCCCCCCCGGGTCCGTATAGAAATACCAAGGGTAAATATTCTCCCATTACGGACACGAGCAACCTTGGTTAATTAGACAGTTATTGCTCAACTGAAAAATATTTTTATAGATATAAATGGAAAGCAAAATGGATGAAAAGAACGGGATAATGACCGAGGAACCACCGGACGGATGTTTTGGTTGGAAAAGAATTCCCTAACATTGTTTTACAAACCAATAGAAAGTTCGAGTGTTTTTTTTATGCGACTAGTTTATTGTTTCTCTTTTGGAATCCATTACAATGCACGTATCCGCGCGGAATTATTTGAGATAACACCCGGTCCAGAAAGAGCTCAAACAAAATTAGTACCAACAGGATGCGATGCTAGACGCTGTGTTTTCTTTACGTTTGGGTTACTCAAGTTCATGTTTATTAATTATAGTAATTTATGAATTATGTAACAATTTAGAGCCCTGTCATGACTCCGATCGAATCGCATAGATATTAGCCTGCGAACCCAGACGCATTTCCGGCTGTCGCTTGTCTCCGCCGAAAAATAGCGTCTGCGAAACCGAGCCAGAGAATGATTTCTGTGACGTCGCATCTTTTGTTGTCCCTTTGGCCAATTAGATTACGCGACAGAATAAAACACGAGTGCTATGGCGCGTTTATACTGTCAAAATTCAACTTCACAAATCGAAAGTCATCTTTCCAAATCGATCACCATTACTCCAATTCAATCAACAAACCTTTTCTAAATCGAATGACATTTTCTCATAACAGATGGGTTCATTCGATCGGATACTTTTCAAATTGACCAGCTTCCTTCTAAATCGAGCAAATTACATCCTTCACATAAAATCGATTAGGTTAATTCGATCAGATACTTTTCAAATTGATCAGATAAGCAGGAGGGCATTTTGCGTGCGCATGCGTCGATATGGGTTAGTGCGCACGACAGAGAAGTTCTGCTATCGATTGTTTACATATTTTTCACAATTTATGGCCTAATTTTCAGCTCAAAATAAAAGGTGTTTTAAGTTTTATTTGCTGTATACGATACTAAGAGTCCTTGCTTTATCTTCTGACAACAACAAGCATACTTTGGTGTCGGCGTGCCGTTTATCTGATCGACTTTGGCTATGTGTATTAAACATTGCGCGTGGACAAAATGGCGACCGAATGTCGAGAACCGTAATACCTTGCCCATGTTTTTAATAGCTGGGAGATCTAAACGGACAAAGTGCTACGGCTACTTAGTACTAAAATATAAAACAGCAGTTTTAACTATACGATGTTATAATCAAGTATCCCGGGTTTGAGCGAGTGGTCATGATTTTGTTCAGATTTTTCATAAAACTGCAATTTCATCGTTCTCACGATGCAAAAATCTCAAAATCTAACCTTGATCTCCAGCGTCTACCGATGATATATGGAGCCTGAAGTACTTGAACTATCGTCTAATGCTGCGAAGGTAGCGTTAAAAAATGGTCTATTGTGGTAATTTTTAGCTTTCTTCAACGCACGTTCTCGCTGGTTTATTCTAACAGAGAAACTATCGTTTGTGATTATTTCCTTAAACTTAAGCATTGGTCAAAATAACTTCACATTTCGATGTACCACAATTATTCCGTTGAACAAGAAAAGAATTACTGAGATCGGTCTTAATTTTAAAGTGTTATGGTAATTCTTTGCTGGTAGACTATTTGTTTACATTTTACTATGTTAATTAGTACATTTTTGGCTCCTTTATCAAAATCTAGCCTTGATCACCAGTCAAAAAATAGCATGAAACGAAAAAGCGATATATATATTTTTCAGAAACGTTCTAATAACTGCTGCATAAAATGTCTTCAGAAATTATTTTTAACTATAAACAATGTTATTTTCAAATTTTCATTTCAACGTTTGTTTCTTTAAGATTGATGTTCGTTTTGTTATAACGACTGTTTTACTTCTGTGTCACCTAAATGTGATTTAAAGATCTGCAGTTCTTGTTCCAGGAAACCCTGTTGGCCAGTCGAGGGCAAGTGAGTCATCAGTGAGCTGCATTATCATGTGCAGAACACCCAAACATGTCTTTCCCCTCAGGGAAAACCCTTTTCTTTGGTGGCCGTCCCTTTAGGCAAAAAATCTCCCGACAAGCTATAATATTGCTCGCACTCTGCTTGTATTACAGCAATTGATTTGATGTGAAGTTTTGATCCTAATATATCACACTCCAGCACACGAATAAATGTTTTCCTCTTTTTACGGCCTGTTTGATTTTTGTCGGTGAAGGCTTTCCTACCTGTCCCACATATTTTCCCATTATTTTCAACAACGATCCCGAACCAGGCCAGAAAATCTGCTTTATAAGAGACTTGCCACACACAAAACACTTTTTCTTAGCGAAATTTACGTCTATATTTAATTATGTGACGATAAACAGTGCAAAAAACAAAGCTTGAATCTTCCGCGCCATTTTTATTCCCAAGATCACGCGGTCTTTGTACAGCGGTTGCACGCATGCGCCCGCAAAATGCCCTCCTGCTGATCAGATACCTTTTAAATCGATCACCATACCGAGATGCTTTGCTGGTAGGGTGACCCTATTCGGTGGAATGATGGAACGGCACGGCGGAATGGAGGAATGACGCGGAATTGCGAAACATTACAAAAAAAGACGCAAAAGCAACGACAAAAACAAGCAAATAAAAGTAAAATTCTAACTGCTAACTTTCTCAGACGCGGCTCCCTTGCGACCTCGCTGTTTCGAGCTGTTGGACAAAAATCGAAGGTTTCTTACGCCGGAGAAAGTTGTTTCTTTGCAAAAAAACATTTTCAGTTGCAAAGGAATTTATTGTATTCGGTTTATGTATAAGGCATACTTTCATTTTTAAATCATTCAATGCAAAACCAAAGATGTACATCTGTCTGTTTACGTGGGCCATGAATAGCTGACCGACCGACTCTTGCGATTAAAGAACGCCCTGCAAAACTTGGACGAAATTGGGCATGGAATCCAATAAGATTTTGGGTCGATTTTGTCGTTGATGTCCGACATTTTGGCGGTAGATAGGTAAAAATTCTAGCAACACACAGGAGGTGGTAATCGACCAGGTGAGTTTCATCTTCACCTTTCGTAGCCTGCGAACCCAAACGCATTTCCGGCTGTACCTGTTTCGAGAAATTACACAACAAATTAAAAGTTGCGACAAGCGTCATTGCAATGCCTGCGAGTTCTTAACCGGCCCTTTTACGTTTCTAGCGCCTTTCTTTTGTGACAACGGGTTTTGCGTCTGTGACACGGGATTTGTTGCTCAAAACTCTTTAACGGGGAACGGGCGATGAGAGGCCTTTCTTCGGCTGAAACTGTCGACTAATTGGACTGAACGAACTGAACTGGGGATAGCTCAGAGCAACCACGCTTGCTGCGAGAGAGGAACTTGTCACGGGTTCCAAAGTACCGAGGGATCTGCTACACTGGAATCAGGACACAAGAACTTGGACTTCACAGGTTTATTCTTCGTCTCGGCGTAAATCTTCTACGTAACTCCACGAGATGTAAATCGACTTTACAATGATAACAGCACTCTATATATACTAACGCTAAACCTGATTGCATCATACAAAGTACAATTGAAAGAAGGCTGAACAAAGTCAACTTACAACACAAAAGAAAAGTGAATAAGTTCAGCTGGCAAGTTTGTAGACTAAGGTACAGCTAAATAAAATTCGATTAGAAGTATTTTAAACTAAAAACAAGATTGAATAGAGTCGGCTTGTTTGAAATCGTAAACTAACCAAACTCAATTATGAACAAAAGCTAAAACAAAAAGATACATCTGTCAAATGTATGTTCAACCTAGCAAGCTGCCTAAATTCGAATTGTTTTCTGGTAATGGACTAAATGAAAATTGAAATTAACTTCTCTTTATACTTTTCTCGTGAATAAGACTCGAGTTTAAACAGTGACAACCCACACGCGCGAATATTTACCTAAAGTACAAAAGTAGTTTACCTAAGCATAGAAATTGCTGTTTGCCTACAAAACTCATATTTGCACAGTTTCCTGGTAAAGCTAACTCTAAAAGTGCAAAGGTCCTATTTTATGATAATTTCTCTTAACATCGATTAATTTCTCCTGACATTCCTCCCACCTTTAAATCGAGACCTCCTGGTCGAGCAAAAGCAAAAGGAACCTAGAATTTAAAGTTACTATGACTGTGAAACTAGCCTTAAAACGCTTTAAAAATCCCTAATGTGTAAAATAACTGTAATTGCTCATGTATCATCGCGCTTTTCTTAACCTTTAAATCTCTCAGATCAACATCGTAACATTACATTTATCTCTACTAAGATACTCTTTTCAGTCTCTAGGATATACCTCAATATCTTCATTACTTTTAAACGTTAAAATGTTCCTTTAAAGTTCCTTGTCTGTATGACTCAATACTGTGGTAATTCAGTCATTATTTTCAAGTTGTGCGCTAATGACATTAAAGACTTCTCTCCTTTCATCTTCGCGTAATTCCAGGTCAACGGTTAACGGGCTCTCCTGAGTATTTAAATCTGTTTCCTTGAATGGTTCAGCTGACGTCAATACTTTTATTCTCTGCGGCTTTATTTCGTGTATGTCAATTTCCGAATCTGGGTCCTTGCTTCTACGATTCACTTGACTGTCTTGAGTACAGAAGCCGCGACCATCGTGAACTTTATTATCTGAGGCTTTTTGGACGAAGAACTTTGGCATTTTCTGAAGAACGGGTTTGGCGGTGTCTTTTGTTTGCGGCGTGCATGAAGCTGTGAGTAGGTACAGTACTACGAGCATCAAAAGTAGGAGTGTCTGCTGAAATCCTATCCCTTTGTTCTTTTGACTTCGATGGGCCAATTTGCAGTTAGGCTGGATACTCTTCTGGGAAGGTGCAGGAACAACTTGAGTGGCTACGGCCGTCTTTTCTTTCAACTTATTCGGTTGGACAAGGAATGTTCCCATAACTGGTACTGTCGTCGTACTGGTATGTTTTCCAGGATGGCCCGCTCCTTTGAAGGTAATGCTGCTGTTGTCAAGGTCAATCAAGGCTCTGTTTTCTTGGAGAAAATTTCTACCCAGGATGGCTTCATAGGTAAGGTTCTGCATAACATAAAATTCACAGGGATACTCACATCCATTCAACTGTAAAGGAACGGTAATCTTGCCCAGTACTGGAACTGTGTCTCCATTGAATGTCTGCACCGACGATAAGGAGCCATCACTCAGCTTAGGCGGGAACTGACCATAAATCTTTGTGAAAAACTGTTGGTCAATGGCTGATACACACGCTCCGGTGTCCACGAGTAATTGAACGGCTTGACCTGCTATGTTTCCCTCCGTAGTTAGGTCACTGGATTTAAGGTTGACATCTCTTCCACGTAATAAAAGGACATTGCTTGGCTGAACTGATGGCTTCGTTTCTCGGCGAGTTCTCTTGTATAACTGTCCTTGCTTCGGCATAATTTGACCTTGCCGCTGATTGTTTACTGTCAGTTTCACTTTCTGATTTGAACTTGGGATATTCACATCTGCTTCTTGGCTGTTCGTGTTTTCTTGCTTAGGCAGGGCGGCAATCACCTGATCTGAGGAGTTCTCTTCTCCTTCAAAAGTTAGGCTGCAAGTGCGCACTGGCTGGCGGGACGTTTGCGCTTCTGATCTCGGGCTCTCTGGCTTGTGATGGTAGTCTTGAACGTGACGGGCGTACTGCGCGTCTAGTGCGAGTAAACTTGCTGAGCTCTGAAGTTCCTGCTGCGGATTTCCCTCTTGATTATAATATGCACGGTAGTCTTGTCTCTCTCCTTTATTCTGGTATGGGTCTTCTGGCCGGTAATGATAGTAACAGTTGTACTGAATATGGCCAACGCGTCCACACTTGTAACACACTGGATTAGACTGTCTGTTGCGTATTCTGCTGTCTGCTAGCTCTGGGCGACTGATTTGGTTTCTGTGGACAAGGCTGTTTATTCGGTTGTCAACTCGTCGGTATAGACTTTCTAATTCGCTTCTGAAAGTGTTCTCCATACGGCGAATTTCTTCGGTAAACTCTGGTGCCCCACTTCTGTTGGTTTCAGAAAACGCGGCTATGCTATTTGTATTACCATATGGCTCCGTTTCGGTAAGGACTGGTATTCTGGCGTAAACTTCACGGCCTAGTTCCTTTATCATATCCTTTAATTGCTGTATTTCGTCTCTCATTCCGCTCCGCGTATTGCCGGTATTTCCGCTAAAGGTATCATGAAGAGCGGCGACTTCTGGTGGCTTGCTTGTTGGTACCCTGGATATGTTTACGTCCGCGGTATTCCCAAAAACCCGTGGATCAAGATCTTGCTTTAGGCTAAGAAGGCTTTCTTGAAGTTCTTTCATCTCTTTGCGAAGTATACGGGACTCTTGATTTTCTGCGGAGTAGGCTGCTATGGCCGTATCTTGTGTTTGCCTTGTAGCTGTATTTTCGGCTCTTTTTACCAGTTCACCCAGCTTCGACAAGAGCGTTTGTGTCTGCTGTTCTCCTTCTGGCTTTATCTTTGATCCATTGATCAGGGTATCAAGTCTAGTCAAAATATCGTCTTCTTCCTTGGTCGTCTTCTGGGTTAATAGCGCAGTCACGATCTTTTCCAAGCTCTCTCCACTGTTTGTCTGGCTAATGCGGCGTGAAATTGAATCCACCGTTCGAGCGATTTCTTCAGCTTCAAACAGAGTTTCCGGCATTCGCTCAAGTACTTTAACTTTAAGGGATTGGTGTAAACCTTCGGTAAAGTATGTTACTTTTTCTGTTTCTCCTATGTCTAATCCACTAAATAGCTCGTGCATCTCGTTGATATAGTCTGAAAGCGGCTCGTGTTGACCCTGTTTTCTTGACACTAGTCGCTGTCGCCTTACCCACGCTCTATCCTTAGTTGAATATCGGCGTTTCAATGCTTGCTTCAGACTTTCATAATCCCTTCGCTCGCGGGAGGGTAATTCGAACAAAAACGTCTCAGCTGGACCGCTCAGATTATTAACCACTTGTGAGATGGCGGCAGGGTCGGTTGTTCGAATACCCTTGGCCTCTAACTGCAACTCTAGCTTCTCAAACCATCTGTTGATATTTTCATTCTCATAACCACGGAACTTGTCAATGCGGACGTCCTTAGAAGCTATTCTTTGGGTTAGGGCTGTGAGTAATCTTTGCTGTTCTTCCAAGAAGTCTCTTTCCATTTTTGCTGAATTAGCTTTTGCTTTGTCTTCTCTTTGGTAGTTTTCTTCTTTTTCTTCGGAAATTTCTCGCTCGCTGTCCGTTTCTGTGTATCCGAATTCGTCACAGGAAACAGAATCGATACGTACTCTTTTTTTGTTTTGGTTTGGTTTTCTGTAGTTTTCGTGTTCTGTCACTCGCTGATGAGCGCTCGGGGTTATCAGGTTGCTTTGGTCAGCGAAGCTTGTTTCTGGGCGTTTTTCTTCGTTGTGTTCGCGGATCTCCTCAACTTCTAAAGCGACAGGCGGACTGCTTCGGAGTCGTCTAGAGTCGATCGGCGAGAAATCTTCTAATGAACTGCTTGCGCTGCCTTCACGCGGAACGCAAGAAAATCGCCGAACTGGAGTATTCGGTTGAACAATGAACTGTCCTTCGTTAGGCGGGTCCAGGCTGATATCTAATGCTTCTCGATCGGTTCTATTGGATGGACCTGGACTGGAAAATGCTGTGGATCTCTGGCGGGAGCTCTCAGGCTGTGATTCACTGCGATAGACTTCGGGTGTTGAACTCAAGAGGTCACCGTAGCTTAAAGCGAACGGCAGTTCCTTTGAAAGTTCACAATTCTCTTCTTCGGATAAATCGCACTGAACACTTGTGTTGACCTTAGGAACTCCGGGTCGTTTGTATACGTATAATTGCTTAGGTCTACTTCGTAAATTGTATCTATGTAATTTCTTCGAAATGACTTTCTTAACGGACTTCATAAATTAGAAATTGAACTTTGCTTACTCACGTACTTGGGCGACTCTGTCTTTGTTTACTCGGCGCTCCAAGGGATTTACATCTCGTGTGTTCAAACCATTGAACTTGTTGGAGATTCTTCGTTCTTGCTTGTCCTCGGATATTCCAGTTGCAACTACACTGATTCTCCTAACACTGTGACAACGGGTTTTGCGTCTGTGACACGGGATTTGTTGCTCAAAACTCTTTAACGGGGAACGGGCGATGAGAGGCCTTTCTTCGGCTGAAACTGTCGACTAATTGGACTGAACGAACTGAACTGGGGATAGCTCAGAGCAACCACGCTTGCTGCGAGAGAGGAACTTGTCACGGGTTCCAAAGTACCGAGGGATCTGCTACACTGGAATCAGGACACAAGAACTTGGACTTCACAGGTTTATTCTTCGTCTCGGCGTAAATCTTCTACGTAACTCCACGAGATGTAAATCGACTTTACAATGATAACAGCACTCTATATATACTAACGCTAAACCTGATTGCATCATACAAAGTACAATTGAAAGAAGGCTGAACAAAGTCAACTTACAACACAAAAGAAAAGTGAATAAGTTCAGCTGGCAAGTTTGTAGACTAAGGTACAGCTAAATAAAATTCGATTAGAAGTATTTTAAACTAAAAACAAGATTGAATAGAGTCGGCTTGTTTGAAATCGTAAACTAACCAAACTCAATTATGAACAAAAGCTAAAACAAAAAGATACATCTGTCAAATGTATGTTCAACCTAGCAAGCTGCCTAAATTCGAATTGTTTTCTGGTAATGGACTAAATGAAAATTGAAATTAACTTCTCTTTATACTTTTCTCGTGAATAAGACTCGAGTTTAAACAGTGACAACCCACACGCGCGAATATTTACCTAAAGTACAAAAGTAGTTTACCTAAGCATAGAAATTGCTGTTTGCCTACAAAACTCATATTTGCACAGTTTCCTGGTAAAGCTAACTCTAAAAGTGCAAAGGTCCTATTTTATGATAATTTCTCTTAACATCGATTAATTTCTCCTGACACTTTGCACCATGAAGACTCAAACACTTGTCCCAAAGAATGAAAACCAATAAACCTTTGCAGGTTTCAACGATAGCTAAAATTATGTTTATATCTACACCGCGGCGTAGAGGCGAATGTCAGCGAGTCGCTCGAACGAATAGTCTCTTTCGGAAGAGACAGTACACTGAAAATACAACTCTGACCAATAATATTTATTTATTGTTTTTATTTATTATCTTCCTCCTAGTTTCAGTACGGGGCAGTTTTGTTTATTAGTAAATGTACTGATAACAGAAGTATTAATTTTAATAGCGCAATTGACCCGAAAACACCGGAACTAGGCTCGATTTCCATCGCTCTCTTGGCTGCACGGTTCCAGTTGATCATGCATTTTACCGTAAAATTCCTGATCGATTTTATGACTTGTTTTGAAATCGCTGGTGATAGTATACAATCAAATAAACTTACCAACAAAACAAGTAACATGTGGCTCGTCAACGACTGCTGCTACCGGATATTTATCTCATGCTCACCGAGTCCAAGACTCTGGTGATCCGTAAACGATCGAATAGCGGCTGTTGTCAATACTTATTTTCTCGGTTTTCAATGTATCGTTATTCAGCGCTATTTCATTTACGCCAAGCGACGATAATAGGCTGACCTGCTAGTCCTTCATTCAACTTTAATACGAGCGGCGAAAAGACGATCACAATAGTATACTAAATATTCCTCTCAGGCAATGCTTAGAAAATAAGTGATGTCCGATCCCAAATCCATTCGAAAGATTAGTGAGTACGTCTTCTCTCTTCCAATTCACGTATGTTAAAGCATTAACCTGAAACACGTTCCCCATCGCAGTGCAGTGTCCAACTCATTCGCCATTGTTTTCTCCACGCGATTGTGTGATGCTCTAGCAGACTACACGCGTGGCACCTCTTCGGATATGCAAGGTAAATTGTGATTGGTTACATTGAACTGACGTCACAGAAATCATTCTCTGGCTCGGTTTCGCAGACGCTATTTTTCGGCGGAGACAAGCGACAGCCGGAAATGCGTCTGGGTTCGCAGGCTACATAGATATCAGTATTGTTCGAGAACGCAAAATTGAATCACCAGTGTATGAAGTTGTTGTATTGACTATAATAAAGTGATGGCGTAATTATAACGAAATATGCATTCAGTTTGTCTTCATTTTTAGAAACGAATTTTTTGTTGTGAATTGAAGGAACATTGGAATAAAAGCTTGCAAATGACAACACTTAGTAAACGTGATGGAAACAAAAATTAAAAAAAAAAATAAGAGGGAGATCTGCGATCTGCGCTGTGACACCTGCAATGAAGGTATCTCATTGGTTTATTATAGTTAATGGCCCTCAGATTACTTAAGTCGTGTAATAATAATGTCGAATATTGTCCAAATAACTTGTTGATAGTTACCAGAGATGTCTTCCATTCCAATATCAGATGGTGCACCATGTGTTCTTATACCGCTGTCACTTGTCTCTGTCGTCATACTCTGCGTCTCATCACGGATGTTCTGCAGGTAACTCTGAACGAACGAGTATTTCTCGGAATCGACATATCTCGCTTCATCTCCAACAGATATTTCCGGGGCTCCCTTACCCCCTGTAATCTCCTCGTCTCTTGCTTTGCAATACAAATCTGAATCAGAATGTCTTCGACGGCTCGTTCCAGGTCTTTCAAGCTTTTCCGTTTCTTGAGCTGTGAAAGGTAACGTGCATCAACAATGTTAAAGATCGTAGCCAAACTGAATCACTCGTAGAGACAACCATTTAAAGTTGTTTAATCTCTAACTTTTTTGTGGCTGCGATAAAAGTCCCCCCCTACCCCCTACCCCCCCCCCCCTAAAAAAGGCCCGTCGCGAAGATCATACGTTTTCAATAATCCGCAATAAACATTCCAAAAGGATAGATCGGAGAGCCTTAATATAAATAGAAAACTGCCGGTACAATTTTTTAGTTCCAAAAACGATGGTGGGCTTTAAATTTAAAGAGGATATCATTATTTCTGAACTGCAGCCGCTTTATTAGCGTTGATTTTTAACGCTTTTCACGTTACAAGCCATGGGCGTTTCTGTTTCCGTGCAGAATTATTAGAAACATACTGATAAATAAAACGTTAAGCTCTTACAATCCCTACCATTTACTTTCTCCTGCCAGCCCAATCTCCTCAATGCATTTTTCGCTTCCGCAATCTCGGCTTTTAGCTTCTTATTTTCCTCTTCTAAAGCTTGCAGTTTTTGGCTTTCGAATTTCAACTTCTTTTCTGCATGTTTTAGTTTCATCAAAGTCACGTCATCTTCATTTGGTTTGAAGCAAAGAAAAGAGTCGGAGTTCCTTCGACGTCTTCCTTCAAGTCTTTCCTCTTCTTTGACATCAAAAACTGAAAGAAATTAAATAAAAAGTTGACCGTGAATGTTCATCCTGACCTTGGTTAAAGATAAACGAAAAATAATTCTTGTCACAAGGTCTGAAAAATTTTGTACTGAAGCACAGTCTTCATCAGCGATTAAAGTGAGCTCACGTTGTCACGTGAATGCAAATTGTTTAATCACGTGACAACAGGTGGTCAAAAATGGCGGGAAGATCATAGTCTCTGTTCAACGTTGGGCTTTGAAGTCTGATATTAATTGCCTCTTTGATTTTTCTTTTGACATCAACGGATTCTTTATCTAGAATCTTGACTCCCTTCCAGTCGATCTCGTGATTGGCCTGAGACTGGTGTTTTAGGATTGCAGATGTTGTTTGTTTCTGATGCTCGCCCACTGCGACTTGCGGTAGCTTGTAAAAAATATTATAGCCGGAATTTCAACTCGGGTGTTTCCCTAAGCCCGAGTAATGAGTTCTTTTTTTAACTTGCGGCTGACTTGCGGCCTCGATACTTTGCGAGAAGAGTAAGAAAAAGAGTAAAATGTGTTTAAGGTAATTCCCTAGAAGTAGAACTGCTCATAGATTTCCAACCAAACTTTGCCAGTTGGTTGTTTACCTTAAGGGAAGTTAAATTTTAAAATAAAAAAGGGGATCACCGTATTCGTTAAGGAGCAGGAAGACCTTGTATTTACCATATATAATTCCATATATTTCCTTTTCGAGTACTGCTGAAAGTACACGTTTTCGGTGATAATGTATTATTCTGCCATAGAAATTGATCTGTATTCATTTTATAGAAAGAATTTGATCGCTACTTTCGAACTAAGAGAAAAACATGATACGTCACCGAACTCGTTTCGAGAAAACGACGATTTCTCTCTCGCGCGAGCCAAGCCGCATAGAAAAAAGCCGCTATTTTGTTTATGTGCGCGCGCTAATTACGCGTAAAATTCTGCGCAGTAAGGATGCGCAATGCAATACTAGGGAATCACCTTAAATACAACAAGCTCTTGAACTAACCTGGGTACTTTAAGAAATATTCGCGACAAGCCCTGTACTCCTCCTCCAGAATGGTGGTGGAAAGTTTAACCTGGATGAGGCCAAGTTCCTTCAGTAGCTCCTCTGTCACAAGAAATTTTTGCGCCATTTCATTCAAGTAGCCTGTACAGTAGTCGTCCCACAATTTGTCGAGTATTTTAAGTGAGCTACATTCCACTGTGATTATCAAGCTGCCTGAGTTGGTGTCCAAAATCAGGACTTTTCGTACCTTCTCCAAATAATGTACAAAGCCATTAAAGTCCTCTGGTTTAGATGGGTCAATGGTCTTCAAATACTTGAATGCTGCCAAATTCAAAACCTGTTGGGAACTGGGAAGGGCGCCTAGATAACTTGCTCCACCCAGTGGACCTCCTGTGGCTTCTGCCTGTAGTTGATTCTCTGCTTGGGGTTCCTGTGGGGCTACAACCAACTCTGAAGATCCACCAAGTGGACCAGGTCCTGAGATGGCTTCGCAATCGATTCGCAATCGCAGTCGAGCTGCTGAAAAAAAAAACGCAATTTGAATTAGATTCAGAAGTAAACCTAACGGGGCCGATCCCACACATCACCTGTTACACCATTCATCACCGATCTCATGAAATCACTGGTAACAAAATAGAACGGTGCAGACGAATAAAACAGCTCAAACGTGGTTTTTCAACTGTAAATAATCATCCTACTGATAGAATCAAGTGGTGTCCCACAAAACAGGTCATGAAATACTGCCTTCTTGTAACGCAAGCCGAATTAAATGAACCTTGTTCACATAACCTTTTTTATTCGCTCCGGAAGAAATGACTAAGTGAAAGATAAAAATGGCAATTAAAGGTCAAAAGAGAAGTCATTTTAACTAACCTCCAGCTGATTGAGGGTTACGATCTGAGGAGCTAAGCCGGTCTACAGATTGATGAAGCTCTCCAAGCTGATCTTTAATTTCTTGGGCTTCTTCTCGAACGGCTGTCTCTAGGACATGTGTCGACCCTTGAACTCTTGTCTCCAACCGTTCTAACCCATCTTGGACTTCTTTAGTTGACTGTAGTTCCTCCTTCAACTGTTCCTTTATGTCTTGGGCTTCTTCTCGAACTGCTGTTTCTAGTACATGTGCTGACGCTTCTAAACCTTCTTGGACTTCTTTAGTTGCTTCCTCCTGGGTCCCCTTTAAACTTGTCTCCATACGTTCCATCCCTTCCTGGGTTGTGACTTTCAGTTCCTCTATGGATTTCTTTACTTCCATATCGTTTGTATACCACGCATGGAGTTCCTTAACATTTCTTTCATCCTCTGCTGTAAGGGGATCCTTTAGAAAGTTGTCAATGGCCTCCTGCCATTCATGCTTCTTTGCAAGGCTAATTTGCGCCGCAAGTCTTATCAGAGCGTCACTGATTTCTTGCCAGAGCTGTGGGAACTCGTCATTTGTTATCTCCATCTTTTGGCTCACGTGACCATACACTGCGTTGCGGTAATATTTAATTCTGGCCAAATCTGCAGCTAAACTGTGGTCTGTGCTTGCTGGTAGGGTATCCCAGCCCGTGGCAGGAGGGATCAGGTTGCATATTGCCCTCAGTAACCTGAAGAGCAATGTCACATCTAAGTCCCCTGACTTGCCGTACACCCCTGGGGAAGGGTAAAGACAGTCCCACTGTGGCTTGGTGAGCTTTGCTGCTTTGAGTTTTTTCTTTGTTGCTGGATTCTTTAGTAGTGCAGAAAGATTGCTTGGTGGACATTTCTGATCAAATATCTCCCTCAGTAGCGTAGTGCCTCCACTTATTAACAGTCGTGCAACGCGTTGAAAATTTGTTTTTCCAGTTGTTGAACGAAGCACTTCGTCTGGGTCTGGGGGGGGGGCCATTTAATAAGACAGACTGCGGTGAAAGATGAAAACACATGAGCTTAGGAATAAAGAACAACAATTAGTCACATTACATTCTTTCCAGAGACACAAACACCGACCCACTACCTAGGAATACAAAGAGGGGTATCCAAAAAGCTACCATGCGTATTTTTAGGCTTACATGTATACCTCAAAAGGAGGTATTTTATGGCTGTTTGAAATAAGAAGAATTTGTATGGGAGAGCAACCCTTGCAATCCAGTTACGGGACATTACTTTTCAAATTTAAAACTACCATAAAATCTTTGCATTACGGTTAACTGGCCTGAAATTTGCCGTTATGGATCATTTTCCTAGTTTTCCTATTTATAAAGCTGTGTAGAACTGTTGTTTGAATGCAAGGTCTTCTTGCTTCCATAAAAAAAACCGTCTCAATTGATTATTCTCAAGGGTTCAAACTGTCATAAAATTTCACCATTACACAGCATGACTGGTCTGAAAATTGGTAATTGGGATAGTTAAATCATGTTCTTTCTAGTTTCGAAGTTCACTAGTGAGCACCAGTTAATTGGTCACGTGATCAATTGTTGCAAAAAAAAAGACGCCCTACAGTGGAACCCCGATATAACAAGTTGTACCAACTGTAATACCCTCAAGTGGACGAACACCCACAAAAGACTCCCAACAATATTCCACAAACCAACAGCTGGTGCACTTGAACAATGCAAATTTATTTACGTATCAATGAAATACTTCAAGGCAAAAGCCTATTTTCACAACATTGCTACAAGCAAACAGCCCAACCTTATTCCCAATGTCTCTCTTCCTCCTTCCCTCTGGAGCAAGAGAGAGAGAGAGCTTTCCAAGGCAGAAGAAGAATGAGACCCTGGGAGTGAGGTTGCAAAAAAAAAAAACAGCCCAACCTTGTACCCAATGTCTCTTTTACTCCTACCCTCTGGAGCAAGAGAGAGAGAGAGCTTTCTTGCTCCAAGGCAGAAGAAGAATGAGACCCTGGGAGTGAGGCTGCAAAATACCATGGCCAAGGAAGTGGGGTTGTCATTTCAAAGATGCCAACAGTTGAACAAGACATTTAATTTACTCAAAGTGTATGCTCATGCCTTAAAATTGTAACACTTTAATACCATATGCTGTGAATCGTGCAAGCTTTTATACGAAAAGGTAGGTAAACTTTGACGGTCGTAAATTGATATGAGCAAAAAAGCAGTTAAATTACATTAACTGCCCCATTTTAAGCTTCCTGAGGCTTCAATTGTCTTGGATGACCAGTTACAATTTTGAGTTTAATTCAGGATAATACCAGAGGATTCATAAGTTTTGAAGTAGGAAGGGACAAAAAAGGAAAGTAAGCAGGCAGAAAGAAACATTTGATGTTCAGTTTGAAAGTAGCCAGGTACATACTGACTCTTGATTATCCAGTGGTACTGGTACCCAGGTCTCACCTTCGAATGACAACCCTGTAATATTTATGAATTATTCACCAAAGTGGATGTAAATAGTGGTGGATATTAAACCTTACTGCTTTGTGGCTTGGTAAATACCCACCACTATTCAACCCTATAACTTCATCGACACTGTGTGCTTAATAATTGTTTTAGTATAGACCACAGAAGCTGCATAACTAGCTGGCCAACACGTTACTTTTGGTAACCAATATTACTAACAGCAAGGGAAGCCATTTTGCTCCTCTTCAACTTCTTGGATGTGAAAAGCAAGTACAAGTGCAAGTAACCAATCAAAGTGCACGAAAATCACTATTCACTTGTGTGGTATATGTACTGAAAATAATCATGTATGGCCGGTACAAATGTTGTTCAGAATGAAAAACGTGAAAATCATGAAGAACATACCAGTGGTGAAAGTTGAGAATGCAGTTTAATTTTTTTTAACTAGTTTTTTGAAAGTGCTAAATAAATTTTGCAGTGATTAAATTTTACAGCGTTTGGGCCTTCAAGAATACTGCACTTTATTTATTCCAAGCATGTTCAACCCTCCCAAGCATTTGCAGGCATTTGAGAGGTTCCTAGTTCTCCCCTGTTGGGCAAATGCATGGCTCAGAAAAGACTGTCTGGGATGGGGCATTTGCCAAATAAAAAGACAACAGAGTTAAATTTACATAAGAACTTTTTAAAAAAAAGGTCCATAGCTTGAGTAACAGGCGAAATTGAAGTTACAACGTTTGTTTTTCATGCTTCTGTAAGAGGCCATGCATAATCCTATTAACTAGTATTTTTTTCTAATATCGCCTATAAATGACATTTCCCAGCTTCTAGATATTGATATTTGACCCCTAGTAGCTTGCACCTTCAGCACTTTGCAACTGCCAGAAAAGTCTGGCTACAGGCTACACGCCTGAGTTGAGTGAGTGAGTCTTATTTTACATTAAAAGGTTTATTACTATTCTAAGATTTGACCTCAGTGTTGGATAATTATCCAGGGCTCAAAATAACGGCCGGTCAAAGGACAATGTCCGGCCAAGATGGCAATTTGTCCGGACAAACGTTCGGTTTGCCGGACATTTTGACCGGTCATGCACCAGACCAGAAAAATTTGTTATTAAATACCAGTTCATATTGTTAATTCTAATAACGTTTTGAACATGTGGCAATATTAAGTTTTTGCTTAATATACAGTATGCAGAGCAAACTCTACAACGTTCAAACCACAGACTACTCCAAAGTAAATTCCTTTTCTGAAATACCTGAAGTATAAATGTCATTTCTATTCAGAAACATGATGCATTTTTTTCGCTAGTATTTGATCCGTGTAGTTTTGTTCGAGTCAGTTTCGTTCTACTTCAGTATTACACGAAACATCGAAGAAAAGAACGTGCATGGTCGGAAAAGCGTTCAAAGCTTTGTAACTTAAGGCACCTGATTTAAGTGCAAAAGATGGAAAACAACGGGAGAGATGTTTAAATTCTGCCTCAGTTAATCGAATGGCGCTATCGCATCTTACAAGGGTATTAAGAAAACCAAAAAAAACAATGCAGGCAAAAAGTGAAGAGATGGCAGGTCCTTTTCCACTATACCAATTACAAAGACGATTCAACGAACAGCAATTTAAGCGACTACTATTTTAATATTTTGACCGGTCAGAAACGACATGTGACCGAGCTAAAATCGGTTTGGCCGGTCAACACGACCGGCAACTATTCAAAAATTATTTTGAGCCCTGTTATCTATCTCATTTCCACTACCATCCTGCAATTCATATCCATCTTCCACATGCAAGAAGATTTTAAACCATTATGGTCAGTGAACAATGGATGGAAACCATGGTTTAACTGTTTAGAGAAATGGATTAGAAACTTTCGAAAAGCTTATATTGAGGCCCTGCCAGGGGGAATCCCGTGTCGCTTGTCTAAATTTAAAAATGTCCCGTGTCGCTGTTTTATCGCACTTCCCGTCGTCGTCGGTAGTTGAATTGAAGGACAATTGCTTGTCTTTGTCGGAATTTATAGTTTTTCTAAAACGGTTGTCGTTTGTCGCGATTTTATTTTATGTGCTGTCGCTACTTTTTGGGCCGTGTCGCTTGTCGGAATTTACCCTGGCAGGGCCTCTATATTCAGTCCCCATCAGTAGACAATTGTACCCGGTATATCAGTAAGATTCAATAAGTTTTCTTTGCAAACTATAATCATATTTAATTAATTAAGTTTAATCCTTCGTTTCGCCCCACTAACTGCCCCTGGGACTCTGAGGATGGGTTTGCCTCACTTTCGTGTTTGTATCAATTAATTAATAATGCTGTAGTGTAGTGTAATACTGATATTTATAAGCTATTAATGGCTGGAGACCCCACTGTGGGGCATTTCCAGCTTCCAGCTGGAAACAAAATGAAAATGCCTGACAATGTCTGGAGGGAGAGGATCACCGACAGAGCCAAAAACTCAAAGATTTAACCAACAGCTGTCATCACAAGTGAGGTATACACGTACAATTTGAATCCATGTTGGAGTAATTTTCCCAAAATATCACTTTGTTTTCAAAATTGAAAAAAAGTTCAGGCTCAAACCCTTTAAAAAAATAGCCGGTATATATTCCACCTCAGCTAAAAAAAATAGACATTCCTAAATAAAACAAGTCAGTGTGATTGAGTATAGACAATAACTGCTGTATTGATACCCCACATGAGAAACTAAGGACAAGCATATCTCCAACTAGCCTGATGTGGGAGAAATCTTCAGTTATGTTGAGTTACTAACAGATGCACCTCCAACACAGACATTTGTTTGGACGTCACGCAATCCCCCGCCCTTCCCCTCTCTCTGCTAACGTCCGTCGGGGAGAAGAGATTGCGTGACGAGGGTGTGTGCTCAGTGACCAGTGCAGTGAACCACTAAATTTACTAAAATGGCGGACAAACTGCAAGAGTTGTCGCATTTCGTTTTTAAACTTTTCTTCCCTTAAGACTTTCATTTAAACTAAAGATTGTTTATATTCGCTTGGGGATGGTAATGCGATCCTATGGTGGCTTTAATTCAACAGTGAACGTGGGAGCGGTCGATACCCTGTCTGAACTCGATGTTGACAACGGTGTGCGACTAATTAATTCATCCAGCAGTTCTGCAAACGTGCAGGCTTTTTTTAACAGTAAATACCGTGTTTTAATACTTCCACTATTGAGTTTTTACCGTGAACAGGGTAGCCCGAGCGTTTTTAGGCTAATTGGAGCGCTATTCAGGCTTGGTTGAGGGTCGGCAAGTTTGCAGTCTGAATAATTATTTTGTCGAACTTATAATCGGCGCGCACAGCACCCTGTTAACAACATTACTTTCAGTAAAATCTCTATGAATTATTACTCCTTTGCAAAACTTGGGTCAAAAAACACATCAACTACAACTATATACACTAGCCTAAACATAGCATTTCGCCTAGACTTTTGAGGTTTATAAAGGCTTTAAAGCGACACGGTCGTAGTAATTAAAGCTTATTTACTGAATTGTTGCATTTGACTACATTCAATCGTTCGACAGTTCATAGAACAGAAACAAAAATCTTGAGGAATTAAACATACAAAACAGAAGCACAATGTGATGCTTAATTTTCCCACAATAGTGTAATAAAGCTTCTTACCGTTAGATTTCTCCCTATATACAGTCCCCAGTGTAACTCTCCACGAGAATTCAGATTTACTAGTGTTCAAGCGAAGGCGAAAGTGATTTGGTTTGTGAAGGCTCACGGGAAAGCAAGCCGTACTAAACGAAGCGGGAGGAGAGGGGAGGGGGGTGGGGAGGGAAGCAAAAAGGGAAAACTCAATGAATATTTTCCCCAAGCAAATTAATCGGCCTATTTTCTCGGATTCAATAAAGTTAGGGATTCTATTCAAGCAAGTAAAAAGCTAGTCTAATATCCCGACGTCTGGGACATGACGTATGCGTGACATATTTATTTTTGGGGACCACTAATAGTACCCAAAAATGAATATGTCACGCATACAGTATGTCATGACAGAAATATGTCACACATATGCTACACCTCAGCCACGCCTTGCGTAAAAATTAAGCTCGTTTCCTAAATCCGTAAAAATAACTTGCACAAATAATTTTTACAACTAAATCCTAGAATTCTCATTTGTAAAACTCCCTGAAGAAGTCCGCGAGAGTCGGACGAAATGCGTAGGAGAATAAATCAGTTTTACAAGTACCGTTCGCTGGGGTGGCTTTTACGGTTAACAGTTAAAATTTTGGCATTTTTACGGCTAACGGTTAGTTTATTTCCATTACGGTTAACAGAAGTTAAAAATTATTTTCCATTGTTTTTAAAAGTTAAAAGTTAATTTCCATTGTTGAAAAGCATATTTTAGGTCTTAGGACCATTCTGGGACGATAAAGTGATCTAGTCTGCTTCATCTATAACAAGAACATTGAGAAGCTTGAGAAGCTTAAAATCGGGCGCTTTGCCTTGAAAGGCAGGGTTCAGTACAGCAGAAACCACGAAGCAGTTACTTAAGTAGCACTCAGTCCGACTGTGTTTGTGTAAGTCACAGGGCTTGCATGAGCTGTATTAGTGTGCATAATATAATATCTAGAACGTTGTCGAGATTGCATTATTACTTAATGACATGATGGTTTCAATTTATAAATGTATCTCACACAATACAAATAAACGATTGAAGTAGACGACTAGACAATGTAAAGTTTTAAGACTTAGCAAAGTGCAGTGTATTGGTAATACTGTAAGGTGCGGTTTCACCTGAAGGTCGTGTGCTTTTCGGTATTTTCCAGGCATTGCACTTTGATGGGACAGTACTACAACTGTTCATGAGGACCCGCACGCCTTAGCAACCTGCGATAGTGTCGGCCATGGGTACATTCAGTGCACCGATTTCGCAATAGTAAACAATAGGCGTGTTGACAGATCTTGCAATTTGAAGCTCGGTAAAGCTCGCAGGAGGAGTGCAAAACATCAGTCACAACTCATCACTTGACAGATGTAATGAGATGTTCGCCAAGACTTTCGCTAAAAATAACTTTATGAATCTGCAGGATTCGGCAATTAAAGTGATGTGGGGAGATCGTATTTTTTTATTACGTTATAAGCCGCGCTATGCAAGCAAAGTCAATATTAAATATGAATAACAAGGATCTAAAGTAATAATAATTGACGAACAAAAAACAAAACAAAACACCAGAAAGCATTTGTATATAACAGCAAACATTTGTAGGGGAAAAAATAAATTTAAAATTAATTCCCCTGCTTTCAAGAATGTAGTCCGCAAAACTGGGCCACAGCTTCGTTTTCGTCGCTTTAAAATTATGCTCTTGAGCACTGTATCGCAGAATGAGAAGGCGAAAAGCTCCAGATTTTCTTGGACTGAAGCTGCGCGCGGTCTCGTAAGATGATGTTGTCAACACTTACACGTTACGTGGATCAATTTTCGTGTCTGGCGGTAGAATAAATTATGTTAAGCGGCGCGCGAACTCGCTTGGCGGAAAAAAAGTCAGGTATGTCACTACAAACATATTTTTATTTGAGAATTGTATGCTTCAATAGCACGATGGTCATATCGACATTGGTCAACTGAATCGGTCATCATTCTAACGAAGTTGCATGAAGCGGCCTGGACCGGGCGCCAGAAAGATACTTCACATAATATGCCAAATCGTTCATGTTACTGGCGCACGAAAAGAGAATTGTTCTGTCGGTAATAGAAAAGGTTTGTTGTGTCTGTTATGCAAAAGCACCTGTATAAGCTTGCCTGCGGATTTTTTTAATTTTATGTTTCGATCAGATAGAATTTTCACATCGATGGACCGGATTGAATGCACTGTATCCAGGTAAGTCTGTTCCGTGCTTTGTTTACAACGTGGCCAAACCGAGTGATGCGAAAAGTCAAAATCGAAAATATCGATGATTGCGAGAAATTCAATTATTTTACTGTTACTAAACCAACTATTTCATTACATTTATTGGGGAACAAACAATTTGGTTGTCAGAATGTGGGGATATTTGATAATGCCATACTGTTCTACAACTCCTAAGTGCAAATATTTAACAACTGCAACAGAAACACTAGGTGGCACGCCCGTGATTCTGTGAGTAAGAACGTTATGGCATTATGAAACTTCCTGCATAATTTTCCAGGTTGTATCCAACTCTAAATGGTTTTTAAGGGGCAGGGGGAATTGGGCGAACAAACAACTTGGTTGTCCGAATGTGGGGATATTTGATAATGCCATGATTTTTTACTAAACTCCTAAGTGCAAGAACTGCAACAGAAACACTAGGTGGCACGCCCGTGATTCTGTGAGTTTAAAGAACGTTATGGAATTATGAAACTTCCTGCATTTTTTTTCCCGATTCTATTCAACTCCACGAAGGGGTTTTCACGGGGCAGGGGGAATTAGGGTTGTCCGAATGTGGGGATATTTGATAATGGCATGATTTTCTACTAAACTCCTAAGTGCAAGAACTGCAACAGAAACACTAGGTGGCACGCCCGTGATTCTGTGAGTTTATAGAACGTTATTGAATTATGAAACTTCCTGCATTTTTTCCCCGATTTTATTCAACTCCACGAAGGGGTTTTTCACGGGGCAGGGGGGATAAGGGTTGTCCGAATGTGGGGATATTTGATAATGCCATGATTTTCTATTAAACTCCTAAGTGCAAGAACTGCAACAGAAACACTAGGTGGCACGCCCGTGATTCTGTGAGTTTATAGAACGTTCTGGAATTATGAAACTTCCTGCATTTTTTCCCCGTTTCTATTCAACTCCACGAAGGGGTTTTTCACGGGGCAGGGGGGGAATTAGGGTTGTCCGAATGTGGGGATATTTGATAATGGCATGATTTTCTTTTAAACTCCTAAGTGCAAGAACTGCAACAGAAATACTAGGTGGCACGCCCGTGATTCTGTGAGTTTATAGAACGTTATTGAATTATGAAACTTCCTGCATTTTTTCCCCGATTTTATTCAACTCCACGAAGGGGTTTTTCACGGGGCAGGGGGGATAAGGGTTGTCCGAATGTGGGGATATTTGATAATGCCATGATTTTCTACTAAACTCCTAAGTGCAAGAACTGCAACAGAAACACTAGGTGGCACGCCCGTGATTCTGTGAGTTTAAAGAACGTTATGGAATTATGAAACTTCCTGCATTTTTTCCCGATTCTATTCAACTCCACGAAGGGGTTTTTCACGGGGCAGGGGGAATTAGGGTTGTCCGAATGTGGGGATATTTGATAATGGCATGATTTTCTACTAAACTCCTAAGTGCAAGAACTGCAACAGAAACACAAGGTGGCACGCCCGTGATTCTGTGAGTTTATAGAACGTTATGGAATTATGAAACTTCCTGCATTTTTCCCGATTTTATTCAACTCCACGAAGGGGTTTTTCACGGGGCAGGGGGGATAAGGGTTGTCCGAATGTGGGGATATTTGATAATGCCATGATTTTCTATTAAACTCCTAAGTGCAAGAACTGCAACAGAAACACTAGGTGGCACGCCCGTGATTCTGTGAGTTTATAGAACGTTATGGAATTATGAAACTTCCTGCATTTTTTTCCCGATTCTATTCAACTCCACAAAGGGGTTTTTCATGGGGCAGGGGGAATTAGGGTTGTCCGAATGTGGGGATATTTGATAATGCCAAGAGAGCTCTCTTGATAATGCCATGATTTTCTACAAAACTCCTAAGTGCAAGAACTGCAACAGAAACACTAGGTGGCACGCCCGTGATTCTGTGAGTTAGGACGTTATGGCATTATGAAATTTTTCCCGATTTTATCCAACTCTAAGAGGTTTTGTTTTTAAGGGGCAGGGGGAATTGGGGCTGTCCGAATGTGGGGATATTTGCTAATGCCATGATTTTCTACAAAACTTCTAAGTGAAATCGGCATATAATTTGGTAGTTCGAGTTTGAAGAGATTTGATAGTGCCATGATTTTATATTGTGCTTGTTAAGAATGCACCTTTTTCTTGCTTTCCGTGTTTTTCGTGCGAAGACATTTAGAAAATTGATCGCATGAAACATGTTTTTACATTCATACAAATAAAGGATCAAAAGCCCCTTTGGGCTCAGTGTGTCGTGTTACGTTTTTCGCGTCTTTTTATTCGTTATTCCATAACTTGCTGGGTAATTTTCTGGCGCACAGCTAACTTATTCGAGGCGTGAAAATTCATAACACAATACTCGCTATTCTTGT
The DNA here is from genome assembly GCF_052425735.1 of Oculina patagonica. Classification (NCBI taxonomy): domain Eukaryota; kingdom Metazoa; phylum Cnidaria; class Anthozoa; order Scleractinia; family Oculinidae; genus Oculina; species Oculina patagonica. Next base: position 22,364,522 of record NC_135768.1, read on the forward strand.
ACACACCAGCTCACGACAAGCTGAAAGAGTGTCTGCATTTAATAATGGATGGACACCTTAGCGACATGGACAGCTTTTGATACGCGCTTATAAATAGCAAACAAAAACATTGCGATATCTTTGATCGCTTACTGTGCAGTTTGTGTTTTCAGATATATATTTTACGTTAGCGGGCGCTCTGCTTGCGGTTATTAACGTGATAGGTCTGTTATCAGTCAACATAAAAGGTTGTGACTACGATGAAGACAAAGAAACTGAAACTGAATTAAATACGTGAGCATCTCGCATTGAAGAAAAACGAAATCAGTTGTCACCGAAGCAAACACAGAATGAAAACTGACATAGCGAACAATTGATATAACTACTATCGAATCAATCCTCAAATTAAATTTTTCACGCGTTGTTTTCCAGAAAAAACTTACAATCGCGGCTTCACGCCGTGCCGCAGTGACTTCGCTGCGTGAAATGAACCAAAGTGAACGATAAACAGATTTAAACATTGTTTTAAATGATTTTTAGAACTGTACACTGATCAGTATGATCCGTTATTATTCAGCTATCCCGCTTACTGGTACAACTGTTATCTTTCTCTGTTAAAAAATAAAATAAAAACCAAATAGAATGCAAGCTGTTATTACGCTGAAATTGTCAATCAAGATGAGATTCACCTCCAACTGCGAGGATTCACACATTTTTGCGATTCTGCTATATAATTACATATGGCGTCTGTAGCAACGTTGGCTTCCAACAGCGAACAGAAAAATGTCCTATGCGGGTCCTCATGACCGGGGAACTACTATTGTCAAGAAAATGATCACAACTTGTTGATGAATGATTGAACATTTGTTTCATACCATTAGTGTAATAGCAATTGATGAAGGCTTTTAGTCCTGAACCAAAGTATAAGGACTGGGAAATACTGAAACCCATTATCAGCCACCTTAAACGGAAATATCTTGTTGGTGTTTCAAGGAATCCAAGGAAACTTCACTCATCCCATGTATTTATGTATTGCGGTATTTTGTAATTTTTTGAGTGATTTTTGGGGATGTTTGGCAGGTGATAGTTTTTTTAAAAGAATTAGTAAAATTTAGACAACAAAGAAATATTGAAAATTTAATGTGAATTTAACTTTGGAATTTGAAGTTAGAAATTGGCAGACGGACACCAAACAGTCCCGTGACATCCTGGAGTGTTTTTGCATGGGGGTCAACTGTGTGATGATGTTTCCATTTTTTTCTTCAATCCCCACTGATAAAGAACTGTTGTTGGTGTTATGTTGGTGTTATCACATGTCAAGCCTTAAACAAGGTATGAAAGAACACAAGGATTTAAATTATTCTGGTGCTCAATTTTTGCGTAACTAAAATTAATGTTACTCAAATTCCTGATGGATTCTGTCTTAAACTGTTACGAGCTTAGTATTTCCAAATTATTGCATGTCAATGTAAGGCAAGACAAGACATGCCTTGGTTCTTATGTAATTCTCTTAAAAAACACATAAGATATTGACTATAATTTTGTCTGTGCTATGGCAATTCACAGTGGGGTGGTCTTGATGTGTCTTTAACTTGTAGACTGGACTGGACTGGACTAGTAAAACGCGGACTAGTAAAACGCGGACTTGTAAAACGCCTCTAGACACTTCGAATTCCTTGGCCACAATCATCTTACGGCTCTCTTCAATACATAATGTCTCAAAAAAAAAAGTAACCTCAGAAAGAAGTCAGAAGCAAATAAGGTCGAAAGACCGAATTTGAACATATAACGGCAAATGTTCTAATGTCACGAACGTAGGAGTCGTGTAGGCCCGTCACCTTTATTTACCACATACTGCCCCCAAATTAAAACAGTACCCTCAGAAAGAAGTCAGAAGCAAATAAGGTCGAAAGACCGAATTTAAACATTTAACGGCAAATATTCTAATGTCACGAACGTAGGAGTCGTGTAGGCCCGTCACCTTTATTTACGATTGACTGTTGATTTCTGGACGGGCCCCGTTCTACCTCGTGCGAGCAATACAAACGACTGCACTCAACAGACGTCAAGTAGTGGAAAGAAAGAAATATATGCACACAACTCATAGCATCAATCCCGTTGTTTTAGTAGGGGTTTGCAGAACGAACATGTGCTATACTGCAAAAACATCTCCACGCTAAAACAGACCATAGAGTGCTCAAAAAAGCTAGAAATATGCCGTCGAAGAAACACACAAGAGCTTCAAACACAAATTGTTTCGCTCGCTAAACCGTTTAGTTTTATCCGATTTACAAGCGCTTGTTTTACAAGTCCGCGTTCTACAAGTCCGTGCTTAACAAGCCCTCGTTTTACAAGTCCGCGTTTTACTAGTCCTCCTTTTACAAGTCCGCGTTTTACCTGAGTCCGCGTTTTACACGTCCGCGTTTTACTAGTCCGCGTTATACTAGTCCGCGTTTTACAAGTCCACGTTTTACTAGTCCGCGTTTTACTAGTCCAGTCCAGTCCTCGAAATACAGTATGCCAAAACTCCCCGCCCTCTAAAGATAAGTCCTTGACGGTTCTTGTCGTTTTTCGGTGCCTATTCATCTTCGGAATCTTTCTCATCCACCGCTCGTTCTGTCCTGTGTCTGTCATCACACGAAAGAAAAGCTGATTCTCAAAAAATCTGCCACAAAAGGAAATTGACAAAAACAATATGAAACCATATATCGAAAGTTTCTTATTCTAAAATTTTATCATACGTCTTAATTCAGAGCTACAAAGAAGTTCCTCCTTTTGAGTTATTGATACTGTTCTTACAGTACCTCTTTCCACTAGCGAAATTTTACAAAATTCCTTCGCGGCGAAAAGGTAGCGCGAATCCAGAACAGACTCCAATCGAGAGTGGGTTAATTCTAGATTACTATTAATTAACTATTACAACATTCATTTTTAAAATAGTTTCCCAAGCCGACTAAGCTAACTAAACGTCGAGTGTATCTTTCAGTAAACAAAACATGCCGTTATGACGCCGAAAATCCAGCTCACGCATACTATACCCCCGGCCCGTGACTCACGCAAACCTCCGACTTACGTGCTACTACAGTCATTCCTTTCTAAACATTTTTTTTTTTTTGACCACCACCGTACCTTTCTACCCAAAAAACTCATGAAACCGCCCGGTTTTAACCTGTTTTAACCTTTCAAAAATTAGAGCGTTCGAAACTAAATAAGATCCGTAATCACAAACAACATACAGCCGTTTACCAGCACTCTTTAAAACTCCTGAAACCCTTCAAAATCAGGCAAAATAAATCTTTGAAATAACCTTTATCAATGTTTCTTATTTTTTATTCAGTTCTATAAAATGCCTTTCATACACTACTGTCAAACAAAAATTTCAATTTCCTCAAAGTTTCAAGACAAAAGAATAACAAATATTTCGTGCACAATGTAATTTGATTAAGCCAATATTATCACGTCTAAAAATACTTCAAGCAATTCAGTGAAAACCCGTTTTTTTTTTTCGTATCAACGAAAACCACTTTCGAATAATCAATACATGAAAATAACAATAAGATCAAAAGGAAGAAAGGAACCTTTCTAATTTTTTGAAGACTTTCAAAGCCGTGATATTATGCATCCAATCCGCGATAAAATTTAATTACAACAAAATCCAAGTTCTCATTTTGAATTCCATTTTTTTCAGTTGATACCTTTATCCAACTTGTGAAAAATTCCATTCAAGTTCCTATTACTAATACTGTACATTCCCAATGTTTTGCTCAGGTCTTCAGAAGCGTCTTACTAACCAAATCTAAAATAATTCCAAAACATGCTGTACAAACATTCTACTCTTTGTGACAAACGACTTGACGACCAATTGTTCAGAAATGAAAATCGACACAGTTTTTGCTAAATAAAAAAAAGTTTCACGGCGGAGTCAGGCTCAAAAAATATACCGCAAGATCACACCCCCATTCATAGTCAGAAACCAGCAAACCATCTAGTTTGCTAAAAAAAACACTGCGTGACATCAATGACGTTACCTTTTTCATTTACAAAAATAACTTTAACTTGTCAAAGTAAGTGCAATTTCACAATGGTGAATATCAGTACAGTATGGGGCCCAGTTCTCGGCCGGGTCCAGTTCTCGGCCACTTTGTGTTTAACGCGTTTTTTCACACTCCAGTTGAATCAAAAGAAAAAGGTATTTCCTTCAAACGATAGACTGATTCATGTGCTTTAAGTATCTTGAGTTTGATCGTTCAATTCGATATAGAAAGCTCACACGTCGAGTTTACGCGGAGGTAGGTGAATTTGCATTCCCGAAAAAGTTGTTTGTTTACGGCTCCAAATTCATGGATGTAGTTAAATTCGTATTTTATCCAAAAGCCCCCACCATACGAGCTAATTTTTGGCATGTGAAACGTAGAATAATTCAGCTTTCTGCTTTAGTTAACTTTTCGTTGAACCGTTGTATTTTTTGCTCTTAATTTACTTCGAATTTTTTTCTTGCGACGTTTGCGTATTAAATTTTGCCAGTTCTCGGCCACCCTGCACGCTATCACAGCTTAGCGCTTGGTTTTTAATATAATTTCATCTGCTGCTGCCAGAATGAAAGAAATAAATGTTTTAAAAATAAAGTTCAATCTTATCTCTAAGTTTTGAGCTGACTCTTGTCTTGTCTATTATTTCTACAACACCTAAATCTTTCAAGACCTTTTCACTGCAGAATAAACCATCTAAATGCACGGGTCACACAATGCGGTTTTGCAAACCTGCACATAGGCAACTAGGCGCGTTAAAATCCTTCTTTTCTAAAGTAAAACAAAGCCTCATAAAAATAATTTGGGATCGATATAGTATAAATAGGTTTATAGAGTGATTTTATGACTGTGAAAATTAATTGAGCATTTTTTTTACAGATCATTACGCACAAGCTTTTTAGTGGCCGAGAACTGGGCCAAGGTGGCCGAGAACTGGGCCCACGAATGGAGCTTTTATTTTTATTATTGCTCGGGCAAATTAATTTTTGACCGGTCGATAGCTTTACACCAAAAAGCTGAATAACTAGCTAGCTTTGGGAGAAATTTCAAGTTCCTGCAGTTCTTCTGAGGTAAGAAATACAAGTTTACGTCAAAAGTGGCCGAGAACTGGGCCCCATACTGTACTTTGCCCCGTAAGCTTTTTTCTCTGTCCTTCCGCCGAAGCAAAAAAACACAACCTGATTACACATTAACCCAAAAGTCGACCAAGTGTGCCTGCAACGATTTCCTGTCAAAACTAAAATGAAAACCATTGCGGTATGCGTCACCCGTAGCGGTTTTGTAGCGCTATCCCCGTCTTTTTGGCCGCGCCAGAAGACTACGCTCTAGGACGACCAAAGGGTAAACTATAAATCGGCCACGCCCGATTAATTACTGACCGATTTTTTTACGGTTAAAATATTTTACGGCTAACGGTTAAAATTTTCCATTTTTTACGCCAAAGGGCTAAGATTTTGGCCGTTTTACGGCTAACGGTTAACCCCATTGAGACCCTCCTAGTTTAGTTTTCAAAAAAATGGTCCGAAATTTCTTGCTCCGAAGCCGCAAGAACCTGTACATGACCTGGTGTTATTGCAATTTCGTTTCGATTGTTTTGGTAAGCGTCAGAACAACGCTGAACGAAAGTGCGCTGACTCTGGCTTCGAAATTACTGATATTGCCTTTTGGTCTAGTATAGACGTACCCTTAATCAATAACGCAGCTTAATTAACTTCTGGATGAACTGATCAGTGAAAGGGCCGCGATGCTACTGGGCTTCCGGATTACAACACAAACGCCCTAAATCACTCGACCACGCTGCCTGCTAATTATAACACTTCTAGATTCCAATCCGATCTGGGCGAAGAACCACACTGTGGATTCTTATTGTTTAATTTATTTAATTATTTATTATGAAGGCCTGGTAAAGACTTTGTACATTTGGTGACAGATACATAACCAAACAACCGTACAAAAGTTGAGTTTTTTGTGCCAAGCCTATTATCTCTTTTCGTTTGAAACTGGCAAGCAATGAGTAGATGTGCTGTATTTTGTTCCTTTAGGTTGTAGGTGAAGCTCTTCTGTGGACATTACAAGACATGCTTGCGTCCGAGTGCACAAGTCAAGTCATACAGGCCTGGAAAGAGCTGTTTAACTTTATTACTAAAACCATGTTACGTGGAAATGGAGAAGCAACTATCATTAAATAATGTCAATTTTAAAGTTAATAAGAATAATTTTAATTACTTTTAGTTTTCGTCCGTGTATTTCTCTGTTTGGGAGGATGTTTTGGAGAGGCAGTGACGTAATCGCTTATGCAACGGAACACGGATCACGAATCACGGTTAATTTTATCAACGGATCACGGATCGAGCGGTCCGGGTTGTTGGGGTTTAGCTTTGGCCAAAACAAAGTGGCAGTGATAACAAGGGCAACTAGGTTGTCTTGTACTGCATAACGAAAGTCTTCATGTCCTTTAGGTCAGTAGTCACGTGTCTCATTTACAGTAAGGTTTTCTCCTTACACACTCCGGCATACTGATTCTTCAAAACAATACTATAAAATTCAGACAACATTGAGTTCCGCTGAGTTCTGTTTTATCAGTTTTCTGATTGTTTTTTACCTTTGGGTGAGAGAAGGACTGGGAGGAGTCAAATTCTGTGTGCAGCTGACTTTTCAATATTTTAATGGATTCGTCACTAATGTACGGTTTATTACAAGTATACAACTAACTATGTATATACAACTAATGTTATTAATAAAAAAAAAAATAAATAAAAAAAAATATATAACTAATGTATATTACAATCAAACGGCAAAAAAGGTAGGAGAAAAAAATAGATTTTTGGTTCCACTTGACACCTAACTAACCAAGCCAACCAAGATTAATATACATATATTCAAAAATGTAAAAAAGTCTTGATGAATCCGTGAATCGTCACAATAAATGGACTTCGTTGATGTTAAAGTTGGCGAGGACGTTTTCATTATTATCAGAAGCATATCACCTAGAAGCGTGTAATTTCCACTCATTAGGACAACGAGTGGAGACACATTTGAGGTTTTCCCTGACACTAGTACTCGCAAATACTCGCGCAATGCTCGATCGCGCAAACGATTAATTGATCCATATTAGGAAGTAAATTGTGATTGGCTTCCCGCGTGATTTAAAAACCCCCAGCTGTGATTATACTCTTGTAGGTGATAAGCTTCTGTCAGTATAGACTGCATCATTGCTACATCACGTGCATATACTGATCTTTACTAATGAAAGATAGGTTGGTCATAACAAACATACGTTTTAATATGAAATATCTTATTAACCAAGTGGGAGGGGCGTACAGGGAGAATCTCAGCTCTTGTTCTTGGTGGTACAGATCGAGCGCACAGAGGTTTCTATAAAAGAGACCGAGGGACTATATTCACCATGTACAGTCCCAAGCCAGTTTGATAGATAATAGATTTTTGTATGCAGTTTCGCTTCAAAACAAAGCCCAAGAGAAGGAAGTACTTTGAGGATAAAAGAAGCTTCTAAGGACGGGGACATGGGGGCGCCCTGAACACCGCATCAACGCAAGAAAATTTGACGAAATACAGTCACCACAATATAGTCAAGTAACAGTCTGGTCGAGTAACTTATTAATGAAAACGGCTTGGGATTGGCAACTAAAGCGTATCAATGTTTAAATACTCAATATTTTACCGTATTCTGTTATACATTAAACACATGGTACGTGCTTTTAACAAATAAGGACTGATGAATGAAGATATTAGGCTAAATTTAGTTCCGTAATTCCGGCAACAATTTTGTTCCACCGAACACAGAGGCTTAAAAACACAAAGATCGCACACAGTAGGGTTTACCGCAACACCGCAAGATGGGATTTTATTCACCGCAACACCACATAAAAAAGCAGTAGGTTGGACGGTTGGACGAGGGTCGGACCTACTTGACACAATGCATGAAGAATAAAAATTTGATTTAAATTTATCACTACATTGCAAAAAAGTTAGTTTTCTCAAAAGCATAATAATATATTTTATTAACTACGCGCGAGGGCCGTACTGGGCGAATATTGGCCGGACATGGAGGTCTTGACAGTACGGATCGAGCGCAGCGAGGTCCGTACAAAAAAGACCGAGGGCCAATATTCGCCCAGTACGGTCCCGAGCAAGCTTGGTTAATAAGAGATTTATTACACGACTGGAAACTTTGTTTAGTGAGAATTGCTACCTAGTAGATGTCGTGGAAAACAATGTGCGGCAAAACTCTTACGCGCGCTAAAGAAGTTATAATTCCTTCTGTGTAAGCCGGGTCATTTCATTTTCAAAGCAATAACTTGAAAACTCGGAAATTTTTTTTGCAAAAAACAAATCTTGCAAAAATCTTGCGCTAAATCGCCCGGGAATAAGCGCGGGATCATCCGGGACAAAACCCGATTCGATACTTAGAAAATATCGGCCCTCGCGGGACCGGAAATAAAGTAATCTGATTGGCTGATTTAAGTATTGGCCCTCGGACCGCCTTAGTCGTGTAATAAAAATACTTTACAGACACAGCAGAGTGGCTTGGTTCTAAAAATTATAAAAATACCTACATAATGAGTTTTACCACGCAAACTACGGTGTTTGGTCATATACCGCAACAATTCGATTTATGCACCCAGGGCGCTAATTACTCGGAGTGCTCTTGATAAGGATAGGCTCGATTCCAAATATTCGATGTCGTTTGTGACCCAGTCCAGCGCCGTCATGCAATATCTGTTTACAGATCGTCTGGTAATATTATATTCCGACAAGCAAACTGAAGGTTGCCTGTGGTGACATAATCGTCTTCAAACTTGCAAAAGTAAGCGAAACGCTCTCTGCGTTTCGGATGGCCCGAGTAAAAGCTGTTTTTAGCTTCTTGTTTACTTTTGGTAGCTCAACGCATGACGCTAATTGTTCGGATGAAAAAGGAGATAACACAATCTACTCGTCTAATTAGTCTTTTCTACGTCAATGTCCTGAATGTCACTGTCGCAACGAGGGCAATTATTGGAAATAGTCATGGGGGAGCGCTTTCTAGAAACGGGGGGGGGGGGGGGGGTTGGAAGGAATGCGCGAAATTAAATCATTACGGTTTATTTATTTTTTTAATTTTGTTCCTCTCTTCAACTGACAGACAAACCATTTCTGAGCCCGCGGTATGGCAAGTACTTTGTGAAAGGAAAACAATCCATATATGATCCAGGGTTGTTTTCAAGCTGAGGCTTTCGCACCAAGCACTAAATCCTTCTCTACCTAAAAAACGACAACAAAATAATATCAAAGGAAAATTAAAATACATTTTAAAAAAAAACATTATAGGACCACACAATGACGATAGTAAGCTCTCGAGTCCCTGCGAAATACCTTTTTAATTAAACACCCATTTTTATCCTGCATGCTCAGGGAGAAATGCAGCCGTTTGCTTCGTCTCTGAAAAAAATGTTCCACTGTTCTACGTGTGCATTGATTTGTCCAGTAATCTTTCCATTGCCCAAATGTCTCTTCGCGCTCTCGATATAAAATAATTCAATAGCTTGAGTAACTTAAATATTGAGGCCGGGTTTTTTTTGACGGGATTACCCGTATTTTTGCGGTTAGTTCCACTCCAGTGTGCTTGCAGTTAGTTTCACTTCAGCTCGCTTGCGGCTAGCTTTAATTTGTTGTTGAGGGCGAAACTATGTATCATGTATAGATTTATGTTTACAGCATATATAATTTAAAAATTTTCTCGCCGGTCAGTAAAGCTTCAACCTCGAAAACCCTACTCGAAATTCAACTCGAAAATCCAACACGAAAATCAAACTGCAAATCCAGCTCGAGATCTAGCTCGAGATCATAACTCGAAAGTTAGTCTGTCAACATCGTGCTATGTTATCTTGTTATCTCATCATCAAAACCTTTATTTACACACGATAGGGTTTAAAGCACAATGCTTGTGGGGTCGTGTATTAAACTAAATATTACAAAATAAGTTCTAAGTTCTAAGTTCTAAGTTCTACATGTAAAATCGCACATAATTGTGCAGTGAAAATAAACTTGTCAAGATAACTTACGTAGAATGAGTTAGTGGAATTGAATCCTCTTTCTTTAATCTTGGAAGAGACGATAATGTGTCTGTTATTTTTACTTCCCCACGAAGACGGAAACCGCGAGGAGGAAAACGATGCTTTTCAAACTGAAAAGACCTCTTTAACTCTCCCATCATTGATATCAGGTCCAGCGTCCGCCAGCGCTTGTTAAGAATCTCCAGCATCAAAGTCAAAAAGGCGTCACCTACGATCAGGGTAGTTATCGTTAGAGTTTCTGGCAGTTTGTCTTTTGCCCACATGAGACTGGATTCCCTATGAACAACAAACTTTACTTTGTCTGGTATTCCGGTCACCAGCTTCCCCAATACATCTTCCATTAACGTTGTCCACATTCTCTCTACGGTGTCAGGCATGTCCCACTCAAGGTCCAAGAATACAAAAACAGCAAATAATGAAAGGTTTCCTAAAGAAGAAGCGTCATAAAATACAGAACGTCAGTAGTACTACTACCACTACCACTACCACTATACTACTACTACTACTGCTGCTGCTGCTGCTGCTGCTGCTGCAAAACCGCTTCGGTACTGTTATGAGGGTCACCAATGACGCAAACGCTTTCATCTTAGTTTTTTCAGTAAAACGTTGCAGGCACACTCGGTTGACTTTTGAGCTAATCTGCAATTAGACCGTTTTCTTTTCTGCGGCGGGAGGACAGAGAAAAAAGACTTAGAGCAAGTACTAATATTCACCATTGTGAAACTGCACTTGTTTGCACTTGTTTTGCTTTCCACAAACGGCTAATAGCCCTGTGATCTGCCAGAACATTGTTTGAGCTGGACTCCACTTTAAAACTATTTTTTTTTTATTCAGCAAAAACTGTGTTCATTTTCATTCCTGCACAGCTGGCCAACAAAGTCGCCTGCCAGAAAGGGTAAAAATTTGCACAGCACGTGTTTCAGCGAAAAATTGGAAATGTACAGTATTACTACGAACTTGAATGGAATTTTTTGTCAATTGAATTTTATATTAAAAAACGCGAAACGCGAAACTTTGAGGGGAAAAAATTGAAATAGGAAAGCTGGAGCGATTGAAAGGTGCCCCTGGGGAAAAAGTCTTACCAAGCCAGTTCCGAACAGCTCTCTGAATACTTCCTCCTGATTGGGCAAAAAAGTTCTTTGTATTCCCTTTGTATTATTCTGCCCAATCGGCGGCCTGCAGTTCTGCAGTCCATCTCGTGTGTTCTTATACGAATTATATACAATATTTTCGCGGGAAGATAAAAAAATTTTCAGCAAGTGCCTCCCTAACACTTGCGTGCTATTTGCGAGCTTAAGCTTGCATGCTATGTGCGAATCGGGGAAATCGATGTTTACAGTTTTGTTCAAATATTTCATGGGAAAATCATTCGCTGCCTGAATCGAAACTTTTTGCCATCACGAGAAAATTTTCACGCAGAATCAGGCAGATGTGTCGAGCGGTCAACTACCTACGCGTGCAGAGCGTGCAGCAGAGATTCTTGATTTTCCGTGTTTTGAACGCGTAAACACAAAAGTTTATTTATTTTTTCTTAAGTCTTGAATTATTATAGCTTTTTTGACGCACTGAATCTCCAAAAAATCGTGAACTTTTTCTAAGTCTAACACTCTTTTGGGAAGTTAGCAAAACAAAGAAATGACTTGAACAAAGGTTGCAGTCTCAAAGGCCCTGAACAAAGAAATGTTGCCACCGATTGAGCAGAATAATACAAAGGGAAATAATGCAAAGAACTTTTCTGCCCAATCAGGAGGCAGTATTCAGAGAGCGGTTTGGAACTGGCCTGGTAAGACTCTTCTCCCAGGGGCACCTTTCAATCGCTCCAACTTTTCTATGCCGATTTTTTTCACGCAGTTTCGCGTTTCCCTCACCCCCACTCACTGCCCCTGGGTCTCCGAGGATGAGTTCAATGTCACCACAAACACTGCAAATATCATCTACAAGTCATTCATTATACCAGTACTTGACTACTGTGACACGGTGTGGAACTGCTGCGGGAAGGTCAATTCTGATCTCATAGAAAAACTGCACAGGAGGGCTGCACGACTGATCGTAAAACATCATTGCAGTGACGAGGCTCTAAAAAATCTTGCTTACGAGAAGATGGAGGCAAGACGCCAAAGACGTGTATATAATCTAGTTCGCAGGTGTATTTGTGGCAAAGTGCCCCACTTTTTTAAAAATTATTTTACTTTTATAGAGATGTGGCACTGAGACAAACAAGACAGGCTGATTTATTACATCTGCCTAAAGTACGGACAGAAGCCGCCAAAAAGTGTTTTTTTTATTATTCCGGTTGCCAAATTTATAACCCTTTTCAAAATAATATGTAATTTTTAAATCTTTCGATTTTATACACATGCAACATAATTTTAGCTTAAATCTTAGTACATGTATCCTTGTATATTTTAATATTTTTAACGTTCATTTTAGGTACACTCTTTTAGCGGCTTTTTATTTTTTTTTTTTTTTTACTAGGGCCTCTATTGATAACAGTTTTTATTGTAAAAGCTGATGGAGTCACACTATTAATTTGTTTGGAACACCGATCGCTACCGCAAAAAGATCTTTATTAGCGTTGGTCAAGTTTTGAAGTAAATTGTACAAAACACTTAAACAAAGGTAATGGAGGATATTTTCTTCTAATTATCACTAACCTTGATTGTGTATCCACCTGTCAATGACCGCTGATGCAGACAACTTTGCCTTCTCTATCTCCTTACGTACCTCCGGTTCTATCTTTTTTATCTCATCCTGCTTCATTCGCAAGTTAATAAGCTCCTCCAAATTTCTGCATTTAATTGTAGTTACTTCGCTCGTCGAGTTTAGATCTTTAAAAAAAGAATCAATGGTACCTTCTGTGCCACGATTCCTGTAACGAGCATCAATAATCAAAACACCAGCACTGCTATGATACGTTGTGGGACGCTCGGCGGTTTTCCTCAATTTTTCTATCTCGTGTAAAGGAAGAGCGATCCGCAGCGATATTGGGGAATGCGATTTCATTGGTTTCTCCAGCAAATCCACGAGATCATACAACTGTAATGCCTCAAATACTTCATTCATTAGCTTCACAGGAGTGTCCGGGAAGTAATCGACAAGATCAACCGATCTTAGCCTATAGGAATCTTTGATTCCAAAGGATTGATAAAAATATTTCCTAACAATTTCGTCAGCTTTTAGCCTTATTAACATTTCGTTGGTGACTTCTCTACTGAGATCCTTCAAGCAAAGTGTATAGATGTCATCTGAAAAAAAAAGAAAAAAAAGAAGATAATAATCGGTAAATATATACTATAGCTGTGTAATAACAAAAAGTACTAGGTTTTTAGGTTAACTTTCTTAAACTCGTGAAATTCCTGCCCTTTTATTTTAATACAGCCTGAAAAAAGGTACCCCTTTTGGACGTTGCCTTCCCGTCTAGTCTACCAGGGAGGCTCCCCCGGGTCCGTGCAGAAAGACCAAAGGCCAATATTCTCCCATTACGGACCCGAGCAAGCTTGGTTAATAAGACATTTATTACACGACTGAAAAAGATTTTTATAGATAATAGCGGAAAGCGGAAAGGATAAAAAGAACACGATTTTGAGGGAGGACTCACCGAGTCAGGTTTCGGTCGGAAAAGAATTCCCTAACGTTGTTTTACAAACCAACTGAAAAAACGATAGTTTTTTTATCAGAGTCAAGTTTATCATTTCACTTTTGTAAGCCATTACAACGCACGAAATCGCGTGGGACTTTTTGGGACAAAAGCTGCAACCTCCTCCCCAGGGTCTCTCTCCCCGCACCCTGGGAACGAGGTTGTAATAGCTGGTCAAATACTTAGAAAATACTGGACCGGTAATGAAGCAATCTGACTGGTTTATTTAACAATTAGACTACGAGCCCGAGTTTTCTATGAGCAAATAGTCAACGAGGCGCAGCCGAGTTGACTATCGCTCATAGAAAACGAGGGCGAGTAGTCTAATTGTTTTAGTAGAAACTCTAAAGGATTGCAGTCCAAAACCTACAATATTGTGCACTTTGAAGACAAAAATCAAGAAAATTTACCGCTTAAAGAGCTACTCGCGCGCGCGACTGTTTTCTATCGGCGAATAGAAATCAGTGGGAGAACCAATCAGATTCGCGGATTTCCAATAGAACACAGCTGAGTTTCTACTAAAAACAATTATTGGATGAGGTTTTTGTAGTCTTTTTGTGATATCCGGAATAATCAAGGTCAATGTAAGTGTTATCAGCCGAAACCGAAGGCTGAGACCGAATCTAATAATTGTTTTATTATACATTGTTTTCTGATAAAGAAAATAATGAAAAACGATTTCTACCTGTTTCAAAAATTGTGCTATTTCCGGCTGAATGCTTTTTACTCAAAGTATTTCGTAGTTCCTTCCCAATTTTTGTTAGTCATTTTGTGTTTTCTGAGACTTTATTGTCCAACAATTTTTTAAACTTAAGTCAAATTATTTCTCGGTTGAAAAAGCGAATCGACGAACTTGAATTTCCTTCGCCGCCAGATGCCTGACACATTGCTCTTAGAATTCATGCATTGCGCGTGCAACCTGCGCTGCGCGGATTCCCAGAATTAGCTGTAGGCTCTTAGCCAATGAGAAGACAGCGAGTTACTACAATGTATAATAATTATAGTTATTGACCTTCAGATTACTTCCGTCGTGTAATATGTAGAATATTGTCCAAATAACTTGTTGATAGTTACCAGAGATGTCTTCCATTCCAATATCAGATGGTGCACCATGTGTTCTTATCCCACTGTCACTTGTCTCTGTCGTCATACTCTGCGTCTCATCACGGATGTTCTGCAGGTAACTCTTAACAAACGCGTGTTTCTCGGGATCAACATATCTCGCTTCATCTCCAACAGATATTTCCGGGTCTCCCTTACTCCCTCTAATCTCCTCGTCTTTTGCCTTGCAATACAAATCTGAATCAGAATGTCTTCGATGTCGGCTCGTTCCAGGTCTTTCAAGCTTTTCAGTTCCTTGAGCTGTGACAGATAACGTGCATCAACAATGTAAAATATTTTAAGCAAATGAAAGATCATCGCAGTAATGTACTCAACTTAAGCAGTTGAGCAAAGCAAGCCTTCAAAAAATTCAGGCTTGAACGGGAATCGAACCCATGACCTCTGCGATAATAGTGCAGCGCTCTAACCAACTGAGCTATCAAGCCAACTGGGAGCTGGACACTTATGAGTTCGTAATATACCCGTGGGTGGAGAAGATATGAAATTCATATATTTGTACTGCGGATATACATTTTAAGCAGTTTGAGTGCATTACTGCGATGATCTTTCATTTGCTTAAAATGTATATCCACAGTACAAATATATGAATTTCATATATTCATTTCATAATGTAAAATATCGTAGCAAAACTAATCTCTTACTTTTCTTTATGGTTGTGTTGAGAGTTCTCATACCGCCACCACCCCGCTCCCCCACTCCCCCCCCCCCCCCCCAAAAAAAATGTCCTTCTCGAAAATCAAAAATTCCTGATGTGGGATTAAGAATTATTGTGTTTCCCAAGGCGGACAAGTTAACCGCAATTATTCCTGAACTGTCGCCGCTTACAATCCCTACCATTTACTTCCTCGTGCCAGCCCAATCTCCTCAGTGCATTTTTCGCTTCTGCAATCTCGGCCTTTAGCTTCTCGTTTTCCTCTGCTTTTAACTTGTTATTTGCAATCTCGGCTTTTAGCTTCTTGTTTTCCTCTTCTAAAGCTTGCAGTCTTTGGCTTTCGAATTTCAACTTGTTTTCTGCAATCTCGGCTGCTTTTAGCTTCTTATTTTCTTCTTCTAAAGCTTGCAGTCTTCCTTCAAGTCTTTCTTCTTCTTTGATATCAGACACTGAAAGAAATTAAATAAAAAGTTGACCGTGTATGCTCATCTTGACCTTGGTTAAAGATAAACGAAAAATAATTATTGTCACAAGGTCTGAAAAATTTTGTAACGAAGCTGTCGACTGTATCGTACAGTCTTCATCAGCGATTAAAGTGAGCTCAAGTTGTCACGTGAATGCAAATTGTTTAATCACGTGACAACAGGTGGTCAAAAATGGCGGGAAGATCATAGACCCCGTCTCTGTTCGACGTTGGGCGTTAACGCCTGATATGAATCAGGCCTCTTTGATTTTTCTTTTTACATCAACGGACTTTTTATCTAGAATCTTAACTCCTTCCCAGTCGATCTCGTGATTAGCCTGAGACTGGTGTTCTAGGATTGCAGATGTTGTTTGTTTCTGATGCTCACCCACTGCGATTTGCAGTAGCTTGTAAAAAAATATTATAGCCAGAATTTCAACTCGGGCGTTTCCTTAATTTCTTTTTTAACTTGCGGCTGACTTGCGGCCTCGATACTTTGCGAGAAGAGTAAGAAAAAGAGTAAAATACAAGAAGCTGTTGAACTAACCTGGGTACTTTAAGAAATATTCGCGACAAGCCCTGTACTCCTCCTCCAGAATGGTTGTGGAAAGTTTAACCTCGACGAGGCCAAGTTCCTTCAGTAGCTCCCCCGTTACAAGAAATGTCTGCGCCATTTCATTCAGGTGGCCTGTACAGTACTCGACCCACAATTTGTCGAGTATTTCAAGTGAGCTACATTCCACTGTGATTATCAAGCTCCCTGAGTTGGTGTCCACAATCAGCACTTTTCGTACCTTCTCCAAATAATGTACAAAGCCATTTAAGTCCTCTGGTTTAGATGGGTCAATGGTCTTCAAGTACTTGATTGCAGCCAAATTCAAAACCTGTTGGGAACTGGGAAGGGCGCCTAGATAACTTGCTCCGCCCAATGAACCTCCTGTGGCTTCTGCCTGTAGTTGAATCTCTGCTTGGGGTTCCTGTGGGGCTGCAACCAACTCTGAAGATCCACCAAGTGGACCAGGTCCTGAGATGGCTTCGCAATCGATCCGCAATCGCAGTCGAGCTGCTGAAAAAAAAAACGCATTTTGAATTAGATTCAGAAGTAAGCCTAACGGGGCCGATCCCACACATCATCTGTTACACCATTTATCACTGATCTAATGAAATCACAAGTAACAAAATAAAAGACGAATAAAAGAGCTCAAATGTGGTTTTTGCAACTGTAAATAATTTTTCCTACTGATAGAATCAAGTGGTGTCCCACAAAACAGGTCGTGAAATCCTGCCCTCTTGTAACGCAAGCCGAATTAAATGAACCTAGTTCACATAACCTTTTTTCTTCGCTCCGGAAGAAATGACTAAGTAACAGTTAAAAATGGCAATTAAAGGTCAAAAGACAAGTAATTTTTACTGACCTCCAGCTGATTGAGGGTTACGATCTGAGGAGCTAAGCCGGTCTACAGATTGATGAAGCTCTCCAAGCTGATTTCCAATTTCTTGGGCTTCTTCTCGAACTGCTGTCTCTAGGACATGTGTTGACCCTTGAACTCTTGTCTCCAACCGTTCTAACCCATCTTGGACTTCTTTAGTTGACTGTAGTTCTTCCTTCAACTGTTCCTTTATGTCTTGGGCTTCTTCTCGAACTGCTGTCTCTAAACCTTCTTGGACTTCTTTAGTTGCTTCCTCCTGGGCCCTCTTCAAACTTGTCTCCATACGTTCCATCCTTTCCTGGGTTGTGACTTTCAGTTCCTCTATGGATTTCTTTACTTCCATATCGTTTGTATACCATGCGTGGAGTTCCTGTATATTTCTTTCATCCTCTGCTGTAAGGGGATCCTTTAGAAAGTTGTCAATGGCCTCCTGCCATTCATGCTTCTCTGCAAGGCTTATTTGCGCCGCAAGTCTTATCAGAGCGTCACTGATTTCTTGCCAGAGCTGTGGGAACTCATCATCTGTTATCTCCATGTTTTGGCTCACGTGACCATACACTGCGTTGCGGTAATATTTAATTCTGGCCAGATCTGCAGCTAAACTGTGGTCTGTGCTTGCTGGTGGGGTATCCCAGCCCGTGGAAGGAGGGATCAGGTTACATATTGTCCTCAGTAACCTGAAGAGCAATGTCACATCTAAGTCCTCTGACTTGCCGTACACCCCTGGGGAAGGGTATAGACAGTCCCACTGTGGCTTGGTGAGCTTTGCTGCTTTGAGTTGTTTCTCTGTTGCTGGATTCTTTAGTATTGCAGGAAGATTGCTTGGTGGACATATCTGATCAAATATCTCCTTCAGTAGCGTAGTGCCTCCACTTATTAACAGTCGTGCCAGACGTTGAAAATTTGTTTTTCCAGTTGTTGAACGAAGCACTTCATCTGGGTCTGGGGCGGTGGCCATTTAATAAGTCAGACTGCTGGGAAAAGATGAAAACACTTGAGCTTGGTACATAGGAATGGATAAATGGACCTTTGGCAACAATTAGTCACATGACCTACTTTCCAGAGACACAAAACCGACCCACTTTGGATAAATGTTCTTTTTTTTAACCAGGAATACAAAGAGCGTATCGAAAAAAAGCTACCATGCCTATTTTTAGGCTTACATGTATATCTCAAAAGGGGGTATTTTGTGGCTGTTTGAAATAAGAAGAATTTGTATGGGAAGAGCAGAATTTAAAACTACCATAAAATCTCTCCATTACAGTAAACTGGCATGAATTTTGCCGTTATGGATAATTTTTTCCCAGTGTTTGTATTTTGTACAGCTGTATAGAATTGTTGTCCTCTTGAAGGGAATGATTATAATAAAATTATTTGAATGCAAGGGCTTCTCACTTCCATAAAAAAAACGTCTCAATTGATTATTCTCAAGAGTTCAAACTGTCATAAAATTTCACTATTATACATCAGACTGGTCTGAAAATTGGTCATTGGGCTAGTTAAAACATGTTCTTTCGAGTTTTGAAGTTCTCTAGTGAGCACCAGTTAATTGGTCACGAGATCAATTGTTGCCAGAAAAACCTATTTGCTTACAATAATTTACATCGCATTTTGCTAGCTGGTCATTTGATCATTATGACGCCTCTGAAAATACTGTCAAACCTGTGACAAGAGTCGCAGCACGAACAAAGTACGTTATGGGTGGGTGGATACATTATTTAAAGTTGTAGCAACTGTAATACCCTCAAGTGGAAGAACATCACAAAAGGCTCCCAACAATATTCTACAAATCACCAGCTGTTGCACTGGAATGCAAATTTATTCATGTATCAATGAAATACTTCAATGCAAAAGACTATTTTCACAGCATTGCTACAAGCAAACAGCCCAACCTTGTTCCCAATGTCTCTCTTCCTCCTACCCTCTGGAGCAAGAGAGAGAGAGAGAGAGGTTTCTTGCTCCAAGGCGGAGGAAGAATGAGACCCTGGGAATGAGGTTGCAAAAAACCATGGCCAAGGAAGCAGGGTTGTCATTTCAAAGATGCCTATATGTGACTCTTAGCTTAGTCATAACTTTCAACAGATGTTTCAAAATAGAGCAATTTTCATGGCTTTTTTTAAAAAAAAAATCAAGTCAAGTCAAGTAGGATTCAAAGCAAATATAGCTCACAAAACAAAATAGTCACCTGGAAAGTACGATAGGTGAAAGAGAAAACTTATATGTAATCAATTCTCTGAGTTTAATGAACAGCAGATGATCTTTCAACCAGCATTTGAACAAGACAATTTACTAAAGTGCTTGTGTCTTAAAATTGTAACACTTTAATATCACATGCTGTTAATCATGCGAGCTTTTATTAGCAAAAAAAGTAGTTTAACTTTAACGTTCTTAAATTGTTATTAGCAAAAACCAGTTACATTACATGAACTTTCTCGTTTTAAGCTTCCTGAGGCTTCTTGTATTGGATGACCATTAGGGTTACAATTTTGAGTTTCAATCAAGATAATACCAGGGGATTCATAAGTTTTGAAGTAGGAAGGCACAAAAAAGGAAAGTAAGCAGGCAGAAAGGAGCATTTGAGGTGAATTTTGTTATGTTCAATTTGAAAGTAGCCAGGTACATACTGACTCTTGATTATCCAGGGGTACTGGTACCCAGGTCTCACGTTCGAATGACAACCCTGTAATATTTATGAATTATTCACCAAAGTGGACGTGAATAGTGGTGGATATTTAAACCTTGCTGCTTTGTGGCTCGGTAAATACCCACCACTATTCAACCTCATAACTTCACCGACACTGTGGTAAATATAATTGTTTTAGTAATGTATAGACCACAGAAGTTGAATGACTAGTGGACCAAAACATTACTTTTGCATGGTAACCATGAATATTACTTTAGCAACAGGGGAAGCCATTGGTTGTAGCTCTTCAGCTGCTTGGAGGTGAATAGCAAGTACTTTATACTAGCTAATCACCTCCGAGTTTACCAATCAAAGTGCATGAACAGCACTATTCACTTGTGTGGTATCAGTGTACTACAAATAAATTCATGTATGGTTACAAATGTTGTTCAGAACGACAAACATGAAAATCATCATGACATGTTAAGAACATACCAGTGGGGAAATTTGAGAATGCAGTTTAATTGTTTTAAACTAGTTTTTTGAAAGTGCTAAATACATTGTGCAGTGATTTAACTTTACAGCTTTTGGCCTTCAAGAATACTGCACTCTATATATTCCAAGCATGTTCAACCCTCCCAAGTATTTGTCAGGCATTTGAGAGGTTCCTGGTTCTCAGGGTGGGACAAATGCCTGGCTCAGAAAGGACTGCCTGGGATGGGGCATTTGTCAAATAAAAAGACAATAGAGTGATAAATTTACATATTAGAACTTAAACAAATGCAAGCCCCCAGGTCATATGTACATGTAATCTTAAGTAGCAGGCAAACTTGAATTTACAATGCTTTTTTTCATGCCCCTGAATGAGGCTGTGCATAATCCTATTAATTAGTTTTTTTTCTGATATTGCCTATAGAAATGACATTTCCCAGCTTCTAGATGTTTTGATATGACCACTAGCAGCTAGCTTGCTAGCTGGCTACATGCAGGCCTGACACCATGCAGTCTTATTTTGCATTAAAAGGGCATGCAGATGCATATTACTACTCTAAGATTTGACCCGTTAGATAATTATCTATCTCATTTCCACTACCCTCCCGCAATTCATATCCATCTTCCACATGCAAGAAGATTGCAAACTATATGGTCAGTGAACAATGGATGAGAAACCACTGTCATAATTAATGCGCAGTTTAATCATTGAGAGATATGGATTAGAAACTTTTGAAAAGTTTATATTCAGTCCCCGTCGGTAGACAATTGTTCCCACATATATAATTAACAATTATCCTGCGAAATCACGCGGGATATCGCCTGATACTTAGCCGACGTTGGCTAAAATCAGATGATATTCCGCAAGATTGCGCAGGATAATTGTTTTATTATTCAACAAATTGTCGAAGAAACACATTTTGCACATAGAAAAACTGTAATTCTGCAGCGTTTTACAAGATTTCGGACGAATCTTCGCAACCTAGGAATATCGCAGGATATCTGTTATGTACGGATGACAGATATCATTAACATTTTGACCATATATGGGCAGCGCGCGTATCTGTTGAATAATAATCACAGATATATCAGTAAGTTTCAATAAGTTTTCTAATCATATTAAATTAAATTGCCTTGAGTCTGGTTTGCCTCACTTTCGATAGTGTTTGTATCCATTAATTAATTAGCTGTAGTTATGAAAAAAAATACTGCTATTATTATTTGGTTGGAGACCCCACTGTGGGGCATTTCTTACTTTCTGAAAACAAAATAACAAATGCCTGACAATGACTGAAGGAAGAGGATCATTGACACAGCCATAAACTCAAAGATTAAACCAACACTGTCATCGCCAGTGAGGTATGCATGTTGGAGTAATTTTCCCAAAATATCACTTTGTTTTCAAAATTGAAAAAAGTTCAGGCTCAAACCCTTTTAAAAAAAATACATTCCACCTCAGCTAAAAAATAGACATTCCTAAATAAAACAAGTCAGTGTTATATAGTTTATTGAGTAGACAATCACCCGCTGCATTGATGCCCACATGAGAAACTAAGCTTAGTTAAGGGAAGACATATCTCCAATTAGCCTGATCTGGGAGAAATCTTCAATTACATTGAGTTATATATAATTACTAACAGATGAACCTCCAACACGGACATTTGTTTGGACGTCACGCAATCCCCCACCCCTCCCTTCTCTCTGCTAACATCCGTTGCGTGACGAGGGTGTGTGCACAGTGCCAGTGAGCCACTAAATTCACTAAAATGGCAGACAAACTGCAAGAGTTGCTGCATTTCGTTTTAAAACTTTTCTTCGCTTAAGACTTTCATTTGAACTAAAGATTGTTTATATTCGCTTGGGGATGGCAATGCGATCCTATGGTGGCTTTAATTCAACAGTGAACGTGCGAGCGGTCGATACCCTGTAGACTCCCTGTCGAACTCGATGTTGACAACGGTGTGCGACTAATTAATTCACCGAGCAGATCTGCAAACGTGCAGGCTTTTTTTACAGTAAATACCGTGTTTTAATACTTCCGCTATTGAGATTTTACCGTGAACGGTGTAGCCCGAGTGTTTTAAGGCTAATCGGAGCGCTATTTAGGCTTGATTGAGGGTCTGCAAGTCTGCAGTCTGTATATTATTTTGTCGAACTTATTTTACTCGGCGCTCACTGCACCCTGTCAACAACATTACTTTCAGTAAAATCTCTATGAATTATTTCTCCTTTGCAAAACTTGGGTCAAAATACACATCGAGAACAACTGTAAACTCTAGCCTAAACATAGGATTTCGCCTAGAAAATTATATGGCCTTAAAGTGAATTGCTGAATTTGACTACGTTCAATCGTTCGACGGTTCATAAAACAGAAACAAAAATCTTGAGCAATAAAACATGCACAACAGAAGCACAATGTGATGCTTAAATTTCCCACAATAGTGTAACAAAGCTTCTTACCTTAGGATTTCTTACTACATACAGTTCCCAATGTATCTGTCGACGAGAATTCAGATTTACTAGTTAGTGTTCAAGCAAAGGCGGAAGTGATTTGGTTTGTGAAGGCTCACGGGAAAGCAAGCCGTACTAAACGAAGCGGAAAGAGACGGGGGTGGGGAGGGAAGCAAAACGGGAAAATTTCCCAAAACAAATTAATTGGCCTATTTTCTCGGTTTCAACGAGTTTGGGGATCCTAGGCAGGCAAGTAAAATCTAGTCAAATATGCCGACTTCTGGGACATGACGTATGCGTGACATATTTATTTTTTGGGGACAACTAATAGTACCCTCAAAAATGAATATGTCACGCATATTCATTTTTGGCAATGTGTTAAATAAACCTGCAGTTTGGTTCTGTAAAGTATTATATTAATAGGATCTCTCAAACTAAATGCTGCTACTGGATCTTAGGCATCTTTTGTGCTGAAACAGCTAACTTGGCCAATATGGGTTGTGAAGGGCTTTAATTTGTGAGTTGCCTAAAGTAAGTCCATTCGCGTTGTGGCTTTACGGGAAGCCATTTGAGATTCGTAAGGATGTCACCGGATGACGCTATTTACTTAAGTGGTAAAGACTTTATACATTTGGTGATGGATACATGTGCCAAGCCATCTTGGTTTTCGGGAGAATTGTGTTATTGTTTTATTCCCTTTTTGTTTGAAACTGGCAAGCAATGAGTAGATATACTTTATTTTGTTCCCTTGGGTTGTAGGTGAAGCTCTTCTGTGGACATTACAGGACATGCTTGCGTCCGAGTGCACAGGTCAAGTCATACAGCCGGCCTGGAAAGAGCTGTTTAACTTTATAACTAAAACCATGTTACGTGGAAATGGAGAAGCAAACATCATAAAATAATGTCAATTTTAGAGTTAATATAAATAATTTTTACATACTTTCATTTTAAATCCGTGTATTTCTCTGTTTGGATGTTTTGGAGTGACGTAATCGCTTATGCAACGGAACACGGATCACGGTTAATTTTATCAACGGACCACGGATCGAGCGGCCCGGGTTGTTGGGGTTTAGCTTTGGCCAAAACAAAGTGGCAGTGATAACGAGGACAACTAGGTTGTCTTGTACTGCATAACGAAAGTCTCAACTTAGAAAAGAGTCAACTTACAACCAAAACAGCTCTCTTTAGTTTGTTATCAATCGTTGGAGTCGATAAACTGGAAAACTAAATGGGTCTTTTGAAATGAAGGCAGCTGTCATTTCAAGCGTCCCGTCTTGAGAGCGAATTTCTTCATGTCCTTTAGGTCAGTAGTCACGTGTCTCAGTTACAGTAAGATTTTCTCTTTACACTCGCGGGCATTCGACAACATTGAGTTCCGCTGAGTTCCATTTTTATCAGTTTTCTGATTGTTTGTTACCTTTGGGTGAGAGGAGGACTGGGAGGAGTCAAATTCTGTGTGCAGCTGAATTTTCGATATTTTAATGCATTCATCACTAATGTACAGTATATTACAATTATACAACTAACTATGTATATACGACTAATGTATATTACAATCAAGCGGCAAAAGATAAAATTCTACACCTAAGGTTCTACACCTAACTCCCGAAGTTGTTTTCAGAGGAAGAGAGGGAGAACTTAGAATGATTCAAGGCCAGTCCGTATTAAAAACATCCATTTCCAAATAAAAGTGTGAACAGGGCAACTTGTATCAACTTGCACATGCGCACGAGTGAGAACGGCTAATTGAATGGCCGTAAAACTTTCTATCAGAATTACAATAAATATATCATATACGATACGATATACCTTTTTATTATTCAACACATGCGCGCGCTGCCCATATATGGTCAAAATGTTAACGATATCTGTCATCCGTACATAACAGATATCCTGCGGTATACGTAGGTTGCGAAGAATCGTCCGAAATTTTGTAAAGCGCTGCATAATTACCGTTTTTCTTTCTGCAAAATGTGTTTCGATGACAATTTGTCGAATAATAAAACAATTATCCTGCTCAATCTTGCGGAATATCGTCTGATTTTAGCCAACTCGGCCTACGGCCTCGTCGGCTAAGTATCAGGCGATATTCCGCGCGATTTCGCAGGATAATTGTTAAATATCTGTTCGATTTTCCAAGAACCTGGCGCCCAAGGCCCAAAACAGCCCGGGGCTAGTAAAAGTCCCCAGCCCTCCCCTCAGGCTAGAAGGTTGTCACCCCAGGAGCCCAGCTGGCAGCTGCAACACCGGCCGGGTGCCTTCTACACAGGGAAGCCTGCACCGGTGTCATTCAAAATATTCACAAACTACACAGGTGCATTCCAAGTTCACACAAAATTTCTCAAAGGAGCCTGAACCAAGCTAGGCCCAGCGGTCAAAAGTGATACCCTCCCCTCCCCCCAGCTTTTGACGGCTACCCGCCAGCTGGACACCAGCAGAAAGCCCAAGGCCTGGGCAAGGTCCCCAGACCACGGTTGACGTCAAGCCCCCTCAAGTTAAGGTTGCCCGAGTTCAAGCGAAAACCTGGCAGCCAGGTTTCTGCGAATTCTCTGAGATATATATGTATCAATTTAAAATTCAAAGCCAAAAGCTTATGGGGTCGTGCAGTATTAAAAAGACAAAAATTTAAAATTATCCAATCTACATAAGAATAATGCACCTAGGATTGAAATTTACATCTAAAAAACTAACTACAGGTAAAATTTCAAACAAAATTATACTCATTAACTATACTTATTATACTTACTAACTACATATAAAACTACATGACTGGAATTTAATCCCTTGACCTATTTGACGCAACGCATGAAGTATAACAAATCCTAAAATTGGATTTAAATTCCTTACAACATTACAAGAAAAAATTTAGCTCTATAAGAAGTGTAATAAAAAATGCTAAACAGGCGTGGCAGTGTGACTTGGTTCTAAAATTATAGAAATATTTGCATAACATAAATAGTTTTTCTTCACAAACTTCTGTTTTTGGTCATATACCGTAACGATTCGATTTACGCGCTCGGAGCGCTAAGTTCTTTTCGGTAGCTCAAAGAAGAGCTCAAGGGAGGGCTCTTTTTCGAGACGGGGTGCTTATTTCTTTTTTAACGTAAACATTGATACAACAGCAGATGCTGTTACTCAGGAACTTAAATAACAATGAGGATTCGCCTAGTCATAACACTATCGCTTGTTTGGTTTGTTCGGAAGAGGAAGAAGGCCACACAATTCACTCCACTATTCTACGTCATTGTCCTGAATGTCACTTTCGCAATGAGGGCAACTATTGGAACAGGGGAGGCGCTCATTAAAGAAACAGCACTTATGCGGAAGCGCTGATTAGAAAAGGGGGCGAAATCAGATCATTACGGTACATTTCTTTTAAAAAATTGTTCTTCTTTTCAACAGTAAGTTTCAAACCATTTCTAAGCCCGCGGCATGGTAAGTACTTTGCGAAAGGAAAACGATTCATATTTGAACCAGGGTTGTTCTAAAACCGAGGCTTTCAGATCAAGCACTAAATCCTTGTTTACCTGAAAAAACGAAAACAAAATAATATTAAAGGAAATTTAAAATCCATGAAAAAACATTATAGGACCACACATTGAGTCCCTGCGAAATACCTTTTTTTAATTAAACACCCATTTTTATCCCGCATGCTCAGAGAGAAATACAGCCGTTTGCTTCGTCTCTGAAAAAAAAATGTTTCACCGTTCTACTTGTCCATTGATTGGTCCAGTAATCTTTCCATTACCCAAATGTGTTTTCCCGCTCTCGATATAAAATAATTCAGCTTGAGTAACTTAAATATGTAAGCGAGTGTGTTCAATAAGAGTACACTTCTCATCTATGCGAAATGTATGTACCTCAGTGATCACTGCACGCAGTATAAAAAAAGAAATGGACATATGATAACATTTGCATCAAATAATGCAACTTTAACTCTGAACACTGACAAGACTTGCACCAACTTTGTGAAAGTCTAAAGGCTGGTTCTCATATGATCGCCCCGATCGTCTCTGTCGCCTATGTCGCTTCAAAACGTTTGCTTGCTCCAATCGCCTCAGACTTTAATTTGCAAACGACAGAAGCGACAGAGACGATCGGGGCGATCATATGAGAACCGGCCTTAAGCACTGATGAGCGATACAGTTCAGTTTTACGTTACTGGCCGTTTGCTATCTGTCAGCCAGACACGACAGGCCGTATGTTTCTAATTTGACAAACCTTATACCTTTTACTATTCGTGCTCTTTTCATGTTCTATGCTATTCAATTGCAAAATTTGATAACCCATTCCAGTCTTTTCACAACCTAAACCATCATCGAGGTTGCCTATATACTGAGTTAGGATTTCGAGTTGGACTTTCGAGAGTTGGATTTTTGAGTTGAATTTCTGAGTTGGATTTTCAAGTTGGATTTTTTTGCCGGGATTTTCTGGTTTCGTGGCGGGTTGCTCCACTCCAGTTTGCTTGCGGTTAGCTTTTATTTGTTGGTTAAGGCGATACTATGTCGTATATGTTGATGTTTACAGCATATATACATAAAAAATTTGGTTTATTCTCGGTCAGTACCAAATCTAACTCGTTATTCTTACTCCATATTCAAGTCGAAATCCAACACCGACGAAAATCCAACACGAAAATCCAACTCGAAAATCCAACACGAAAATCCAACTCGAAATCCAACTCGAAAATCCAACACGAAAATCCAACTCGAAATCCAACTCGAAAATCCAACACGAAAATCCAACTCGAAACCCAACTCGAAATCCAACTCGAAAATCCAACACGAAAATCCAACTCGAAACCCAACTCGAAAATCCAACTCGAGATCTAACTCGAAATCCTAACTCGGAAGTAAGTCGCACTCTGTCTCCATGTAAAGTTATCTCGTTATCTTGTTTTGTATAATTAAGTTATACATGTAACATTGCTAACAGTTGTGCAGTAAAAAATAAGACACAAGAATAACTTACGTTGAATGAGTCAGTGGAATTGGGTCCTCTTTCTTAAATCTTGGAAGCGACGATAATGCGTCTGTTATTCTCACTACATCATAAGGAAGGAAACGGCGAGCAAGACGCTGTTTAATCTGAAAAGACCTGTTTAACTCTTCCATCATTGATATCAGGTCCAGCGTCCGCCAGCGCTTGTTAAGAATCTCCAGCATCAAAGTCAAAAACGCGTCATCTTTGGTCCAGGCAGTTACCATAAGAGTTTCTGGCAGTTTGTCTTTTGTCCACATGAGACTAGATTCCTTTTGAATAACAAACTTAATTTTGTCTGGTATTCCGGCAACCAGCTTCCCCAATACATCTTCCAATAACGTTATCCACAATCTCATTACAGTGTCAGGAATGCCCCACTCAAGATCCGAGAATACAAAAACAGCAAACACTGAAAACTTTCCTAAAGAAGAAGCGTCATAAAATACAGAATGTCAGTTTTAGGATGTATAATGCGCCGACGTGGAATGTGAAAAAAAAGATATTCAGTAGTGAAAGGCATTTTGTGTTCTCCTACCGACCACTAACTAGATATCTTGAAATCTGTTTCAATGCCAACACTGAGACCAATCCTTATACATTTTTAGCTTTCTTTGCTGAATAAAGTACAAAGAAAGCATGCGCGTGTTAAGCGCATGTCATAAAACTCCCGAATAGCAGCCCGGTAATAGCACTACCATGCCGTGTAACCTTGTTAAAAGGAATTACTTGCTCGGATTACTGGATTACTGGATTCTGCAGTTCAAGTCAAGCATCGCTATTCACATAACGTTTTGCTTAGACAGACGACAATATAACTTGGCATGGAGTATCTCTGTGTGACTTATAATAACCCTACATTTTTGTTTTGGATGAAAATCTTTCAAGGACCGAAAAATTTCAATACTAGCGAAATTGCTAAGCAATTAACGACCTCAGTGTAAAGTGCGTCCAAATATAATATATAAATAATCAAAACAAAAATACTCTGTACCGTACAAAGTTGGAAGAGATTTAATTCTACAGTAGTCATGCTGTTTGTCCTGGTCGTTGGTCAAATCAGGACGAAACCATCATTTTTTTCTTTTTCCTTTTTTTGTGCTTCAGAAAGTTCTTTCGTCGAAGCGATGAAAGAATTAGATAAACTTCGGTAATTTCTTGACATGCTCTGTCTCTGTTATTCTTTATCTTTGTATCACTGCTATAAGTAACTACGAACTACGAAGAAGTTGGGCTTTATCTGGTGGGACAGAGAATTTGCATGCAAGCTTAAGGACGTTGGAATTGTACAGAAGATGAACCTGAGATAGGTAGATGACATCAATGTTGCTGCAAAAGCAACTGTACCAGGACTGAGATACGTGGAGGGGAAAATTGTCATGGACACCACTAAGTGGAAGAAGACAAGAAACGAGCTTCAGACGAAAGGACTATGGAACTGATAAGGCAAGTTGGAGATGATATCCATCCATCGATAAAGCTTGAGGTCGACCACCCATCGAAGCATCCAGACAAGAAGTTGCTAGTCTTAGACTTGAAGGTCTGGGTCGAGCATAGAGAGAAGGAGGTTCAAGGATCAAACCAGATGGTGTCTGTGATGATGTATGAATTCTACACAAAAGAAATAGTGCCTTAACCCTATTCAGACCGGGCGTTTTTTGGACCTTCTCAGACCCCCCCCCCCCCCCCCCCCCTATGTTACTTCCAGAATATTTAAGCAATCACCATGAAACTTATAGGATGTATTGTACGTCCGAAACTCTTTCTTTTGGCATACGTCACGTGGGATGGTGACGTCACATCACGTGACAATTACGTCATGATGTCAAAACAGCCGCCATCTTGGATCCGCCATCTTGGATTTCAAAATTTTTCCAAAATGCCAGAAAACCACCCAAAATCATTTCAAAGTACTCAAAATGAATAAAAATGTGCTTTAAACCCGTAAAAATGTAAAAATAATGCCATTTAAGTTGATTTTTATTAACAGAAACACGCGAAATTTCAAATTTGGGAAAACATGCCTGTCAAAATGCCTTTGCCATGGTGATGTCAAGTTCCTGACACATTATCCAACCCTACCAATTTGTTGCCAGATAAATTTTAGGAAAACTCAGAAAGTTTGGCAGCGTTTGGTTACATCTTAAAAAAGTTATAAAAGTTCAAAGTCAGCGCGGGCCTCAAAAGCCCCCCCCCTGGTCTGAATAGGGTTAAGCATTGGTTAACGCAAGATCCGCCATGTCTGCGAGAGTGAAGAGGACAGTGCTGTCTCAAGCAGTACTGCGTGTACTATTGAATTGCAGTCCACTTCTGCCCTGGGCGAATGTAGTGGAGAAAGTAGAGGAGATGGTTCTTCGAATGCAGTATTCGGGATACAACAAGAAGTTCAGGTACGAAGTAGTTGACTCTGCTATCAAGGCTTACAGAGCAAGGCAGGAGGCCGAGACCAGAACATCGACCAAAAGGATGGAGGAGAGACCAGAGAGAAACAGAGAAATCTCAGAAAAGAAAGAGGACTGATACAAGAAAGGTGGAAACGAAGCGGTTATATTCGTGCCTGCGACACCTGGATCGCAGCTGCAGAAGGAGTACCAGGAGTACCAGAGAGAAATCAGAAACCAGGGTTATAGGATAAAGGTGGTAGAAAAGACAGGCTAGAAGTGCTAGAGAAGTCCGATCCGTTAATTCAAACGGCAAAGGTGTGGGAGAGAAGACTGCCTGGTCTGCAAACAAGCTGGGAAAAGCCCACGGTGTAACGTACAAGATTGAATGCCTGGGATGCAAAGATAAGTACATTGGTGAGACAGCCAGAAATGCCTATACAAGAGGCATAGAGCACACAGCGGATTTAGAGAACCAAGACGAGAAATCAGCATTATGGAAACATTGCGTAGAGTAACACGAGAAGGAACGGCAAGAATTCAAAAATGTCCGTGAATGGGGTGTATTTTTTTTTTTTTTTTATTTTTTTTTTAATTGAAGAGAATTCATTAGACTTAACAATATTAATTATTAAAAAAGAAGACGAAACAAAAAAAAATACAATATTGATAATACAAAGAAAAATTTACACAATTTCACTACATATAAGTACAAGTACAAAGTTGGTTCACAACAGAATGTTCTAAATACAATTTTTAGTGGAAACAAGGGGAAAAAAGGAAGAAAGTAGGAAAAAAAGCGGGTGGCACATTCTAAGTGGAAACATTTTGAGACGGAAGAGCGCTTAATGTTGTCCATTTTGATCTAAATTTCGACAAGGTGTTGTTTTTAAAAGCGATTCTGCTTTCACAAAGGATTTTGTCTTTGAGAACGAGATAAAAAAATTTAAAGCTTGGGGGGCTGTTATCCAACCAAGCTTGGAAGATGTGATATTTTCCGATTAGAACATGGTTTAAGGCGTAAAATTTAGTACAGTCTGGTTTATAGCCGTACAGAATATCTGTCACGTTTAAAGAACAATTCTCCGATCGTTTCTCGTTCCACCAAATAACAATTTCACGCCAAAAATTTTGCGTAATGGGGCATTCATACAAAAGATGAGCTAAAGTTTCGTCGGGAAAATTGCAGCGCTCGCAGCGAGGTGACGTTTTCAGTCCCATTTTAAAAACACGTTTGTTTGTGGGAAGGATGCCATGAATGATTTTATATTGGAAACATCCATCTAAGTTTGTTTTCTACCGTGACTTTAAAAGGCAATTGGTAGATAGCTTTCGGGGATAGATTTTTTCCGACTAGTTCTAGTTCTATATTTGGGGGTTTAAGAACTTTCAAAACAAAATGTTCGCGAGCGATTTTGGCAGTGACATTAGAGGGTGTTAGGTCATCTCTGTCAGTCTTATTGGAGGGTATTTGCTGAGTATTTGGTGACTGGGGTGTTTGGTAATGATGCCATGCTAAGACAAATCGCAGAAAGCGTGATAATCAACCGAGTGGAAAAGGGATCCCTCATCAACACGAAGAAGGAGTGGAATTATGTAAAACTCCCTAGAGTAGTGCTTGACGAAGTAGAAATATGATATGGCACTCTGTGTGAGGCCTTACATGAAGTCGGTGGACTATCCATCATACACTGCGTACCAAAACATCTAGAATCCAAGATGGCGGAACATGCCTGACGAGGCTGGGATTTCAGCGAAATTTATAGCAGTGATACAAAGATATACAAATATTTTTTAATATTGTATATTTTAACTCCAAAATTGTGCGTTAAAAGAATACCAGAGACAGAGAATGCCAAGAAATTACCGAAGTTACGAGTAAAAGTCTCGCTTGCTCTTTTGGGCGAAAAAACATCCTTTTAAATTATCTCGAGCGCGTGCGACCAAACGTCTTGCTTATATATTTCTTAAAACTTGCTAACATTTATTTTAATCGGCAAGAGTTCAGTTTATTAACCCTCGGACGTACAAGAGGGAGTGGATGCCCCCCCCCCCCCCTCAAGTAAGGTTTTACCCAAATTTTGAAAAGGATTGACTCTACAAATTCTCGTTCGTATTTCTTTATCTTAATTTTGCTGGGCTAAAGTCCCAAGTGTGTGCGTCCAGCAAAAACTGTACACAATTCGATTCCTTTGGTGACTAGGAAGCTAGGAGCTACGTTGTTTGATATATATAAGTGGTATAGGACCACTACCGTGCAGGTTCAGAAAAAAGACTATCGTACCTTTCAAAATGTTAGCGAAATTTCTTAAAAATATGAGCGAAATTAAACATTTGAAAAAATAAACACACTTTTAAATTTCAAAGACATGTTTCGGACACTCTGTATTTATTATCAGTTTGAAGATGTTTCTTTCAAAATATGACGTTTACATGGGCACACGTCTCATTGAAATGGTCAAAGAGGATATCCCGCTCCGTATTGTATTCATGATCGAGCTTTCTACAGAGTGTGGTATTGGGATAGCCTATTCTCTGCAATAAATGTGTCACTCAGGGCGAGGGTCTAATGTGCTTCTCTACTCTTCCTCTTTCATGGATGAGGCGTTCATGTTATTTCCTAACTACATGTAAACGGATGATCTTGGAGAGTCAATAACAGTGAAGTAATGTTTAAATGTTAGAACCGACCACGGAAATCACAATAATGGTAGTCCCTATCTTGTTTGTGCGGTTTCCCCTAGATTGATTCATAAATAAATAAATAAATCGCTGATAGAACATGATCTCGTGCGCGTTGCTCTGTAAAGGGACAATTTTTTTTTGATTTTTTGATTTTTGGCTTAAAAGTACATAACATTGAAGGTTTTGGATGCAATCCTTTAGAGTTTCTACTAAAACAATTAGTCTACTTGCCCTCGTTTTCTTTAGGCGATACTCAACTCGGATGCGCCTCGTTGACTATTCACTCATATAAAACTCAAAATCATAATCTAATTGTTAAATAAAAATCTCCAGCTCATAATCCAATTGTTGTAATACAACATATAGTTAAGTGTAATACGCTGAATAAGCTCGTTTTACAGAACATCACGGCGACTATATTGGTGTCCCCAAACAATGAAAATGATTCTTATGCAAACAATTTCTATTGTTTGATACACCGATGGCTACCGCAAAAAAGATCGATCTATATTAGCGTTAGTCGAGTCAAAGTAAATTGTACAAAACACTTAAACAAAGGTAATGAAGGATATTTTCTTCTTATTATCACCAACCTTCATTGTGTATCCACCTGTCAATGACCGATGTTGCAGCCAACTTTGTCTTCTCTATCTTCTCATATAACTCCTGTTCTATCTTTTGGAACTCCGGTGTTTGCCTCTCTAGCATATACGTCAGATCTACCCACTCCTCCGTAG
The DNA here is from genome assembly GCF_052425735.1 of Oculina patagonica. Lineage (NCBI taxonomy): Eukaryota > Metazoa > Cnidaria > Anthozoa > Scleractinia > Oculinidae > Oculina > Oculina patagonica. The sequence goes on from NC_135768.1 coordinate 22,398,256, forward strand.
TTCTGCATTTAATTGTAGTTACTTCGCTCTTGGAGTTAAGATCTTTGAAAAAAGAATTAATCCCTTGTGTGCCATAATTCCAGCGACAAGCATCAATAATCAAAACAGCAGCACTGCTATGATACGTTGTGGGACGCTCAGCAGTTTTCCTCAATTTTTCTATCTCGTGTAAAGGAAGAGCGATCCGCAGCGATCTTGCAGGATGCGATTTCCTTGATTTCTCCAGCAAATCTACCAGATCATACAACTGTAATGCTTTAAACACTTCTTTCATTAGCTTCACAGGTGTGTCCGGGAAGTAATCGAAAAGATCAACCGAACTTAGCCTGTGGGAATCTTTGATTCCAAATGACTGATAAAAATGTTTTCTTACAATTATGTCAGCTTTTAGCCTCATTAACACTTCATTGGTGACTTCTCTACTGAGATCCTTCAAGCAAAGTGTATAGTTGTCATCTGAAAAAAAAAAGAAAAAAGATAAGATAATAATCGGTAAATATATACTATAGCTGTGTAATAACAAAAAGTACTAGGTTTTTAGGTTAACTTTCTTAAACTCGTGAAATTCCTGCCCTTTTATTTTAAAACAGCCTGAAAAAAGATACCCCTTTTGGACGTTGCCTTCCCGTTTAGTCTACCAGGGAGGCTCCCCCGGGTCCGTGCAGAAAGACCAAAGGCCAATATTCTCCCATTACGGACCCGAGCAAGCTTGGTTAATAAGACATTTATTACACGACTGAAAAAGATTTTTATAGATAAAAGCGGAAAGGATAAAAAGAACACGATTTTGAGGGAGGACTCACCGAGTCAGGTTTCGGTCGGAAAAGAATTCCCTAACGATGTTTTACAAACCAACTGAAAAAACGATAGTTTTTTATCAGAGTCAAGTTTATCATTTCACTTTTGTAAGCCATTACAACGCACGAAATCGCGTGGGACTTTTTGGGACAAAAGCTGCAACCTCCTCCCCAGGGTCTCTCTCCCCGCACCCTGGGAACGAGGTTGCAATAGCTGGTCCAATACTTAGAAAATACTGGACCGGTAATGAAGCAATCTGACTGGTTTATAAACAATTATTGGATGAGGTTTTTGTAGTCTTTTTGTGATATCCGGAATAATCAAGGTCAATGTAAGTGTTATCAGCCGAAACCGAAGGCTGAGACCGAATCTAATAATTGTTTTATTATACATTGTTTTTTGATAAAGAAAATAATGAAAAACGATTTCTACCTGTTTCAAAAATTGTGCTATTTCCGGCTGAATGCTTTTTACTCAAAGTATTTCGTAGTTCCTTCCCAATTTTTGTTAGTCATTTTGTGTTTTCTGAGACTTTATTGTCCAACAATTTTTAAACTTAAGTCAAATTATTTCTCGGTTGAAAAAGCGAATCGACGAACTTGAATTTCCTTCGCCGCCAGATGCCTGACACATTGCTCTTAGAATTCATGCATTGCGCGTGCAACCTGCGCTGCGCGGATTCCCAGAATTAGCTGTAGGCTCTTAGCCAATGAGAAGACAGCAAGTTACTACAATGTATAATAATTATAGTTATTGACCTTCAGATTACTTCCGTCGTGTAATATGTAGAATGATGTAATGTATATGAAATGATTCATATATGAACTGCGGATGTATATGAGAGTGATAAATGATCGTCGCAGTGAATTTCCAATTTAAGCAATTGGAATAAAGAAGCCTGAAAAAAAAAATTCAGGGCTTCAACGGGATTCGAACCCGTGACCTCCGCGATACCGGTGCGATGCTCTACCAACTGAGCTATTGAAGCCACACATTGGGAGCGAGGTCAATTGTGAGTTCATATTTTCCCGTGAGAGGAGTGAAATGATGTAATGTATATGAAATGATTCATATATGAACTGCGGATGTATATGAGAGTGATAAATGATCGTCGCAGTGAATTTCCAATTTAAGCAATTGGAATAAAGAAGCCTGAAAAAAATTCAGGGCTTCAACGGGATTCGAACCCGTGACCTCCGCGATACCGGTGCGATGCTCTACCAACTGAGCTATTGAAGCTACACATTGGGAGCGAGGTCAATTGTGAGTTCATATTTTCCCGTGAGAGGAAATTTATCACTCTCATATACATCCGCAGTTCATATATGAATCATTTCATATACATTACATCATTTCACTCCTCTCACGGGAAAATATGAACTCACAATTGACCTCGCTCCCAATGTGTGGCTTCAACAGCTCAGTTGGTAGAGCATCGCACCGGTATCGCGGAGGTCACGGGTTCGAATCCCGTTGAAGCCCTGAATTTTTTTCAGGCTTCTTTATTCCAATTGCTTAAATTGGAAATTCACTGCGACGATCATTTATCACTCTCATATACATCCGCAGTTCATATATGAATCATTTCATATACATTACAACATTTCACTCCTCTCACGGGAAAATATGAACTCACAATTGACCTCGCTCCCAATGTGTGGCTTCAATAGCTCAGTTGGTAGAGCATCGCACCGGTATCGCGGAGGTCACGGGTTCGAATCCCGTTGAAGCCCTGAATTTTTTTTCAGGCTTCTTTATTCCAATTGCTTAAATTGGAAATTCACTGCGACGATCATTTATCACTCTCATATACATCCGCAGTTCATATATGAATCATTTCATATACATTACATCATTTCACTCCTCTCACGGGAAAATATGAACTCACAATTGACCTCGCTCCCAATGTGTGGCTTCAATAGCTCAGTTGGTAGAGCATCGCACCGGTATCGCGGAGGTCACGGGTTCGAATCCCGTTGAAGCCCTGAATTTTTTTCAGGCTTCTTTATTCCAATTGCTTAAATTGGAAATTCACTGCGACGATCATTTATCACTCTAATATGTAGAATATTGTCCAAATAACTTGTTGATAGTTACCAGAGATGTCTTCCATTCCAATATCAGTTGGTGCACCATGTGTTCTTAGCCCACTGTCACTTGTCTCTGTCGTCATACTCTGCGTCTCATAACGGATGTTCTGCAGGTAACTCTGAACAAACGCGTATTTCTCGGGATCAACGTATCTTGCTTCATCTCCAACAGATATTTCCGGGTCTCCCTTACTCTCTCTAGTCTCCTCATCACTTGCCTTGCAATACAAATCGGAATCAGAATGTCTTCGACGGCTCGTTCCAGGTCTTTCAAGCTTTTCAGTTCCCTGAGCTGTGAAGGTAACGTGCATCAACAATGTAAAATATTTTAAGCAAATGAAAGATCATCGCAGTAATGTACTCAACTTAAGCAGTTGGGAAAAGGAAGCGTGAAAAAAATTCAGGCTTGAACGGGAATCAAACCCATGACCTCTGCGATACTAGTGTAGCACTCTAACCAACTGAGCTATCAAGCCAACTTGGAGCTGGACACTTGTGAGTTCGTAATATACCCGTGGATGGAGAAGATATGTAATGAATATATGAAATTCATATATTTGTACTGCGGATATACATTTTAAGCATTTGGAGTACATCACTGCGATGATCTTTCATTTGCTTAAAATGTATATCCACCGTACAAATATATTAATTTTATTTCATAAGGTAAAATATCGTAGCAAAACTAATCTCTAACTTTTCTTTATGGTTGTGTTGGGAGTTCTCATACCACCACCACCCCGCTCCCCCCCCCCCCCCCAAAAAAAAAAAAATGTCCTTCTCGAAAATCATAATAAAATCGTAATAAACTTCCCGAAAGGATAGAAAGGAAAGGTACAATTTTTGAGTTTCAAAAAATGAAGGTGGGCTTTAAATTTTAAGCGGGCATCAGTTGTTTGAATTAATGCGCCTCACAATGGGCCATATTCACTACGCTTTATTTATAATTTCAATAAAAATCGAAAGCTCGAAGTTGTTTTTAAAGTGACAGAAAATTCGTGATGTAGAATTGATGACTGTCGGTTTCCCAAGGCGGACAAATTAACACCACTTCCTAAACTGCCGCCACTTAAAAGCATTTTTTTTTACGCTTTCACGTTACAAGCCATTTTGTTGTTTCTCGGGTAGAGTGAAGAAACTTAAGTAAAACGTAAAGTTCTTACAATCCCTACCACTCTCTTCCTCGTGCCAGCCCAATCTCCTCAGTGCATTTTTCGCCTGTGCAATCTCGGCTTTAAGCTTCTTATTTTCCTCTTCTAAAGCTTGCAGTCTTTGGCTGTCCAAATTCAATTTGTTTTCTGCATGTTTTAGTCTCATCAAAGTCACGTCATCTTCATTTGGTTTGAAGCAAAGAAAAGAGTCGGAGTTCCTTCGACGTCTTCCTTCAAGTCTTTCTTCTTCTTTGATATCAGACACTGAAAGAAATTAAATGAAAAATTATTTTGTAATAAATGAATTCTTCCTGAATTCTGCAATTAATCTATCTAACCTATACAGATAAAACTGTAAATAAATATTTGAATAATGAATACTTGTCACAGAAAGTAAGACTGTAAAATATATACTAAACCCCTACGCCCGCTTATAGTCCCCTTTGATTATAGATTAAACTGTCAGCTCACAAAAACTGTATTTCGGTTATCAGTTTCATCACGCAGCTTTTGTTGCATTAAATGTTTACTTGCCAGGAGCTATTATAAAAAAAATCACGAATATTCATGTCCCAATTTTACGAAAAATTAACGATTTCAGAGACGATTGTGGGAGGAATGTTCATACAAAAATTTTCGTAGGTGCGATCACCTTACCACGATTTTGAAGAAGCATTAGATCAAGATAAGCCTCCTTATACTCTTGTTCATCGATATACACAGACACCTCAACGTTTTCCCCACTCGCCAGCTCTTTGATGTCTTCAGTGACAAGGAATTCTTGAAGGCGATTCTGCAATGTTCCGCTTTTGTAGATGTCCCATAACTCCTTCAAAGCTAAGGCTGTCTCTGCTTGCACTGTGAAGCACAAAGATCCCTCGCTGATCTCAACCAGTTTAGAGTACGAAACCAAAACAACTTTGTTAAAGACTTCCACGAATTCGTCAAGACTGGTGCAGCTACGTAGAGCCATACCACTGGTAACCACCAGAAGACCTCCAGCAATCGTACGTACGTTGCAAACCAGCTTAACGGCTGTTGAAACATGACAATAGGTAAGTCTAGGTACGAAATACAAGCCAGAATAGTATTATGATACTATTTCCGATCTATACAAATTCTATACAAATTCTGACTTGGCTCCAAGGCTTGGGACAATACATAACTTTCGTCGGTGGGCATGAAATGTACGCCAATGTCACATAGTAATGTCAAACACAATCGTAACAGATTGATTGTAGCGTTTTGGAGAAAGGAGTTTCGTTGGTAGTCATTCCAAGCGCGATCCTAACGAAACGAGACTGAATATCTATTTACGCTGTGCAAGCAATTTGGGGGACTGAGCCCCCCAAAATTTTTGTTTGGGAGGGGGGGCTGTCCCCCCTGCCCCCCTGCTCTGGCACCTATAAAGGTAAGGCCAAGTGGCCCATACCCCTGAGGTGGAGCTTATCCTGGTTACTCCCCCTGGATGGGATGCCAGTCCATTTTAGGTACCTCCCCCTCCCCAGCTCGCAGGTAACCCATTTGTTCGTTTGAGCCAATGTCTAAGGATAAGGGGAGCTCAAAGTTAAATTAGTCACTCATTTAGATTAGTTTTCAATTGAGTATTGTAAATCCAAAACCAAAGTACATTACTTTGGCCAATCACAAACTGAAAGGATGCAAACAATTCCAGTGAACTAATCAAAACTTGAAGCAAAGTACAGGAAAACATGTGTGAGGGAGTTACAATTGGATTTGGTTCTACTTCTGGTTGGCTAAGGAAATGGCCCAAGTGGTTTAAGGTCTTTTAAGCCAATCACTAAGTGAAGTAATTAAAAACCAAAACAAACGCGAATTACTTTCCACACTTAAGACAAAACCACTTAAGGACATTGAAACTAACACTCAGAAGTAATTCACAGGGGATATTTTCAGTGCTCAAATTACAAGGCAGTTAATTCTCTTATTTATAGCTTGAATGATGTAAATTTTGGTGTGACTGAACATTGCATTGCAACTGTAGCCTTCAAGTCTAAGAAAAAGCTGTTTTTCCTTGACTGTTGGGTAGTCTTAAAAAAATATCAATAGGTTTCAGTACTACCTTACATTGTTAAAAATGTTTTAATTAGCATGTAAATGACAGAATCATTCAAATATCGGTGGCTAAAATAACAGGCTTATTGCCAACCTCGTTCCCATGGTCTCTCTCTCTGCACCTCCAAGAGCAGGGAGAGAGAGATCCTGGGAACGAAATTGGCTAATTGCCAACTGCCCTTGTAACCAGTTGTCATGGTGATTATTTAAATGTTTGTCCCTATGATAATTATCTCAATAATAATAATAATAACAATAATAATAATAATAACAATAATAATAATAATAATATTTAATTGTATAAATTTATGAAATTAAACGCTAAAAAATTGGAACGACGTTTCGACCGTTCGAAGGTCATTTTCAAGTTAGGTGTTAGAATAAAATTACATGTGTAAATATAGTAAAAGCGCTAAAATATGTACATACAAACAATAGACAATAAGAATAAAAAGGCTAAAAATGGCTAAAAAATAACTTTGTGCGAATGGCATGCATAGTTGTAAAAGATATAATTAAAAACGTAAAGCAAGCGAATAAGACGACGAGAATAAGAACATTAAAATACCTAAAAATATCTAAACAAATAATTTCGCGCGGAGCGAGTCACTCTGTTTGTTAAGTTTCGGTTTCAGAAGTCTAATAAAAAGCATTTCAAAAATCAAACAGTCAAGCTTGCTTTGGCACTTCCTTAAGAGGGCGTCTTTCTTAAAAGCACCCACTCAATTTCGCTTAAAAAATAATTTTGCCTGAAACTCTGTCAACTGAAAGACATTACCAAGGCAAGAACTAAAACAGATATGGTTTGATTTGAAATGATATTCTGGCCGCGTTAGGAGCCATAAAATATTTTCCCTTGTCGGCGCCGGTCACAACGTCTCGAAAATTGAAAAATATGCACTTTACGTAACACTGTAAAATATTTATTTCGCATCATCTAGTCGCAAATTTTATATCAACTTGCTCATAAACCTTTCTAGTTTTACAAGACAGTCACAATTTGCCTCTCGATTATCCTGAAAAGGCAAAATCGAGCGTATTATGACCACTACTAATCGCCTTTGAGCAAAGGCTGTAAATTGGCTTCGATTTAGAGGCTATTTTTTAAATTTTGGGACCAACCTAATACTTCTAGCCTATCCAGCCGACAAGAGTAGTCGTTTATCTACAAATATGTGCAAAATCCCATGTACGTTTTCAATATTTCAAAAATTATGACCGTTTTTATCAGCACATGTACCAGCATTTTCGATTTTTCGCCTATATTAAAATCGACTTCTCTCGAGCAGATTTTGACACACATACAGCCTACCTGCTTCTCATCTCGGCTTATGTCCAACGTTAGACGGTTAACAATCCCCAGATTGCTAAATCTCATAATAACTCCAGCAAATTGGTAGGTATTGCCTTCAAAACTTGAGCACCACGGCATCTATCGAGTCCCTTGTTAGCGAGCGAAAGCCCGAATCCAAGGCTATATTTCGCACTAAATACCCCATTAAACACCGTTTCAGAGCCGTATTTCTTCGAGAATCAGACAAAAGACCCTCCGAGACTGGTATTTAGAGAACATAGCCGTGATTTGAGGTCTTAAATTCCGAAGAAACATCACCATTTACAGTGTACATCTCGACAATCGATACTGTGTGATGCTGTTTCCGCAGAGGTCCGCATAAATGGGGAGACCGCTGCTCGCCTGTGCCAACAACCACGTCTAAATGTTACCATATTTTTTTTAAATCAAAATTTGGAAAGCAATTTCGAGTTTTAAAGAAATCAATCCTATAAATAAATAAACAAACACGAAGCCTCGTGCCAAATGGCCCATACTGTCACAGCTTATCCCGGTTTCGATAGCATTGAGCGGCTAGGAATATTTCTACTCCCTCCTGGATGGAATTCTAGTCCATCGCAGTTCCCCACCCCCCGGCCCTCCCAGCATTATTTTGCCGGTACCTATTTATACAGCTGGGTGGGTAGAGGCGCTATGAGAGTAAAGTGTCTTACTCAAGAATAGTACAACACAGTAACCCTGGCCAGGGATCGAACCCGGACAGTTCGATCTGGAGTCCGGCTGGCGCGCTAACAAATAGGCCACCGCGCCTCCCATATGAATAAATAAATAAATAAATAAATAAATAAATAAATAAATAAATAAATATCATTCGCCGTCTGTAAGATATAGCATTTTGAATTTCGGAGTTTCACGCCACACAAGACTTTAGACGGCCGCCAGAAAGCTGCCACGTTTTCTTAAAAAAAAATTGCCTTATCCTGACATTTTTAATACTCTGGACAATTTTTGACGGATAACTAGAGTACGGAATAATGTGCAGATCTGAGGATGGGCCCTAAGCAAACCGAGGAGCAACGTTAGATTTTCGCCGAAGGTTAAAGAACACCTTACGGCACGGTTTACTCTAGGAGAAAGAACTGGGCGAAAGGCGCACCCTTCCCAAAATGTCGCCGGATGACGAGAAAGATGTCCAATGCCTCCAGGAAAATACCCGTTAACCTGGTAGACCAGGTTAACAGAGAAATCAACGTCTCCCATCCCATCTGCTACGACACGTATGACTTCTGTGAGTGTTACTACAGCAACACGCTTCAAAAATTCAATGTGGTCATGCTGAAAGCCACCTGTAGCCACTTTGGGATTCCTGTAAAATCAAAAGAAAAAAAGAAAATTCTGATAGACAAGCTGACGGACATGATCCGTGAATATGAATGTGTTTCTGACTAAAACAATGTTAAACATCCCATAAGAGTAACAGACAGTCGTTGAGTGGTCTTGGCTTCATGCCTAAACGCAGCTGTGCTTTCATTACGTTAAGTCCTCTCATCCCTCTCATCAAAACATAATGTTAAGGTAGGCAGGCAGGCTAAGAATACCTGTACCATCACATCCTATAGGTGGTTTTCACTGTCATGCCGCGAAAAATAAAACCAAAACTATTGAGTAAAAAAAATCAAGAATATTACAGATTGTAGAAGACTACTATATAAACTACCGTTACTTGTCCAAGTTTCAGAGCTTTACATTATTCCGTACTCTAGTTATCCGTAAAAATGTTTCACGCAAATTTGGAGAGCACAGACACTGATCTGGCATTAAATTCTGCTACAAATCAGAACACCATCACGAAAAAGGAAACATTCAAATAAACACTTTCCGCAAAACCTCGACGCTAAACTGTCCAGAGAATTAAAAATGGCAGGATGAGGCAATTTTTTTTTTTTTTTTTTATTTATTTATTTATTTATTTATTTATTTATTTTTATTTATTTATTTATTTATTTATTTATTTATTTATTTATTTATTTATTTATTTATTTATTTATTCATTCATATGGGAGGCGCGGTGGCCTATTTGTTAGCGCGCCGGCCGGACTCCAGATCGAACTGTCCGGGTTCGATCCCTGGCCAGAGTTACTGTGTTGTACTATTCTTGAGTAAGACACTTTAATCTCATAGCGCCTCTACTCACCCAGCTGTATAAATAGGTACCGGCAAAATAATGCTGGGAGGGCCGGGGGGTGGGGAACTGCGATGGACTAGAATTCCATCCAGGAGGGAGTAGAAATATTCCTAGCCGCTTAATGCTATCGAGACCGGGATAAGCTGTGACAGTATGGGCCATTTGGCACGAGGCTTCGTGTTTGTTTATTTATTTATAGGATTGATTTCTTTAAAACTCGAAATTGCTTTCCAAATTTTGATTTAAAAAAATATGGTAACATTTAGCCGTGGTTGTTGGCACAGGCGAGCAGCGGTCTCCCCATTTATGCGGACCTCTGCGGAAACAGCATCACACAGTATCGATTGTCGAGATGTACACTGTAAATGGTGTTGTTTCTTCGGAATTTAAGACCTCAAATCACGGCTATGTTCTCTAAATACCAGTCTCGGAGGGTCTTTTGTCTGATTCTCGAAGAAATACGGCTCTGAAACGGTGTTTAATGGGGTATTTAGTGCGAAATGTAGCCTTGGATTCGGGCTTTCGCTCGCTAACAAGGGACTCGATAGATGCCGTGGTGCTCAAGTTTTGAAGGCAATACCTACCAATTTGCTGGAGTTATTATGAGATTTTATAGCAATCTGGGGATTGTTAACCGTCTAACGTTGGACATAAGCCGAGATGAGAAGCAGGTAGGCTGTATGTGTGTCAAAATCTGCTCGAGAGAAGTCGATTTTAATATAGGCGAAAAATCGAAAATGCTGGTACATGTGCTGATAAAAACGGTCATAATTTTTGAAATATTGAAAACGTACATGGGATTTTGCACATATTTGTAGATAAACGACTACTCTTGTTGGCTGGATAGGCTAGAAGTATTAGGTTGGTCCCAAAATTTAAAAAATAGCCTCTAAATCGAAGCCAATTTACAGCCTTTGCTCAAAGGCGATTAGTAGTGGTCATAATACGCTCGATTTTGCCTTTTCAGGAGAATTGAGAGGCAAATTGTGACTGTCTTGTAAAACTAGAAAGGTTTATGAGCAAGTTGATATAAAATTTGCGGCTGGATGATGCGAAATAAATATTTTACAGTGTTACGTAAAGTGCATATTTTTCAATTTTCGAGACGTTGTGACCGGCGCCGACAAGGGAAAATATTTTATGGCTCCTAACGCGGCCAGAATATCATTTCAAATCAAACCATATCTGTTTTAGTTCTTGTCTTGGTAATGTCTTTCAGCTGACAGAGTTTCAGGCAAAATTATTTTTTAAGCGAGATTGAGTGGGTGCTTCTAAGAAAGACGCCCTCTTAAAATCTTAAAATTCTTCTCGATGTTGTGTGGCTCCTTTCCATGTTGCTCTTTCACGTGATGTCCGATAGACGATCCTTTGTGTTCTTCGATGCGCTGGTGCAAGTGTCGACAAGAATAGCCGACGTAATCTGCATCACACAGATCACACTTATAATAATAAACAGCGCTTTGTTGGTTTACGATGGGCGGTTTCTGTTCCTTCACTTTAATTGTGTCTTTGATCTTACGGCTGGTGTAAACTGGACGGATCTCGGTGTTTATCTTTCGGCTGAGATCGCTCAGTTGTCTGCGTACTGAGTTTGCTGCTTTTTGATCCTTGTACAGCAAAACAATTCTAATAGGAACTTCTCCTTGACTAGGGACCTGCTGTTGTTGAGGACACGCATTTCCGGTTACAACTTTCGCCTCGACGAATAATATTTAATAATATTTATTGACATTATCTCAAAACTCCTACAGTGTGACTGTATCAAATCTATCAAGGCTGACTGCAATGTCAGTTTTATGCAGGTGGTAGCAAAAAGAATGCTGGTACAGGTGACCTGATGATTATTGCACTGGACTCCAGATCAAGTAACCTGGCCAGGGTCATTGCAGGGCTGTAGATAGCAGGGGGGGGGGGGGCATTTGCCCCTGCCAGGAAACTAAAAAAACTAAGAAAACTAAAGGTGTGCGGAGTTTTCCCCCACAGTGCAGAGTTTGCACCCGTAGACAAAAAATCCTATGTACGGCCCTGCATTTTAATCCCATCCAGAAGAGAAGCGCTTCATGCTTCTGATCCGGCAAGGGTATTTTCCAGAACGCAGTATGCAGACTGCAGAATGATGGCATGGCAGAAATGACAGAACGGTGATAGTTTAATGCCCTAACCAACAAATAAAAGCTAACCGCAAGCAAATCGGGGTGAAGGTAACTGCAAGCAAACCGCTGACCATCATTCTGTGTTCTGCATTCTGCAAAATACCCCTGCCACTACTAGACTGATCAATACTGAGCACAGGCTTTACCTTACTGTACCAAAGTGGAATAATAAAATTACTACAAGGAATGACATATAGCCAATACAAAACTGGAAACTTTAGATGACAAACTCATATTTGGATAGTATTTCTGTTGTAGATATGTCTGTATGTGAAGCTTGTTAGGTTGCTTCCAGAAATACCAGGTTTGCATGTGGTTTGTTAAATCTAATTTATGTCCACCTCACCTCCTTTTATAGATGCTGCCGCCCGCTTCAACGATGAAACGATACCAACTGACTGAGCTGAAATAAAAGCAGTAGCCATTAATATAAATCATAAATCCCTTGGTGGTAAAAACCACACATCGTAACATAAAATACAGGTTCTAGAAGGACAAGCATCGAAAGATCAAAGGATCAAAATGACCAAGTGAAAAAAAGAATAGTTAAATCGATGCTTCCAGAGTAGTCAATGGCTAGTTCAATCGTTTTGTGTACATGTATTATAATTGAATGACTTCCGGCATCACAAATTTGCATAAACCTTTTGTTCTGTTGTCCCGGGCCATGTAATATAAACATCAAATTCAATAGAATACCTTTTCTTTTGATCTCAAACTCCTCCACCTTTTTAAGCAGCGGTCGTTTCTTCATCTGTGTCAGGATTTCTTTCAAAGTGTCTAAGCGATCAATTCCAAGGGAATGATGTTGCTCTAGTTCTTTGAATAACGTGAGTACATCTTGAATGTTCTCTTCCCTGCCTTTCGCTATCTTATTTCTGCACATAAACACCAATCTTGGGAGCTTGTTTCCGTCAAGTTTCTCACTGATCTCGAAAAGAAGATCACTATACTCGATTTCTGACATCTTATGTGAAGGAAGAGATCCTTAGTGGAAGGAAACGGCGTTTAACTCTGCATTGCAAGCCAAGATGGCGGACACGCCAAAGACAACATTGCGTGACAACAAGTCTGCCCGCACCGCCGCACCCACAAAACGTCACGCGACCTGGAGACGGCAAGGACACGCAAACACCAAATACGAATAACGCAGCTCAATTGATATAGCAATGCACCATCATCACGGGTTACAACGAAAACAAAAAAAAGCGAAAACAAAATATAAATACCCTTGACACATGATTTTTTTTTTAACTTAAAGGCTAGTTGTAACTGCAATGATTGGGTTTCAAGCTTCATAAGTTAACATTTGTAAAACATTTGTAAATTTAACAGATATTCATATTTTAATATGTTAAATCCATTTTACATTTTATTATTTTAATTAAAATAATTTCCTTTGGATTCTTGCAATTTTCCTTTTTAATTATTCCAGTCCGACCTCTATTAAGCGGGCACCCTCTATTAAGCGGCCACTTGCTAATATAAAGTCCCGATTTTTTTGTCAGTAAACTGCTGTATTTGATACCTCTATTCAACGGCCACCTCTATTAAGCGGCCGCGGCCACCTTTTAGCTGTCGCAAGTGTATTATTTATATTGATTTTTACCTCCATTAAGCGGCCAGCAAATTATCTTTCCAAGCAAAAGGGTGAAATATCTTGAGCTAAATTTTTTCACGTACTAACCGTTGATGCAAAAACGCCTAAGAAATTTATCAACGATGTTTTGCATATTTGTTTGTACATTATCAACCCGTAGAATTAAATACTGTACATTTTAACTACGTGCCCTTCGTGTTAACTACGTGCCCTTCGCTTAAACTTTAAGCGCTGAACGTTAAAATTTTAAATGCATTTTTCCGGTATCTAAGTGAAATTGAAATCCAAATTTTCCCGGGGGAGCATGCCGCCGGACATCCCCCCCCTGAGTTTACTCACTTCAGGGTTCGACTTTAAGCACACCCCCCCCCCCCCCCCACTCAAATTCGTCCTGCGCGGTCCCTGATTTGTATGCTTGCGGCAAGTACAA